>NC_068324.1:13779055-14091930 GCF_025860055.1 Xyrauchen texanus
CCATACCCAGTGCCAGAGGACCATTATCACCATTAGACAAGGGCCTTGGTGTACTGGTTTGTACTTTAGTGAGCTGGCCAGGTTCCACACAGAGGAAGATTCATAATGGATGGTCCCAGGGTACTGAATGCAAGCCTGACCCCACTACCACCCCCACAGGGGTTTGTGCCCAATGGACCATTATGATGTCCTTGGAGGCACTGGACCATGAATTTATGGGCTGTTACACTCCATTCCCCAAAGGTTCCCCAGTGTTCCAGTATGTTATATTGTCATTTTGCTGTTTGGATTAAGCTAAAAAGTATATTCTTTATTTATTTTTTTAAACAGCAAATAGTAACAATGAACCCATTAAATCTGCTCTCTGTCTAGACACAGAAATGTGTTTGTTCTGGAAGTGCAGATGGGAATACCATGTCCAAAATTCTTTTAAATGGCTCCCTTCTCCAAACCTGAAATATTTGTTAAAAGTGCTGGTAAGGCCGTAGATCTCTGTATCGAAATCTAAGGGTTCAAACAGCAGCAGATGGTGTATGTCCATGGTGACAAACATGACTATTCCAAAAGGTTAGAGATCAGGGCTGGTGGCAGTTGACCCTAACCAAAAGGTCACAAAGTTCATCCCCAGAAAAGTAGTGGCTAAAAGAGACAATAGCTCAGACATGAGCAGCAAATGTAGCAAAAGTATTCATGCAAAAGATGCTTTTTTGGTAAAAAATTTGGTCTACTCTGCAGCTTATTTATCAGTTTACTGTGTTAAAAAGCCCACTTAAACAGGAAGAAGCCATCTGACCATTTAAAGCAATCATCAACCATTTTTTTTGTTTGTACAAGATGTTTATGCACAGGTTTATCCAGGGCTGGTTCGTGGGTCAGTGGATGTTGAGGGCTAATGGTGTATTCCAGACAACTCAGAACTTGTAATTTTCCCAACTCCCTCTTGAACATAATGAATGGAACACCCTTTAAAGTCGGACACCAGACTTGTGAAGTCAGACATTCAAGTCGTGAGGTCGGGGTGGATTGATGAAGCTGACCTCAACAAGAAACGTCTTTTTATATCATTTCCAAGATGGCGGCGATCAATGAGCATTGCAGCTGGGTTTTGTAAAATGTAAAAACAAACTTTAAAGTATTTTCACTGCAAGAAAGGTATGAACATGCAATGTACAAGGAATATAAAAGAGGATATAAAGAAGAATTGTCCTTACAAAAATTGAGAGTTCTAGCAAACTTGCCGCAATTTCGCCACTTGTTATTTTCACATGCAAATGTGTTTGCAGCAAACTGTTCATTGTCGCCAGAGGCTGCAATTTCAAGCTCATTTATATGTTAAAGAGCGTCAAGTTTTTCAGAACTCAAGGGGGCTTGTGTATCAATCAATGCCAATATCAATATATTTACTTACATACCGTATATTACTTAATATTACAATTAGGGCAGTGAATTGATTAAAACATTTAAACTAATTAATCACACATTTTTCTGTGATTAATTGTGATTAAATTATGGTACATGATACAATTCAACAAACATGAATCAAAAAAAAAATCAAGCACATGAGAAACAGTTGTGCCCAATGACCTCATCGTTGCCTCAAGACTCCACCTGCTGCTTGCGAGTCTTCAGCTGGGAGTGAGGCATTCCGCTTTGATCCTTTCTATACGTTTAGTCACAGCTCCTTGCCAGAACACTACCTCTTCTGTGCCTTCCTGAAAGAATGTTTGGCTGGTTGTGCTTTGCTGCGTGAATCATTTTTGGGTTTAAGCATGAGAAATGAACAAAAGACATGGAGAAAAATGACAATCATATGGGAGTGTTGTGGTTTAGTAGTTAATACTCAGGCTTGGTAATCGTAAGGTTGTTGGTTTGACTCCCTGCAGAAGCATCACCCTTATACCCTTGAGCAAAGCACATACTGTAGGCCCTGTCCCAAATGACACACTTGATGTGGACTTGCAGTCTCGTGGCCTTCATTTGCGTATGCCCATAGGGTGTTACATATGACATTTTAGCGCTCAGAAGGGTGCTCAAGAGCGCCTCCTTTTCGGCTGAGGCCTCATTGGTGCAAGCTTCAGTTTCTATTGAATAGTTTACTTTTGTTTTCTTGGGGAAGTTTTGTGTTCATAAAAGTAACTTAAAACTAAAACTTTGCTATCGTTGTATCGAAGAGGATTGTAGCATTATTGTCTCTAAAATATCAAGACATGGGAGAGTTTGTTCCTGCACAAAGCTGTAGCTTGCAATAATTATTATATTAATTTAAATAGCAACATCTGTTCTACCATTGTTATATACAGTATACCTGAAAAAGTGTGACTGTGTGTATTTTAGAAAGATATTTATGATCTATGGTAGTGTGTGAGCCATATGTTCTTTGACTGTTTTAAGCACTGGCATGCAACCATCCAGGTGTCCAAGTCATATTTATTTGTTCTCTAAGAAATACATTTATTTTTATTGAAAAATTTATTTCGACTCATCCTTCTTCTTAAAAAACAAAGCAAAAATCAAGGTGTGGCAGCGGGGACGTGGTCAAGCATCCGTCCGGGGAGAGAGAAAGAGGTAAGGGCGCTTGCACCTAAGCTAAATTATTTTTAACACCTGTTTATAATTCCAGTGAGCACGGGGTGAGTGATATATAAGCAGCCACATCACCAGCAGCGAGAGAGAGACTGGGTCAAGAGCCTTACTGTGAAGCTGATATGTTAATGTGAAACTAATGTGTTTTAGTGACTACGTGCCTTTGAAGCTGTTAAGTTATTGTGAAGCTGTAAACCAGGGAAGTGGTAAATTAAAAGTAATCTACCTGTGTTGGAAGAATCCAGCTCCAGTTGTCCTTCTTTGTTACACTTCTAAATTCAGGCCAATTAGTCCCCAAAATCAGTGGAAGTGTGAGGCGGGATCAAACCGCCACTCCATGCTTTGTTCCCCTAAATTTAATAACAAGGGTCACCACATGTTATTTGTGAATATCCCCATGTACACATTTCACCCTCATAATTTTAGTTGTGCCCAAAGCCTCGTGTTGAACCAAGCATTGGTGGATAGTGGTCTGGTTACAACCAGTGTCCACCAAGGCTTGGTGTGTACTCCCCTTGATTCTTACCGGTATCATGTACACCCTCCAGCCCAATAGGGGGCAGCCTGTGGTGCGTCTGAGATCCGGACTACAGTTCCCAGCTCCATCACAGGACACTGATCCCAGAAGTGTTCCAGATCCCTCAACGTCAGCAGGCTGGCCCAGGTGCTACACTCGCACTTGTGGGGGCAATTAGACCCTGAAGTTGCCGGTAAAGGGATAAACCAGAGGCTGATTTCCAGGCCTCCGGGGTGCAGGAACATGGCCTGTAGAGCGGACAGGGGAGTGAGAAGAGAGATGGGTGAAAACACAGGGGGGAGGGGAGAGAGCGAGAGAGAGATCCTCTATGCTTGGGTATGCCGCCATATGGTCCACCGCCAGCTGGACCGCTTCCTCCAGCGATGCCGTGTGATGGCACTGGATCCATTCCGCTGTCCCTTCTGGAAGCCGTTCCAGCACCACTTGGTTGACCACTCCCCCGATGTTGCCGTCCCCCACCAGTAGCCATTGTCAAGAAGCTTAGAAAAGGTGAATGGGTGACCGGTCCTCTACAACTCCATCGACCGGAAGAGCTGACGGTGTTGTTCTGGGCTCCAACCAACCCACTGTAGGATGGTCTTTCTTAACACATTGTAGGCCAGGAGACTAGACGGTGGCAGTTGTTGAGCTGCGAGCTGGGCCTCCCCGGACAACAAAGGGATAAGGCGGGCCGCCCACTGGGCACGCTTCCAATCCCAGATCTCGTCGGTCCACTCGAACAGGTCAAAGAAGGCACCGGGGTCATCTTCCGCGCCCATCTTCATGAGCGAGAGCAGATGAAATGGACCAGAGTCTTCCTGGGTCACAGCAGGGGCTTTTCCCTGGCTGAGGAGGCATCGGATCACCCGCTGGTCCTCTGTTTGAGCCCTGAGGATTTCGTTGAAGTGCCGATCCTGGTCCTGATGATGCTCAAGCAGAGCCTGTTGGTGGGAGGGCTGTAGATCGGCTAGGGACTTGAGGATGTCGGACAGTGAGAAGGACTCCATAGGGCGAGCAGTCTTCAAAACAGTTCCAGGGTTTCGGCACCAGTGTAACAAAGAATGATAACTGGAGCTGGATTCTTCCAACACAGGTAGATAACCTTTCATTTACCTTTTCCCTGGTTTACAGCTTCACAGGCACGTGAAGGCTGTCTCTTTTGCTAAGCAGGAGCAATGGGAAGGTGTGGAGAGGAGAAAGATCAGCTGGAGGGAGCTATGGGAATGGAACACCAAAGATTATCCAGTTGAAGTGGGATGCAGAGGATTAGTGGCATCATCTATCAACAGACTGTTGAAAGAACTCTGAATCCACGGTCAGGCTTTGCGGAATAGAAGTCTCAGAGGTGGCGGAAAGAAGTAACAAGTGGATTTGAATCAAGCAGAATGACCCGTGCTGGGCCCCAAGTAAAGCAACATAAACCACTCAAGAACTCCCACCCGTCTACCTTTCAGCCAGCTGCAGACTTCACCAACAGGGTGAATTTCGGGAACGGTTGAGCACAGGACACAAGCTGAGGACTGATCATCCTGCAGTGGGCCACTCTTGAGGGGGATGTATAGTGTTGAATGGTTGAAACATCCAATGATGCAAGGGCACACTACTGATGATGTGTCTGTGCCTAACAGACCCGAAATGGTACCTTGGCCATGGTTTACCTCCCACACAACTCGGAGAATCCCCAACAGTTGATCGTCTACCACTCCCAACAACAAGGCAAATCTCGAAAAAGTGCTCAACACCTATTGGCACAAGGTACAGTTTCTAAAATCTCATCCTTTGTTTTTGATTATTATACATATAATTTTATTTTTATTATAAATTATTATTAATAGAAAATTATTATTAGAAAAAGTCATGACATTGATAGGGTGATTGAAACACACTAAAATCTCAATTTTGAATATTTGCTTTTATTAAGCAACACAATGACAATAAAGCATTACAAGATTTAATCATAAACTTCTGAAATTCAAATCACACATATAACAACAACAACAACAACAAAAAACCCATCTTTTTAAATACTTACAGAACAAATAAACATGACGCGGACACCTGGATGGTTGCATGCCAGTGCTTAAAACAGTCAAATGTATAGAAAGAACATATGGCTCACACACTGCCATAGATCATAAATATCTTTCTAAAATACACACAGTCACACTTTTTCAGGTATACTGTATATTTCAACGGTAGAACAGATGTTGCTATTTAAATTAATATAATAATTATTGCAAGCTACATCTTTGTGCAGGAACAAACTCTCCCATGTCTTGATATTTTAGAGACAATAATGCTACAATCCTCTTCGATACAATGATAGCAAAGTTTTAGTTTTAAGCTGCTTTTATGAACATAAAACTTCCCCAAGAAAACAAAAGTAAACTATTCAATAGAAACTGAATATGAGTGATTCCAGCTCTGTTAAACTGAATATTGTTTTTTTTAAACCAATTATATACACACATTATAAAAGTGATACAAGTGATACAATATCGCAGCAAGAGATCCATCATTGACAATCAGAGAAAACAATGATTGAAATTGAATATTAAATCCCTAGAAACTCCAGTCCGCTGTGATTGGTCAAGAGGATAAGCTGTTGGGTAGTAGACCACTTTGGAAGGAAAAGGAGCGTAAAGGAGGTGCTCTTGAGCACCCTTCTGAGTGCTAAAATGTCATATGTAACACCCTATGGGCATACGCAAATGAAGGCCAGGAGACTGCAAGTCCACATCAAGTGTGTCATTTGGGACAGGGCCTACAGTATGTGCTTTGCTCAAGGGTATATGTGTGATGCTTCTGCAGGGAGTCAAACCAACAACCTTACGATTACCAAGCCTGAGTATTAACAACTACACCACAACACTCCCATATGAAAGTCATTTTTCTTCATGTCTTTTGTTCATTTCTCATGCTTAAAACCAAAAATGATTCACGCAGCAAAGCACAACCAGCCAAACGTTCTTTCAGGAAGGCACAGAAGAGGTAGTGTTCTGGCAAGGAGCTGTGACTAAACGTATGGAAAGGATCAAAGCGGAATGCCTCACTCCCAGCTGAAGTCTCGCAAGCAGCAGGTGGAGTCTTGAGGCAACGATGAGGTCATTTGGGCCAACTGTTTCTCATGAGCATGATTTACAGTGTTTACCCCATTCAAAAACACTCCAGTACTAACGCACACACAGCTACTCTCGCTTGAACTCTAGGAATTTCAGTACAAGGTGTGATCAAAGATACCCCACCTATTCAGTTGCTGATACTTATTAGCACATTTTAAACATCTACAGTTAAGGTCAGAAGTTTACATACACTTAGGTTGAACTCATTTTGTAACCTCTCCACAGATGTAATATTAGCAAACTATAGTTTTGGCAAGTCTTTTAGGATACTACTTTGTGCAGGACATGAGTAATTTTTCCAACAATTGTTTACAGACAGATTGTTTTGTTTTTAATTGACTATCACAATTTCAGTGGGTCAGAAGTTTACATAAACTAAGTTAACTGTGCCTTTAAGCAGCTTTGAAAATTCCAGAAAATTATGTCAAGCCTTTAGACAGTTTGTCAGTTAGATTCTGATAGGTGTACTGAATTGGAGGTGTATCTGTGGATTTATTTTAAGGCCTAACTTCAAACTCAGTGCCTCTTTCAATGACATCATGGGAAAATCAAAAGTAATCAGCCAAATTGTGGACCTGCACAAGTGTGTTTCATCCTTGGGAGCAATTTTCAAATGCCGGAAGGTATAACGTTCATCTGTACAAACAATAGTATGCAAGTATAAACACCATGGGACCACACAGCCATCATAGCTCTCCGGAAGTAGATGCATTCTGTCACCTAGAGATAAATGTAGTTTTTGCAAAAAGTGTAAATCAATCCCCAGAACATCAGCAAAGGACCTTGTGAAGATGCTGGAGGAAACAGGTAGACAAGCATCTATATCCACAGTAAAGCAAGTCCTATATCGACATAAACTGAAAGGCTGCTCAGCAATTAAAAAGCCACTGCTCCAAAACCACCATAAAAAAGCCAGACTACAGTTTGCAAGTGCACATGGGGACAAAGATCTTACTTTTTGGAGAAATGTCCTCTGGTCTGATGAAACAAAAATTTACTGTTTGGCCATAATGACCATCATTATGTTTGGTGGAAAAAGGGTGAGGTTTGCAAGCTAAAGAACACCATCCCAACTGTGAAGCATGGGTGTAGCAGCATCATGTTGTGGGGGTTCTTTACTGCAGGAGGGACTGGTGCACTTCACAAAATAAATGGCATCATGAAGAAGGAAAATTGTGTGGATATACTGAAGCAACATCTCAAGATATCAGCCAGGAATTTAAAGCTTGGTCGCAAATGGGTCTTCCAAATGGACAATGAAGTTACCTACAAAGTTGTGGCAAAATGGCTTAAGGACAACAAAGTCAAGGTATTGCAGTGGCCATCACAAAGCCCTGACCTCAATATGCAAGAAAATGTGTGGGCAGAACTGAAAAAGCGTGTGCGTGCAAGGAGGCCTACAAACCTCTCAGTTACACCAGTTCTGTCTGGAGGAATAGACCAAAATTCCAGCAACTTATTAATAATACCTTTTATTTATAATGCGCTTTTCTTGCACTCAAAGCGCTAAAGCGCTTATTGTGAGAAGCTTGTGAAAGGCTACCCAAAACATTTGACCCAAGTTAAACAATTTAAAGGCAATGCTAACAAATACTAACAAAGAGTATTTAAACTTCTGTCCCACTGGGAATGTGATGAAAGAAATAAGAGCTGAAATAAATAATTCTCTACTTTTATTCTGACATATCCCATTAAAATAAAGAAGTGATACTAACTGACCTAAGACAGGGAATGTTTTCAATGATTAAATGTCAGGAATTGTGAAAAACTGAGTTTAAATGTATTTGTCTAAGGTGTATGAAAACTTCTGACTTCAACTGTATAACACCTCTGAAAAGACCAGCAGGGTCTTTTCTTTTAAACTACATTTATTATACTCTACTTATCTAGATTGGAGACAGAATGGAACCATAAAATGGGGCGGCAATGGTGGCATCCATCCAAAATCTCTCTTGGTTTGCTGTATTTTCCTATATCTGTGATTGAGCTCTATTGTCTGGGCTTTACTCTATACTTCAGGAATGTTTTCATCAGCACACCCCAGCACCAAATCCACCCTGCCCCTCCAAAAAGCACGAAGCCGCACCATTGAAAAAGATATACAGTATCTCTGCATCTGTATCTCCGAGTGTTTTTTTTTTTCCTTGGGTGCAGAGAAAAGTGTCAGATAATCTTGATGATGGGAACATCACAGCTAACACAGACACAGGTTTCAGTAACAGATATATGCAAACTTTCTATGGCAGTGAACTGAGACACAGGGTTATACAAATGTCTGTATAAGCTGACCACCCATTTGTGACCTAGTTTCAAGCACTACGTGAGAGAAATATAAAGCCACAAAGCAAAAAAAGAAATCTCATTGCTGAGACATCCATTCATTTGTGACAAACACTGCCCCCTGCTGTACAAAAAGGTAACATAGGCTACAAGAAAATGTCATTGTGCAAAGTCTGAATGAATGATATGACAGGAAACAATTAATGTGTGTCACTGTCTTAATCTCAGCCTTTTTTTTTTTTTTTTTTATACATATACGCTTTAAAGGTTAAGTGTAATTTTTTTATGATGTTAAAATGCTTTCTCCCATCCAAGCTTATAAGGGAGAGACCGCTACAAGTAAGCCATTTGTGGGCAGATTTCCCTGACAAGTGTAAATACTGTGGTTCTTTGGCTATCTCGGCCAGCTCAGGAAGCAAACTTGGCAAGACCAATTGTATAAGTTTGGGGAGGGACAATCTGCTCAGTCCACCAATGAAAGAGAGGGGGAGTGCTTACAATTTTGTTTGGAAAATTGTCATTCTTTTTGCAATTCTGTTTGGTGACTCTATATGCACATAAATTACACACTTCCCCTTTAAAATCTATGTACACAATTATTTGTTTGGGATGAGAATATTCTTGTGCATTATAAACATTGTGCATCTTACAGCAGATGTTGCATTCAGCCCTCAATTATTCATTATAAACGTTCATACAGACATATCAATTGCATTTATATACATTTATCAGCTTTTACAACATTCATGCATGCATCATACAAGATGTAAGAATTATGTTGTCATGATGGAGCTTCAGTCCTAATAATAAAGTCAAATATCCTGCATTGAGAACTGTCCCACAATCCACATCCTCACTTGCTGTATGTGTCACTGTCTCTGTTAGAATGATAAAATAATGCAGAATTTATTTAATAACAATGTAAGATATGTATAATACATATGTACTCATGCAAAACTAGCCCATGCCAAAAGAGCCCACAACAAGTCACTATAATTTTCTGGTCTCTAGAAATGTCTTGGGGTCCCTTCTTCTGTCAATCAGCACCACCTATTGCTAAAAGCGAAGAATTGCATCGCTTTTGGTATGAATGGGCCATTTGTCAGCAGTTCGTCAAGCTTTTTTGCATTGCATTTGGTGTGAAAGGGCCTTAAGGCTGAGGGGTTTTGAAAAATCCCTTAGACTAAGCATGAGCAAGGGGTTGAGGTATCATTCTCCATTATAGTATGTGGTTTACCTACCGTCCCATGACACGCAACTTTTGTCCACACCGTTCTCCTCTTGCCTCCATCTACACAAAGAGTCAAATATACAAACGATAATAAATAACAGGATACATACAAGCATGTCAAGAGCAAAAATTGGTGAATAAAACCCAAACTTCACAGTCTTTTTATCTTTTTATCGTAGCAAGACCACACCCAAATCTTTACTTTAGCTTATCATTGAACTGGTACGTCTACAATTATTTGACTTCTTTTGAAGTCTACTGATTACATGGTTGTAATCACTCATTTTCTTTTCGTTATTGCTATTATTTTCATCAGAAATGGGGAGTTCAATCAGGATTTACTGTTTTTTACTCAGCATCAATCATTTGTCATCATCCCTTTCATCTCAAACAAGATGTGTACTTTTATAGACAGCAATCTCAAATAGTTCCCCTCATGCCAGCGGCAACAGGTGTGTCAAACCGGTAGTTAATTTACCTCTTATCATCATTTTACCGACTAAGGCAACTGCCAAGATCACTGTCAGAATAATGGCAGCAAGCATGATGATCTTCTCCATCTCCTGAATGTAACTTCTTTCCGGGTAACGACACCAATTTGCTGTGGAATTAATCAACAAAACACAAATCCTTTATAGCCTTCAGAGGTAATATATAGATAATGGATCACAGAAGTGTGTCTTTTTCATTATGAGCACTTTTTATGTGGGCATTTAGAAATCAAACTTCCTTAAAACACTATTCAAATCACTAGTTTAATTTGTCCACTAACAATCTCCAACAGTCGATATACATGCATCACAGGAGAATTCTATTATTTATTTATTTATCTTCTCTGAACCATCATTATCAAATGATATTTCCAGTACATCTGAAATCGCCATTCATTCTGTGGTAAGATTCAGTAGTTTTTTTGAAAGTATCCTTTGTCTTGGGATAATTTAATCGCATATACGGGGCCCTATTTTAAGAGTGCTATGCCTTAAGTGCAGAGCTATGCTATACATCATACATGCCAAGTCAGTGGGCATGGCCATGAAGTTTTCTACAAGCATGCGCCAAATCTAGACACAAGTGGGTTAGCAAAACTGCATGCAAAAAGCACTTTAATTCTGAGGTTCTTCTCCGGATATTGCTATGTTTAATTTCTGTATAGCGTCCTAGAGCTTTGGAAGGGTCCTATATAAAATGTTTTATTATTATTATCATCATTATTATTATTATTATGTATTACACGGCTCACTGGAATACTCGATTCTGATTTGTCAATGGCGCCATCCAACGGTCAGATATTGCTCTGTAACAACTGCACATTTAGATGTATCAGACTGTTCATCCGGGTTCTGCAAGCCATCTCACCTGCTTCTCGGATCACTGTGCGATCACTACAAGTAAGCTAATAAAATAATTGCATGTATTATGTTCATTTATTTGGCAAGTAGTCTTGTAATAGCCTGAATAATGAAGAGTCATACGGTCATTTATACAAAGTAAACACACAGAACTCCGACACAAACCAGAGGTGATTTCATCTGATCAGTGATTTCTTTCTTCTCAAATTACATAATTTCAATGGAAAAAAATATTTTATGTCCATGTATTTATTTATTTGGTTAGTTGTCATGTAATAAGCAGGATAATGTTAAGTCAGCCGGTTGTTATCACAAAATAAACCCCTTCAGGACGATTCACCCTGTCGGGATTTATTGTGCGATAACAACCGGCTGACTTAACATTATCCCTTACTAATCATATTGATATACTGACACAAAAATCAAGTCAAGTATTAAAAGTGATCGATAGCTCTTTGATTTCATCTGCTGGTAGAATCCCCAAACTGCAAATACAGAAATTGATTTTAGACTTTGCAGCAAGATTAGATGGGATTCTCAAACATCATAGAGCAATGACCTATTTCTCAGGAAAACAGCAAAGTGCTCTTTGCGCTACCTTATTAACATAAAATACATTTACAGTTTGCACGCATGCACCCACAGACAGCGTAAACACTCTCACCCACGCCCACTTGCACTTTGCGTTTTTACAAAAATTGGATAAGATGTTGGAAAATAGCAAATCAGTATTAAAAATGAATGGATTTTCATATTTCAAGATTGAAAGTCTAGGTCCAATACAAAAATAAAAATGAAGGCTTAGCTTCCAAGACGTGATGTTTAATGTGATATTCATATAAAAAAAAGAAAGTGCCCGTAGTACCCAAATAGTTACTTACAACACTGCAATTCACACTGTAGAACAGGGACTGAAAACTGTACATCCACCCTCTGCACCTTTTAAATAAGAACATTCATTAAATCATCCACAATAATAAATAAAGGCATTAATCTAATCTGCTGAAAACAATTTATTTGACATTTGTCAACACCTAAAGTAACTATTCTTTGTTTCCTTACCTGGATGCAAACACACGCTTCACATGCACTTCTAGAAAAGTTGAAAGCTGTGTGCTTCATGCTGTCCTAGGAAACAAATAAGAACTGCTGTAACATCAAACAAGCTTAAATATGATATATGCTCTGACTTTTTCCTTAGAACAGACCCCTTGTTTTGTCATGTCACCAGGTACAAATACAAGTGAAAGTGCTTTCTTTGACATGGGAATTGCCTTCATTGGAAACCTCCAGGCAGAGTTTACTAAGTTATACATGAAAGCCCCAGATACCAAAATAATTACATCATGTACATTTGCCCTAAGTAATCAGAGCTGATTCAATGTGCTGTTACTTGCATTTTCTCTTACCACAGATATGATTTGTGATATGTTTCTCTCCATTTGTTTGCACTGAGAGGATGGTTTTGTCTCACAGAGGGCAACAGAAAAGTTGGCTTTGACCCAAGATGATATCTCTGCCCAGTGCTGACCATCCCTGGATGCAAACTGTACTCTCCAAACTTTAAAATATCAAAGGATGTTTAACTAAAAAAGCCTTCATACAGTAAGTAACATATTTGCTAAAGGTGTAGTACTCATGTACCTGTGAAATTCCCTTTGGCGAAAGGACACTTTATCCATGTTTCGCCATCAGTGGTAAACTAAAAAATATATTTAATAATGTGATAAATGACCACGTTTACATGCAAATTATTTTTCCAGATAAGGCCCATATTCAGGTTAATGTGTTTAAATGACGCTTACATAATCAGAATATAAACTAATTCTGATTATTGTCAGAATATTCTTGCATATGTAAATAAAACAAAAATAAATGTTCTGCCTATAGCACTGTTCAGTCATGACATCAAGTAGTTGCAGGCCAACCCGGCAGGGTAACTGGGCAAGGGATAGCTATAGATTTCCTAATGGATTTTTAGAATTCTAATGGATAATTAGAATAATCAGAATAAGACACATTCATGTTTTGTTCAAAAACATAAATCACATACATTCATACCTCAAACATAGAATTCTGAAACCGTTACCTTAAGTTGCTAACAAGTTGCTAAATAAACACTACAAAGGTTGATTGATTTGTCAAGCACATAAACTTCATTGTGGTAGTTGTTGCAACTTGTTAGCAACTCACGATTTTAAAAACACAGTGGCTTCAAAGGTCATGATTGGGGTATGACTATGAGATTTATGTTGTAGAACAAAACCTTGAAAATTCCATTGGAAATAAGCAAAATGAACAGCGCTATTACGTTATGTCTTTAGAGTAGCTGCATTTTAAACAATAGTTAAGGAGACAACTTGAAGGGGAAGTGGTGCAGTAAAGAACACTCAACCTTCGTGCAAAGCATAGGGTGTGGATCCATGGAAGAGAATATCACCTGAGGTAAAAACAATACCAAATGATTAAAGGGTTCCTAAAAATCAACAGGTTGAACTGTAAATGTAAGATCAAGGAACAAAGGATCAGTGTGAAGAGCTCATACGTTTTGTCCTTCGGAATAGAATACATTTCCAAGGTCCCGGCAGTTATTTCCTCCATCAGCATGGCAAAGAGAAACAGACACTTTGACAGGACACAATGGCTCCCATTTTAATTCTTCCTTGTATGGGTCATAGGATATCCCAGACCACAACTCTTCCAAATCTGTAACAGAAAAGAATTGAATCATAATATAGCTATTTGACACACTATAAAAATGTTGTCACCTAAAAAAAAGTATACTTTTTTTTTTTTTTTTTTCATAAAACGTTCATAAAACGTTCAATACATAGCAACTGTACACTCTAATAAATGTTTTGTCAGGTAACCTAAAAAGTGCCTTCAATGGGTTTTATTTTAAAATAAACTAAATACAAACCAAAACTCTCATAATGGAGATAAATTAATCAAAACAGAGAAACTGAAGAAGAAAAACTTGCAGCAAACAACAATGACCAACCAAATCAGAAACCAGAGCTAGACGGGTTGAATTAATTAATTAATGTTTGAATTACAGTTTTCCTTTTGTTAAAGCGATTAAAGTGTCTCGTTTGGAAGGCTGCGTCCTCCGGATATCGCATTTGTCGGCTGCATACATCTTCGAGGCTGCTTCAGAAAAGCGAGTAGGACACTTTGAATGCAGCCTTCAAATGCGTCCTTTCGTGGGAATTCGGAGGATGAATGAGGTGTCTCCTTCGTGGGCACTCACAACCCACAATACTTTGCTTCAACGGAAAAGTCTAAAAAATAAAATAATGCCAATTTGCCCATAAATATGATGTTCAAATGCAAGGAATGTTAATTCCCAAGTTGAAGTACCTCAGTAGATGGGTGCAGTGTGAATATGTATAATTATATTAATATATAATTAAAGTATTAGACTAAAAGTACACCTGTAAAATCTATTTTCTTTTCTCTTTACATCATTATAACTCTCCTAAAATGTACCTCATACATTCCCTTCCAGAGGGACTTTGTTCCCTTCTCACTAAAAGTGCTCGCACTTGTTAAAGAGTGGCATCCTGTCATAGCAACCATGTTACGCTCCGTTTCCATTTGTCCTACATTTTGTTTAAACAAGACTTGTTTAAAGGAGGATGCTCAGTATACTGCAGCCTTCAAAGGATGCATCCTACCTAACACACCTTCGAAAGGAGACACAGCTACTATGTAACTTTTGCCCTTCTAGAGGTTTAAACATCAAACTGCAAGTTACTTGCAGAGGAACATTGTTTTAGTAATTACGTGAGCTGGGCTTTGACTCTACTCTTTTGTGTAGATTAATCTGATGGTTTGGGGAGTACTGGTGTAACCATGGTTACAGGTGATCAACTTATCAGAGCAAATGTCATTAATGACAACAACAACAAAATGTTTTAATAAATAACAAAAGATAACGAAACATCTGTCTCGTTAGCAGCTAAGTAGCATATCTTCCGCTGTTGTTTTGACTCGTTAAAAACAATTGATTCATAATAAATAATGTTACAAAAGTTAGGCAACGCTGATATTAGACAACGACTGCTAGTCATATCAGATAAAGTCAAACGGTGGAAAATATTATAACTTAGCTAGCAGGCAAATAGATCAAGGTAGTAACTGGTTTAGAGATTGGCATTGTTACCAGCATAAAGTACATTTTTTCCCATTGTCCTTACTCAAAATTAAATCAAGTACTCCTGTACCACAATCCATAACAAAATGCCCCATTAGAGTGACTAACGCTATCTCACAAACTACCATGCTAAGAGAGCTACCTGGCTGACTATAGGTCCAATAAAATACCTTACCTGTCGAGCAAGGAAATGCCATCTCTGGGTTGGTTTTAAATTCTTTAAGATCTCAGAGTTGTTGCCACTTCTGAAAAAGCCAATCTGATGTTGTTTCATATTTTATTATTACAGGCTCTGTGGCTTTACCTTGTTGCTTGCAGACTCTTCTCGGTTCAAGGTTTCTTAATTTTGAAAACTGGCGATTCCCCAGAGGGTTGCCTTTTTGAATGATTCATGGTTAATGTTGCTCATATGTTGTGGCAACAAGCTTTCAGCTTCAAACTACTACCAATCCTATCACTACACATAGTGTAGCGCCATCTTTGATTTTTAATGGATATGACAATGAGGCTGTGAGGGATAGTCTTACATTCTCTTCAATGAGCTATGCTACAGTTTAATGGTTTAATGTGTTTTTGGATCATTCCATGGAGAAACCATTGATAAAATATCTATCCAAGAACATTCAGTATACAAAGAATTCAACATGAGTTGTGGAAAATCAGATGTGATCTAGGAGCTTTATACATCTTTACACTGTTCGTGCCAGTGAAGAGATGGTAAGTCTATCCCTCACAGCCTCATTGCCATTCCCATTAAAAATGAAAGATGGCGCTAGCATGAATACAGCCTATACAAGTGCTGTAGCAGCTCCGGACCTTCTTTACGGAATAAGAATGACAGGCCAAATCCGTCCCGACAGCTCTAAAATATAAATTATTATTATAGGCTTTGTATATTGTACATTATTGGCTTTTTATATACTGTAGTGAATTGGGGTAAGGCAAACTAATGCTTTGGAAGATGGATTGTTGGTGTGCTTGCTCATTAAAGAAATTGTATTTATTTAAAAAATATCTTACATAGTGTAGCTTTAATTATTGCACTCAATTTGTATTAATTAATTAATGTGATTCAGTCACATTAAATAGAATTTTGCACTTAAAGCCAGTTAAATGTACAGAAAACCTTCTTTTTCAGAGTTTCAACAAGTTCTTAAGCTGAATTGAGTCTGTTATGATCAACAGATAGCAATAATGCAATTTGGAATTATATCTACCATGACAAATATGCTTCCTGTGCAAACACGCACAAGTGCTAACTGGTACCAATAAACCTAATACAGATACAGTACATCCTAGCACTGAAAAATGTAAGTCATGAGACTGCGTATAAAATTAAATTAGATATAACCACATTAGGTTTAGAAGCACCTAAAAGAAAGGTTAATTGTGTTACGACAGAATTTAGTTTTTAATATAGCAAGTGTAACTCACTATTTCTGAATGGACACACTTGAACTCTCCTTGCATCAACTCTGGCAGGCCAGCCCTGAAATGTATCACAGTGAAGATGAATAGTACCACTGTCTATCAGAAGCGATGCATGTTTAGAAGCAAATTATTCATAAAAGAAAGCTTTGACACCTCAATGCACAAACAGGGTAGGGCTTTTGAATACTGGAAAGTTATGCTTCTGTGTACATTTGGTGGTTTGATCTGAAACACATGCAAAACGTGAAAGGATACAATGAAACAGTGTCAAGGTCTTTAAAGTATTCTAGGGAACAGTATTCGGTTCTTACCATTTTGTGTGTCCCTTCCCCTGTACAAATGGCACTACGTTTATGGCAGAGCCTGAGATTATAATCTGTGTCTTCAGGAGCATGAGTCACTGACACCGTTATCTCCCTCCTGGTTTTATCTACAGTATACACTAGCTTTCCAGCTACAATGATAACATACATTAAGGCATTAACTATCATAAAAAATAACTCAATGAATATTGTGACATTATAATGAATACATTTACTGATGCACTCTGCAATTTCATCTCTGATGCCTTCATGACTGCATTCTGACAATAAAAACAAAAAGGCAATAAATGATCATATTAGGTGTGGCAACAATGTGCATATATGCTTTATGTGTGGAATGCTGATAAATGAATTTAACGAGAAACATGCTCTATGTTACAGCTGGACAGATACACAAATACACAATACTGATACCGGGAACAAGGTGTCTTTGTATCCACGTGGCCTTACAGTAGTTTGGAACAGTTTTGAGAGTTACAAACAAATGCTGTCCAGGTCTAACAGGGACACACTTAAACTGCACATCCACCTAGAGATAGAAACAAAGCATGCCAGAGTAAACCGTTTTTGACAACCATACAAGGCAGGAGATGATATCTTAACCTACAATGACAGATTTATGCTCAAGAGTGCTTAATAGGTGTAACAGATATATTTTTACAGTGTAACCTCAGATCAGGCAATGATATGTTTTGACCTGTTTTCCTGTTTCATTTCCACCGGCAACTTGGACAAATTTATAAATCTGACAATGTCCCATCATCCCCGCAGAGTCGGCACACACTGAAACTCCACGGATCTCATCTGGAAAACAGAACAAACCATTAAAAAGCAACAAAACATTCAAACATCCATTTTATGGGTGGTTTGAGGTCATGATAGGATAAATCAACAAGGTAGTTGTTATTAAGGCATGTTTTACGATCAGTTAATGTCACACTTTCCACTTATTCATTTTTTAATTATAGTTATTATACTAAATATTGTCGAAGCTGTTAAAGATTATGTTTTTAAAAGTGGTTGGGAATACTGCGTCAGTTATTTACTTCAGTATTTGGTTAATTGTAACCATGACGGAAGAACTCTGTAGGCTTATCAGTGTAATCATTTAACAACATAATAGCGTAACAAATGTAATTAAATACATGACACTGCATGTTGACCAGTGTCATTATGTAACCAGTAAGTATTCAGGGAGTTAATGCATCAAATACATAATCTTTGAGCTTTTGTTTTATCAACATCAAGATTGAAGGATAAAACTCCTGAATGACATAAATGTATAAGTAAATGTGTAAGTTTTAGTTGCTGGTAACTGGTCACAATTTCTTTTAAGTTTTTATCATTTTTAATCACATTTTTCACCTCCACTAATTATATTAAATGGTGCTACACGACCTCGGTCTGACAGCCCTCTCCTCTCTGATGTCTGTTAATGTGTTTGTTTCTGTCTCGTGTTTGAGAGCATGCGCACTCCTTACTCTGCCTGCTTGTTTCCTCTTGCCACGCCCACTCCGTCATGTTGATTGTCTGTACCTTTCCCTCATGTATGTTCCTCTATATATTGTGCCTTCTTTCCTCTTGTGTTTGTTCAATTGTTTTGTTTGTAAATTTGTTTGTTCCTGTTCCCGGTCAGTCCTAGTTATTTGTCGTAATTCTAGTATATGTTTTGGTTTGTTCTCTCCCCCATGAGAGTTTTCTGTTGTTTTAATAAATATATTAACTTTCCCTCATTCCTGTGCTTGGGTCCTCCTTCCTGCTAAGCATTCCATGACACAAAACTACATGCATAATAGTCAAAGAATCAGCAAAACACACTAAAATAGTTTTAGATCAAATATAATATATCACTCAGTGTTGGGTAGCAATAGATTACATGTAATCTGGATTACTGTATGTAATCTGAAACAAAAAGCAAATCCTTGTAATTTGATAACATTAAATGTTTTGCATAATGAGAATACATTGAATTTATAATTGAATTACATGATTACATACAGATGATTAAAACATACAGATGTCAGACTTGAATCTATGTTTACTAATGTGAACGTGTGTAAATTGGTAGCATAGAACACTTAAAATTAGATTTTCATCAAAACATGCAATAAGTAATCAAAAAGTAAGATTAGATTACCTAGATGGTGTAATATAAAAGATTATGTTATTGATTTTAATTTTAGTTGTGTAATTTGTTTCAGAAGTAATCTACCCAACACTGGTCACATTGAAGGACATTTCAACTTCCTAAAAGGATTGTATATACCTGTTCATTAGTTGCAATACTACATAAATACTTCATATTTCTAGTCTTTTTCTTCGCTTTTAACTATTTTCACATTTCTGCAACACAAATGGGCTGCCTGTGAGTATTTTTTTTAATTTAAGATTGTATATGACTACATCAATAGTATTTTATTTGTACATTTGTAATGTGAAATGAATGAAACACACCGGTAATATTCACTGAGGTTGCAATTCTGAGTTGAAGTGAACAGGTTCTCCCCTCACATCCCAAAACAGTGGACAGAATCACTTTAGAGAATACGGTGCTGTTAACAGGTTGATTCTTGCAGCGAGATACTGACAGTGGAGCTATAAGGTATACAATATGTTAGACAGACAGACAGACAGACAGACAGACAGACAGATAGACAGATAGACAGATAGATAGATAGATAGACAGACAGACAGACAGACAGACAGATAGACAGACAGACAGACAGACAGACAGACAGACAGATCATTTATGAAAGACTCCTAATGTACTTACAGTAAGCTCTTCGTTTACAGTGTAGTCCCTGTTGGAGGAAATCAAAATGATTCAATGTTATTTTTAGCACTATTATGAGTCATGGTAGTAGAGTAGCCTACTGTTTTGTTCATGTACTGTCAAAGTCCAGAGACTGCTTTATCATCTAACAGGAAATATAAACATAAGGATGGTATTGCAAGGGGTTTCCCACTCCTGGCACCTAAGACAGTTCCTGGTTACACAGTGTAAATAAAACATCAGAAATATGAAGTCTGTCAATCTAGTGTATCCAACAGACCTTTTTCACACTCCGGGTTTTGGAAAGCAGAAGTAAACGTTTGCAGGGTAAACTTCGACAGCGGTGAATGGGAGTGAATGGGAGATCACAGCTAATATTATTTTCACTTACCCATTTGCTCCAAGAGCAAAAGAAAAAATCCACTATTACATTTTAATGACTTTACAGAAGAATAAAAAATAGAGAGCGGTGGATGAAGACAGTCTGCTAAGGAGAAGATGCCAAATTTACTGTCACTCTCTCAGCAGCTGTAATAGAAACCCACTTACAGCTGTGGAAAATCATTTTTTAAAACTAATTCCATGGTAATACAACACAAAGCATAATGCTATAAATTTACCCTCAATATTAAAAAAAAAATTGGAGATTTACACTGCTAAATAAGGCAGAAATGTGTCATCACAGTCTGTGAAAAAGTTTTATTACAATTATCAGCTAACCAGGAAGATTAAACATGTATTGCCCTAGATCAGTGACAGTAGGTTATTTGCATTTGACTGGACCTGTAATAATGAGATGCAGCTTAAATACTGTATATTACATAAGGTGCAAGGTTTCACTGTTACAGCTGAGATCATGCCATCTTGACTAATAAAATGCACTGAATCCATTACTTATTATGGCATAAAACACAACATTTGCACAACAGTGTCATAATTAAGTTACACATTTATATATGCAAATGAGCCCTGTTAAAAGCATCAATGTCCCTTTGCAAATTTCTCAAATGTAATGTAGTCCAGCATCATGTGGAAGCATATGAAACTATTTGTTAATATTAATATTATAAATAAGACTGCTGCAGTGAGCAAGGGCTGATCATCAGTGCAACAGATCTAAAATCTATTGAAATGTTTTATCAATTTAATTTGTAAAATCTCAATACAATAAAAATGTGTCACCTGCAATTTTTCCCTTAAAGAGATCTGACCTAATGAGTTTTATTGGTGTAACAATGTATTCAGGTTAATGAAGTAATAAAGTAATCTTAAATAATATTTTCCCAAACTGAAATCTGATATAAATGAACATAATTTAAAAATTATAATTCATATTATAATAATTCATATTTGTACTGTACTTATTCAAACTCCACTTGTATTTGAGAAAATATATTACATATATGAAAATTGACAGTTTTGTAGTATATTAAAATAAATGTTCTCTATATATGACATATATTTTTTTAATCAGTGTAAACCCTAAATGAACATATTTCATCTATGTGTTTAACATAGTTGCCATATATCAGATTTCTTTATGGGTTTGACTTGAATCAAACTAGTTGAATCAGATGTTACCAAAACTACAAATAAACAAAAACTGTATATTATAAATTATATATTTACCTCAGAACAATGCCATGCACAGTCTTGGTTCCTCTCCATTTGGTCCATGTGGATCTGAACGATCTGAAGGATGAGCATCAGCAGAAGGTGTTTCATGTTCAGTCAGTGTTGGTGTGCTGAAGCTCTTGTACAAACCTGTTCACTTGTTGTGAATTACTTCCTGTTACCGTCAGCAGCATTTTGAATATCAACTGGGCATTGACATGCAGTATGGGGGAACTACTCCCGCCCCCTAAAAGGTAACTAATGTTGAAGGCATTGAAGGGAAAAATACTGGGAAATTCTCCGACTGAAAATCCTTAAGGGCATTTGGTAGAGTATTTCAAATATAGAGCAGCTTCAAGTTCCTCTTCCTTATATCTATACATGTTCCATTGCTGTATACAAGGAGGTGATCCTAGGGACTCCAAATCAACACAAAAAAGCAGGCCCTTATGAGTGCCCCAAAACGCACACACCCCACAATCATCCTTTTATAACACTAACCATTTATCAAACTAAATTTTTAACATATCAAACAGAACATTTGCAGTAAGTGATATTTAAAATGAACATATACACTCACCTAAAGGATTATTAGGAACACCATACTAATACTGTGTTTGACCCCCTTTCGCCTTCAGAACTGCCTTAATTCTACGTGGCATTCATTCAACAAGGTGCTGAAAGCATTCTTTAGAAATGTTGGCCCATATTGATAGGATAGCATCTTGCAGTTGATGGAGATTTGTGGGATGCACATCCAGGGCACAAAGCTCCCGTTCCACTACATCCCAAAGATGCTCTATTGGGTTGAGATCTGGTGACTGTGGGGGCCATTTTAGTACAGTGAACTCATTGTCATGTTCGAGAAACCAATTTGAAATGATTCGAGCTTTGTGACCTGGTGCATTATCCTGCTGGAATTAGCCATCAGAGGATGGGTACATGGTGGCCATAAAGGGATGGACATGGTCAGAAACAATGCTCAGGTAGGCCGTGGCATTTAAACGATGCCCAATTGGCACTAAGGGGCCTAAAGTGTGCCAAGAAATCATCCCCCACACCATAGATTAAAACTGAATGACAATCCAATCTTTTCTAAAGAAATGTAAAGTAAACATATAAGAATCCATAAAATTGTCTCTGCACAGTTGGACTACAACTTCTAATGGCTGTTGTTTGTTGAAACCTCACAGTAACACAAAGATGAGAGCTTACTCGCTTTAATGGACATGTATGTCTTTATTACATATTTATGTCCGTAAGACTCGTTTTGATTTTTAATGTCAGATGTGCAGTAGCGGTTCTTTGGCACCCTGGGGCGAAACCCGTTGCAACACGCCCCCAAAGTTGTTGCCGCCGCCTCGTGCCGCCCACCCGCAACATGCCGCCCTGCATAATGCATAAATCCGCCTCTGGAGATGTGTACTCTAACTGTAAAATACAAATCTGGAGATTACTCCTTTCTAATAATGTATGCGAATAAATAAGAATTGTATGTATAATAACATGAAGAGAATGTTAACAATACTGATCGCGAATCGCGTGGCCATTGCCAATCTTTCGCGTAATTAGGATAATTCAGATAATTCAGTTTTTGCCTGGTTTTAGAGGTTCCTTGCTGCAGACTGTAGCGTAATGACGTAGAAGATTTTGGTGACGTAGTGGATGTTTTGTTTTTTATGGATTACAGCGAGTATTTTTACTTAGTATCGAAGTATTACAGTGAGACATTTGTTTAGCTTCGCTTTTAAAATGGTCATAACTATGTAATTTGTGGGGGAAATTATTATTATGCTTAAACTCTCTGCAGTGCTGAAGCCATGAAAATTTTAATAAAATATCATTTTTCCGATCGTGAATAACTGAATAACCTTCTATTTCCTAGTTCAAAGGCTTAAAAACGGTCAGTTAGAGCCATCTACTGGCACAAAATCATAATTTGCTAAATTAACAAATAAATGATCTAATCTGAACGAATCCTTTTAGTAAACAGATTAAAATGACTTGTCACTGTGATTAATAAAAACGTTATTTGAGCCAATGGATGGATCCACTGACGTAAAATAAAGTAGCCTAAAATGTAACATTTCACACAGATTTAAATTGTATTATTATTTCTTGACAAGCACACGTCAGTGTACAGAGATCACATGTATGCATTGGCAAAGTAGGCCTACCTTAAAGCAAGTTGCTAAGAAATGTTTACATACAATGAAGTCACCAATATTAAAATCATGTTCTGTGAATAAATTGTAAAACTAATTAATGTAATAAAAGCAGAAGATTCATCACTGTGAAAACAGCAGAATGACCCGGCCATCGCAAAAAAAAAAAAAGTTTGGGGACTCATCATAACGTTAATGTTATTTAAAGAAACTGTAGGTCTACGAGCTTTTCGCCGCTAGATGGAGACAAACGTTAAACACTCAACAGCAGGGACGAAACATGTATGAATTCGCCGAATAAAATTTCTTATGGAAATAATGTTTTCCACCTAAGAAACATTCTTACAGTTATTTTTACTACACCTCTGGTCATGTTGGTTTTATATGGATGGAGAGGCTTTTTAGGTTAGGTGGAATCTTTTATCTCTGATCCAGTTCGTTTGCTGGCCTCTATGGCTACAGCACGCAGTGTTGTTTGCCTGCAAACTTGTCCAAATCTGGCAACCCGGTGTTGTCGAAATACTATTGGTGAGTGGGCAGTGGGTGGGATCACACAGGCCAAACATAAACAGAAATTCCGGCCCAGAATGGAAACTTCGATATACTAGATGTAGCATTATTATAGGAGAAGCCAGTATTTCAACTTAGCATGTTTCCTAATTATCTAATGACATTAAGTACAGTAAAAATATTACATATAGCACCTTTTATTATAATAAGTATTGTTATTATTATTGTGTTTATTTTTAACAGTATTATATTTTGTAACATTATTATAACATTGTGTTTATAATTATTAAATATTATGTAGTAATATTTTACATGTTTCTTGTTAAAAAATTTTTTATTATTATTATTATTCCTATTGCAAAGCTTGCCTGTAGGATGGCTGACCTGAAATAATCAACATACATATCAGTAGGAAAACCAACAGCATCTCATATGTTGATCACATCCCCTTGCACCCTCTGGCCCCTCTCACATAATTTCTTGGCGGGCGTTGTTTTGTCCTCTGCCTCCAGTGCTCCTCTCCCCACCCCCTCTTTGTTGTTTCTCTCCTCCAGTCTCAGCTCTGCTCTGCACGCACAACACATTCACTGGAATCAGCGCGCTCGCAGTAGTCCGTGCGTCCCTTCCCCCCGCGGCCTGGCTGCTGATGAGATGAGTGGAAGATGTCGGTGTCGGGGCTGAAGGCCGAACTAAAGTTCCTGGAGTCAATCTTTGACCCAAACCATGAGCGATTCCGTATAATCGACTGGAAGCCGGATGAGCTAAGCTGCCAGTTTAACGTGACGGGAGAAAAGCTACTGATTATTCACTGCAATATTACGGTAAGATTCACCAGCCCATGCGAACAAGATAAGGCCGAGTGCAATAACACCCATCCACAACCCATTTGAGCGCCAACATGGACGTGTTTAGGGTCTTTATAGCGAGAATAAAAGCCTGTGAGGCTATTGATATCGATTACCTTCTCAAATGTATGCGAAATCACAACTAAACAAGTCACTTAGCACGAAGCTACGTTAGCTTGCTAGTTTGCTTAGCTAACAAAGTTACTACGTTAGCTATGGTTTTAACTGTGGTAGATTTCTAAACTAGCCTGTTATTATAAACGCGTGTTCGCTTATATTAAAGGTGACATGGTTAAATAATAACGAGGTTCGCTGTTTGAACCGGCGTTCTTGTTGTTTTGTTTATCACAGGAAAGTTAATTAGCAAGTTGTGTGCTCATTTAGCTTGGCTGATACTATAACCAGCTGACTGCCTGAGAAACGCCAGCACTAAATATAGTTGTATTTTCCGTTACCTACGTTATGGTGGTTTGTAGAGTAATTAATTCATTTGATTTGTTTAAACATAAACAGAAATTTGCGCAAGCTGATGTAGTCATTAGTAGGTAGTTTACTAAAGTTCTTCGTTTCACGAGGCCTGTTAAGTAACAAGAAATGCGTAATTATGTGTTTATTACCACCTATAGTCATATCAATTTGTTTTACATGCGATTTTAGCTGATTCCCTTGAATTGTTAACTATATTAGCAATATTAATACATCTGGTAACTTTGTTTACGAGTAGCCCTTTGGTTTTCACGTCTAATTGATGGTGTTAAGCCAAAAATACAAAATGTGCACGCGTGTTTAATCCCTGGGATGTAAATCAAGTAAGTGTGATATATTGATAATAAACATCATGGCACTGTGCAAACGCTAATAAAGCAACGATCACTGCAGTGCAGCTAGCGTGTTTTGATGAGGCCAGTCAGTTTTCGGTGCTTCTATCTTAATGTGTGAGGTGCGGTAACTTATTTCAGTGTGTGGTCTTGACAAGAAGAATCAAATCGACATCGTTCTGCCTTTGAGTCGCCCCTAATGTGGGGACAAGGGGAGGGGAGTAGAATTCTAGCTAGAGGATGGGAACAGAATGTACACATGATTTTACACCATACAACTGAACCTCTTAAGGTGGGTGCACACACGATTTATAATAGTCCTTTAAGATTGTTGCTCGTCAGACTGTACGATATGAACGCATTGATATCGCCATGGCACACTGAGCGACATTATGTCAGACTGTATGATACACATCGTAGCTGACTGTGGTCCAATCGTCCCGATCAGTGAACGTGACTCACGGGAGTGTTGCGGAATAGAAGCGAAATTTGCCCACCACAGAGGAGCATTTTTTTTCCTCTTTCTGAAAGACGGTACATCAGCATTTTCATTGCTCTAATACCACTCCATCACGAGCATAGGCTAACATTTTCAAGAAAGATGGATCTTGTCAAATAGGCCTATAATAAGACTTATCACAAATACAGAAAATTACAGATGTTGAGAATAAACGCAAGTGGAGGAGGTAGCCTACAGTAATAATGAGCTACCACAATCAAATATTTATTGTGGAAATAAAAAGACATGTGGCCCGAAAAATTACAAACTTTTATCACATTGAAGAAAACAAAAACTTGGGTTATGGCACGTCTTTTAGATTAGTAAAATTCAGGCTGATAATATATCATGCTTGCAAATTCCCTATGGATAATGCACAAACATGATATAGATTTCTATAATTTTATCCAACTGTATTTGCTGATTAAAACGTCCCATAAATACTTACCAGTATATACTGTTCAATCTTTCTATTTTATTTATTTATAAATAAAATTGGAGTGGTGTGAATCTTAACTAAAGAAGTTTACAGACATTGTAAGTAAATGTATTAAAAGTAAAATAGTAATTCAAATAACGTTGTAAAGAAAGTGCATGATAAATGTAAAGAAAAAAAAAGAGAAAATGCAATCATTTATTTGTTTTGTAAGCTCTGTATTTATTAAATTCTGAGAATAAATCTTCCATATTGCTGATGTGTTACACTTTTCTCTAAGTATTTTCTGCTTATTTATTTATTACAACTTTTTATATAAAATGAAAAGAAAAGACATTGAAAGTGCTTGAGTAGACTGGGCACAAATGTTGCGATGGTGCAAACGCAGGGCAGGATTCTTTCGGGTGCTAGAGAGGAGCGGAATATCTCATCTGGCCATTGTAATAGCAGTCACACTATACGGCTATAATGCTACATTTCTGACACTGCCCAAACTTCGTCGGTGGCTGAAGATCATCACAAAGGCTATTAATCGGCCGAACTTTGTAAGATTACCAATTTTGACCCGGCGACGAGAGAAATCCTTTAGCATTCCTGAAATTTGTCTCAGACAGCAGAATCGTGGGCAAAATTGTACAGTGTGCACCTGCCTTAAAGGTGCGTACACACTGCCAGCGACATCGCGCACGACAGCGACTCAATACCATTAATTTTCAATGCGAGCACAGCGACATCCGGCGACACGAGCTGTCGCGACCATTGGCGCTAGATGTGGGTGTGTCCAGCGACGCGACAAAGTTGAGAAAAGTTCAACTTTGGAGCGACTAACGGAAGCGACAGCCAATAGGAGAGACGACGGGAGAGCTCACGTGATCCTTCTCTCTCTCTCTCAGCTCCTGCAGTAACGGAAAGATTGATGAAAGGCTAATTCTTGCTGTTAGAAATTTTCCAGTGCTCTATGATATGTCTCTTCCCACGTACAAGGACATTTTTAAGAAAAATACTGCGTGGAAAGGTGTATCTGAGATCGCGGGGATTTTATGGACCCAGACAGAGCGGCATTTGCATTTTCGCCGCAGATAAACAGCCGCTCTGGCAAACAGCACACCTGGTTTCTCATTCTTCTTTGATATAAAGCATTTTATGTACTGATTCCATTTATATGTAGTCTTTTCCCTCCAAAATGTTTGTTTTTAGTGGCAAGAAAAGAGATTCGCTGTCAACAGCAATGGAATGACATCCGTGAATGTCATTTATAAACGTTACTAGGCAACCAGTAGTGGGAACACCCACTAGCGACTTCACCGCCAGCCACTGGCGACCTGCAGCGACAAAGTCGCTGGCAGTGTGTACGCACCTTAATACAGTTCTCTTAAACGAATACCACTGCACACATCTGCCACAGTCTTTTTTGGTTGTTCTTTTATAATGAGATCACCAGTAACCCCTTTAAATTCATCTTGACAACAACAGAGTTTGATTGATTGGTTTGGCTTGTGTGAGTGAGCATGGCAATGCAACTGCTTATCATCCTGCTTGCTGTATAGATCAGCTCAGACATGAATAACCTTGCAAAAGGACAATATTTTTGTACAGTTATGAAGATGTTGACTTTAACTCTTTATATTTTCTTAGGAGTCTTACCCTTCAACCCCGCCAATATGGTTCGTTGACTCGGAGGACCCAAGTTTGACCGAAGTACTTGAACGACTAGACGACGTTAGAAAAGGCAATACTTTGGTAAGAAAGTGTCTTCTTTAGTGTGTAATGAGCCCAAATCCACATTTTGGTCAAGATGGCACTTTTATGATATCAACAGAGGCTACATTTATTTGAAAGTTTTCATTAGGTGATTATTAGAAATGCTGTGTTATGGTAGTTAACGGTAAAGTTGTAAATCATAAATGTTGTGCCAACTTTTGGTCAAATAGTGTCATTTATAACATCCATCTTTTGCAGCTCCTCCAGCAGCTGAAAAGGCTGATCTGTGATTTATGTCGACTCTATAACTTGCCCCAGCACCCTGATGTGGAGATGCTGGACCAGCCACTTCCTGCTGGACCCATTAATCAAGACAGGAAGGTGGGACAAACCTGCACAGATCTACACAGCCCCATTACCCTCCCATCTGTTTTTCTGTTACTAAAATATTAAATTATTCGGTGCAAACTAAATGTTCATTTATGTTCTGTCCAGCATGGAACAACAGATGAAGTGACATCAGAAGAAGAGGAGGAAGAGGAAATGGCAGAGGTACTAAACTTTAAGGGATTTAAATGGAAAGTTCACCCAAAAAATAAAATGTTGATATTTAGCATATGTTCTACATCTAGACGATCAGATCAGATGTGTGTTGACAAAAAGCTGATCTAACTGAATCACAGTCATGAAATCAGCCTGTTAGGAAGCTGGCTAGTGGCTACCTCGCCCTGTTTCACGTAAATCTGTCGAGATTAGGTAGCCACTTGCTAGCTAATATTATATTGTTGTATTCCGAAGAAGACAACATTGACTGAACACAACAGCAACTCCAGCATCAACACTATTGCTGTTTATGTACTATATAGTTAATTGTTTTTTCATGATCCAAGGTGCTGTCACAGGCAAGAAAGCATTTATTTTTGTGATCAGTGTTTTCAGATTAGTTTGATTTCCAGCAAAATTATTGTTCAAAATCTGCACGAATGTATAAAAATCTGCCCAAATAGTGCATTTGAAAATTAAGCGCAATTTAACCATAATACCAAAGCATAACCTTAACGACTCAATTAAGTAATGAAACTATAACGTATCCAAAAAAAGTTTCCTTTTACCCCTTTTTTCTTATTCACACAAACACAGACAAACGGAAAAAGGAACAAAGACGTTTCCCTGGGTTATCAAGATTATTATTGATAATGATTCAAGTTATGTTTTTGCCATTAAATATTGTAATGTATGTAATCTGTCCTTTTTACACCATTATGGCTCATTCAAATTCCAACTTGAACATAACTAAATCTTTGTATATTCAGTTGAATTGTTATACACAGAACAGTCAAAATTAGGACGCAACACAGCTGATGTCCAAGCATTCTGTGCTCAGGTCTGTTCGCACATCCAAATAGGAGAGGCAAATTCATGAGTCACTTTTAAAGGTATAGACCACCCGAAAATGAAAATGCTCTCATCATTTACTCACTGTCATGCCATCCCAGATGTGTATGACTTTCTCTTTTCTTGCAGAACACAAATTAAGATTTTAGAAGAATTCAATGCAAGTGAATGGTGAAAAAAATCACAAGTCAGCAAAAATGACTCCAGTGGTTAAATCCTTATCTTTTGAAGCGATATGATAGATGTGGGTGAGAAACAGATCAACATTTAAGTCCTTCATTATGACAAAGCTCCACTTTCACTTCCACATTCTCCTTCTTTTGTTTTTTGTTGATTCACTTTCTACATGTATATCACCACCTACTTTTTATAGATTTATTATAAAAAAGGACATAAATATTGACCTGATTGTCCCCCAAACCTATCATATCGCTTGGGAAATATGGATTTAAACACTGGAGTCTTCTGGATTACTTTTATGCTGCCGCTCTGCTGTCATTGGTGTGTGAATGTGTGTGTGAATGAGATGCAGTGTAAAGCGCTTTGAATACCGCTAAGGTTAAAAGGCAGGTATATAAGTGCAGACGATCCATCCATAGTTATTAGCTGAAAATTCAGCTGTATGTTTTGTAACAGGGGCTGATTACATTGATGCAGCTATTATGGGTCACGGTCATAGCACCACCAACTGGCAGCTGGAAGTATGGCAATTTAAACTGACTTTGAAATAGCCCTCTTGTTTTTACATGAATTGCTTCAAAATTCTTTAGAATAATGTCAGGACACTGCTGATGTAAAGAAATGCATGTAATGTAATGTTGCAGTCTCACATCTCAAAATGTGTTGCCATGGCGAGGCATTTAATTGATGGTGGAAAATGAGAAACAGGAAGTGTCTGATATTTTCTGTGTGCAATGTGTGATTTAGATCAAATTTGAGATGTATGTTTTGTCTTGCTTGGGTCATGGTCATAGCGCCACCACCTGGCAGTAGGAAGTGTGGCTGTTACAATAGACTTTATAAAAGTCCTCTTATGTTTACCCAAATTGCTTCAAAAAGCTTTCAAATGCATGTGTCCACCTTGCATTGTTTTCCAAATGCCACCGTGGTGCTAGGGCCCATCATCGCTATATTTAAACTTCTAGCCAAAAGGCATCTCTGGTGCAATTTCTCCACTGATTTGCTAGAGCATCAGATATGCATGAAAAAAAAATCAAGCATCAAATAAGTTCTGGCATTAAACACAACTAATTTCCCTTTTTTTCTCTTACATTTTCAACACTATTATTGCCTAAATCCACCATCAACACCTGCAGATTGCGCAGTTGTTTGAATATACTAGTGGGTGTGGCAACTCGGAGCTCCTCTGAACAGGATTCAACACATTTTGTCTATTAATAATTTGACTATTTGATTAAATCATTGTGTTGAGACATTTTCATTATATTTTTTAAACCTGCAAAAATCATTTCAGACCAGTCCAAATTTGTCCATTTGTCACACTTTTCACCACACAGTCCAACAAAACTAGCTCAGTTGGGTGGAAACCTGCCCAAATTGGGAACACTGCTTGTGATGTTTATTGGTGGCTGGCAATCCATCTTATGGTGTATTAACCACTACCTACTGAGCTGGAGTATGGAGCGTCACAAAAAAGTATTTCAGTGAACACAAACGTCCGCTGAAGATGATGTAATTTCGCCAAAGAAAAGAGATCACGCATCTTATGTAGGATTAAATCCTAAACTGAGTATTCTTCTCGAACTTTAAATATTTTAAACTTTATGTAAATGCAGCTTATCCTTTGGAGTTTACTTGTAAACAAAGTTATATTTACATTCATTCTTGAAGTCTAACAAACGTATTAAATGCATTTCCTTCCCCATTAATTGTATGAAATGTATATTGTGATAAATATTAATGTTGAATGAGATGAACAAAAATATTGTGATAATATTTTTTGCCCTGCCCTGTGACTTAGGCTAAAAATAGTCAAACATTTATTTTCCTGCTCCATGGAAGAAAGGCATACAGGTTTGGAACAACAGGAGGACTATCATTTTTGGATGAACTATCCCCTTTAAACCTCTCGCTCCATTGTCCCCACACTCGTGAACAAGACCCCGAGTTACTTGAACTCCTTCACTTGGGGCAGGTTGGCCGGAGAATCGGGGCAGCGGGGGTGGTATTGCGCTCACTCTATCGCACCATTGTCACGAAAAGAGAGCTGAGCCGGAAGGCAAAGCACTCAATCTATCGGTCAATTTTCGTTCCTACCCTCACCTATGGTCATGAAGGCTGGGTCATGACCGAAATAACTAGGTCGCGAGTACGAGCGGCCAAAATGTGCTTCCTTAGAAGGGTGGCGGGCTTCTCCCTTAGAGATAGGGTGAGGAGCTCAGTCATCCGTGAGGAGCTCTGAGTAGAGCTGCTGCTCCTTTGCGTTGGAAGGGGTCGGTTGAGGTGGTTTGGGTATCTGGTAAGGATGCCCCCTGGGCACCTTGCTAGGGAGGTGTTTTAGGCACGGCCAGCTGGGAGGAGGCCTCGGGGTATACCCAGGACTAGGTGTAGAGATTACATCTCCACACTGGCCTGTGAATGCCTCGGGGTCCCCCAGTCAGAGCTGGTTAATTTGGCTTGGGATAGGAAAGTTTGGGGCCCCTTGCTGGAGCTGCTGCCCCCGCAACCCAACTTCGGATAAGCAGTTGAAGATGAGTGGGTGGATGGATATCTCTTTTTATGGTTAGAGATGTCACAAATTGATACCTAAGATTTCTTATATATAAATATGTGTTTTCCTGTGGCAGCAGGATATAGAAGATCTAGACCACTATGAGATGAAAGAGGAGGAACCGGTCGATGGGAAAAAGTCAGAGGATGATGGCATCGAGAAAGAGAATTTGGCCATTCTGGAGAAAATCCGAAAGAACCAGAGGCAGGACCACTTGAACGTAAGTGTCCATTCGGTAAGGTACCTTTTATACAATTTTGGGGGTGGGGTGAAGCTATTTTAAAAAGCTTAAGCAATTTTACTGAAGTTCATTCAGTTATTCACACATTTCACCAATGTTCTGATAATATTATGCTCAATAGTAAAATAACACATTTGATTGATTAAAGAATTGTCTTTATTCTCTCCTCATGATGTTATATCCCTAAATGCCTTAATGTTGATCTTTTAGGGTGCGGTTTCTGGTTCAGTTCAGGCCTCTGACCGTCTCATGAAGGAACTCAGGGAGATCTATAGATCACAGAGTTACAAGACAGGTAATTTACAGGAATGGCAATTCCTTGTCTCACATATTCTGTTTGGTTTATCTTGTTCCAGTGAAAAGATAAAAGAGAAAAACTGATTTGTTTGTCTCCATTCTGTCTATTCAAGGTATATATTCAGTGGAGTTAGTCAATGATAGCCTGTATGAGTGGCACGTCAAGTTAAGGACGTAAGTACGGATGCATAACATCAATGTCGAATATTATGCTGGTTAATGATGTTTTAAGTGTTTGGGTCTTTAATGTGTTTCGATGCGGTTCTTTGCAATGTTCTACATCCTTTCTACATTTCTTCAAGGGTCGACCCAGACAGTCCATTGCACAGTGACTTGCAGGTTTTGAAGGAAAAAGAAGGCATGGACTACATTTTGCTTAATTTTTCTTATAAGGCAAGTAGTTTGTTTCTTTGTTCTACTGAAAAAACAGTGCTGATTGACCATGTTTTGATTGAGAGGAGAGATTACTCACACTTGTAGTTGAATTTCTGTTTTCTATCTTTCTGATGGCAGGATAACTTTCCTTTTGATCCTCCCTTTGTGCGGGTTGTGTCTCCTGTCCTGTCTGGAGGGTGAGCTTGAGAACCTTTAAACTCAGTCCTGCCCTACTATGCTGGTTTACTTTTATTTACTTTTTATTTTATTTTTATGTTACTTGTTTATATATTTGCTCTTATAGTTACAGCATTCTAAGGCTTTTTTGATTTTGGTTAAACACTCTTACGTATTTGAAAACATTCATAATGTGATATGTGGAAAATTATGTGTGGCAAAACTTGATTTTATGCATCAGGATTTAATTGTATCGGGATAGTCAAACATTTTAGGCTATGATATTAAAAAAAAATATAGAAACTGATGAGCCTAAACATTACGACCACCTGCCTAATATGCTTTGGGTCCTCTGCATGCCATCAAAACAGCACCGACCCGCTGAGGCATGAACTCTATAAGATCCCTTGTCCTGTGTTATCTGGCACCAAGACATTAGCAGCAGATCCTTCAAGTCCTGTAAGTTTCAAGATGGAGCCACCGTGGATCGGACTTGTTCATCCAGCACATCCCACAGATACTCAACTGGATTGAGATCTGGGGAATTTGGAGGCCAGGGCAACACCTTGAACTCTTCATCATGTTCCGAAAACCATTCCTAAACTGTGTGTGCAGTGTGGCAAGGTGTATTATCCTGCTGAAAGAGGCCTCTGCCATCAGGAAATACTATTGCCATGAAGGGGTGTACCTGGTCTGCAACAGTGTCTAGGTAGGTGGCACGTGTCAAATTGACGTCCAAATGAATGGCCGGACCGAGGGTTTCCCAGCAGAACATTGCCCAGAGCATCACTCCCTCCATCGACTTGTCGTCTTCCCACAGTGTATCCTTGTGCCATCACTTCCCCAGGTAAACGGCGCATGTGAGCGGTCCGAGCGCTCGGAGCGGGATTCGAATCAACGTCAGCCGGCATGGGAGGCGGGCGCTTACGAGGAGGCTTAAGGCTACAGCTCCTAGCCTCTGTTGCTAGTATGCCTCTTGAGGCCAGTGGAGTGAGGTTTACACATACCGCACAGCTATCACATACCAGCTGGCTCCCAATACACACACGTACAGACCGTCCACATGATGTTAAAAAACAGGACTAATTGGACCAGGCGACCTACTTTCTCTGCTCCAAGGTCCAGTTCCAATGCTTGCGTGTCCACTGTAGGTGCTTTCGACATTGGACAGGGGTCATCATGGGCACTCTGACCAGTCTGTGGCTACGCAGCCCCATACGCAGCAGGGTGCGATGTGTTTCACATCAGTGTATTTTTCCCTGCCTGCGTGGCCTTGGTTATGCCTGCAAAAAAAATCAGTTTTAGAGGTGGAAAAGCTGTTGCATTTTGATAAAAAAAAAAAATGAAAACAAGTATTTTCTTTTCAGAATGTTTTGCACTACTGAATTCTACACTTAGACATTTTTATCGGATTGATTGAAATAAATAGGACTATTTGTTGTCTTCAAAGTTGTATTTATAAATTAGTAAGTCAGCAAAATTTTTTTTATAGTTTATACAGATGTATTTTTGTTTATGAAACCGCAATGATTTATTGAATTAAATATTTGTGCATCCTAATAATGAGTTTGTCTTTTTCCAGCTATGTTCTTGGAGGAGGAGCCTTGTGTATGGAACTACTTACCAAACAGGTTTGATTTTTCGGTTTTACTATAATTTTGTTATGGTTTCTGTACATTTCATGCATTTGAATTAAATCTTTTGATCTCTGCTTTTGATAACAGGGCTGGAGCAGTGCCTACTCAATAGAGTCAGTCATCATGCAGATCAATGCCACATTAGTCAAAGGGAAAGCAAGAGTGCAATTTGGAGCAAATAAGGTTTGTTCAGCCATCATCTTCCTTGTCAGGTTCTCTAGAGCAGGATTACTCTATTTGTGGCGGTGCTGATAAAACGAAATGCCCAAAAATGGTTGGAGTAATATTTAATGACAGTTTTGCCATTGGTCCTTCCTCTTTGTTTATTTTATTTATTTATCTTTTGTGCAGAATCAATACAATCTTGCCAGAGCACAACAGTCATACAAATCATTGGTTCAGATCCATGAAAAGAATGGTAGGTATTGAAACCAGAACAACCCATTTAAATAATAATGTGTGTTGAACTATTCATACTTATTTTTTGTGGCGTTTTTCTGTAGGCTGGTACACACCCCCGAAAGAAGATGGCTAGGAGAAGCATTGATCTGCTTACACACTGCAAACATGGGATGTCTGGTCAAACCTTTGCTTTACTTTACTAATGTTATTCACCTCTTCATCTTGAGTATGATGCCCCTTTGTGTAATTGGAAACCATCAGCGGGGGAAACATGACTCGGTCACACCTCGTTAACATGACTTTTGGATTTCTCTCTGTTTCTCATGCTCTTTCATCTCTTTTTTTTTTTTTGTCTCATTTATGTTCTCTCATACTGATGGGACGTTCAGAGCCGTGGTACTAATTAGGCATCTAACATGGAGTTTTGAAATGGCTTCAGATGTTCTGATCAGAGTAAGATGTTTTTTATTTAAAATGTTTTTGCTTCCTCATCCTCCTCTTACTCTTTGGAGCATGGCTCTGTTCAGGATAAAAACATGGATGGGGACACGATGAAGATGCTGGATCAGATCCTCTCTGTCTGCTTTTAAAGGACGTTTTTAATGGACATGCCGTTTAGACTAAGGTGGTGGTTTACTGAAACTTAAAACAGGAAATGGATGCAACTAGAGACAATGTGAAGGCAATGTGCCACTTCTCTTGTATCTATAGAGACTCTTTCCTCATGAATTCTGAGTTAACATATACTGGTACATTTAAAGCTGATGTTGTTGAAGAATTGTTTCTTGCCATCATTCTATGCGCAAGCTTCCAAGCAACCCTAATGTTGATGGTGACTGCGAGGAAGAGAAAAGGGGCAGTTATACGAATCTAGCTCCTTTTGATTTTCCACGAAGGATGATTTCCACCCAGTTCCCTTATGCTTGCATTTAGCATGTGGCTGATCTGACCAGTAATGGACAAATGCAAACTTTGGCTATAAAAAGGGTGAAGCAGGACTTGCCGTTGCTCCATAGTTGAACAAAGCTCCACTTGTATACTTGTAAATGGATTTGAGGCGTCTTAAATGTGGTGTTTATGTGAAGTGGGGGAATTATCAATTGTTTTACAGGAGGACTCAGATTTTGGGACTTAAAATGGGAAAAATGTAGATGTCTAAAAAACAATACTCAAACAAGATCATATCTTAAAAATGTTATTTATACAAGTGATATAAATCTAACTTTTCTTTCCCCACCCACAGTTTTGTCACGTCCTTGCCTATTTGAAAGATGTTCATGATTTCTGCTCTATTAAAGAACAGCTGTTACAGATTTGAGACATTTAAGGTTTACTTTACAAATGGATCTCTCGTTATCAGCTGTACTTCATACTGCTTTCTGCAGTTTGTTGGTACCATCAGTTTCCTTTTTGTGAGCATTGATGGATTAAAATCAAGAATGCAAATAATTCTGTTCTCGTAGCACAACCCTACAAGAGCACTGTTACTGTCCATACCAAGGAATCTCATAATGGCATTGTGTTTAATATACCTCCAGGATATGATTGTCCAGTATAGAGTCTTAAGAATTGTCAATGTTTCAATGTTTAGAATCAAAATACATCATACCTTCTGATTGCTTTGTCCCCCGCAACTTTGTGTTGCAGTGTATTATAAAAGTGAATTTTCAGCTCTGATGGCTGTCAAAGCTTGCAGTTTCTTACCATTTTCAATGAAAACTCAGGAAAATCCATTCTGTTCTACAAATATATTCTGCTCATTTGTATTTATCTGTCCACTTGAAGAATAGAACTTTGCTCTAGCTCCATTAAAGTAGTATTTAACAGCTTTCGCTTGCCACAGTTTAGCCTGTTTCCATTGCGATAAGAAATGTTAAGTGCCAATGGCAATTGGATTACTCTGACAATATCATTGAATCAGAAATGCCCTATTACCCTATTCTTATGTTTATTGAATCTTTGTTCTTGGTCAAATGTAGTCACATAAACACAGTTTATTTTACCCTTTTAAATAGAAACCCTCCCAGTTGTAAATATTGTGGGACATTTTGGTTCAGTATTTGCACAGAATGTTGTGATTGTGCCTCTTGAATCTGCACAGAGTTTAAGAGGGTCTTGTTAAAACTTCTGAAAGACCAGCATCCTCACATAACAGAGGCTCTTGGATACATAGCTTATATCTTTAACATGGATGCAAATGTAATCTTTTACTACAATCACATGTAAATGTAATTAAAGAGAGCCAATGCAGAAGGAATATCTTGGAAAAACGAAGTGTCTACTTTGCAAGTTCATGCTGCTGTCCTGTTTTAAGAGTTAAGTGCTCAGTCTTTGTTTCATCAGTGAGGTACAATTAAAGGCAAACCTCTTCAATAGATGTTCTTTTTTTAAATAGATTTGTCATCTCAGAATTCATTATATTTGCGTTCTCAAAAGTGAATGAACCTGGTTTGTCCGCATTGACCTTGGTTTCCGTGACTGATATTCTTTAGTCCGTTTCCGTGTCTGAACCTAATGACATTTTTTTTGTGTTTTTCACATTGAACACGAAGCTCACAGAAACAAATAACAGAACTTGTTACTGGTGCCATCTCATTACTTAATGGTTCTTGAAGCTCACTGTTGGCATGCTTTCTGTGGTTTTTGATAGGATTTTTTTTCCCATTGCAAGAGAATTTTGACCATGTACAGTATATTTGTAAACTTGCATCAAGTTTATGAATAAAGAATTTTATGAGGAACCTCACTGGGTTGCCTGTTGTTATTATTATTAAATATTCATTAAGGAAGAAAAGCATCAGGAACTTTAGAATTAGTGTTGAATAGACATTGGGGAGACAATTGTAATGGCATATTTGTATTGCAATAGCAACGTCCAATTATGCACACTTCCCTATACTAACTATAATGACAAAATCCTTTTATAGGATGCCAAATGTCAGAATCCTCAGTATTCATAAGAGCAGGTGAGAAATACCTGGATCGGCTAGACACTTTACTATCCCATAATCCCTATTAAGCTGAGGAGACATCATTTTTTAACGCTGGATTTAAAAATCTGCACAGAACAAGAAGTCGGATAGTGGTTTTCAACTGGAAGTGCTATGTATTCCAAGAAATGTGTTACTTGTGCTTAAAAGGTGCTTGTCACATTTATAAAGAGACCAGGGTTAGGCCTCTAGGCCCAAGGGTTCAAGAAGTAGGTCTATTCTTTGTTTGGTTTGGTCACTTTCAGTATTTTGCTTAAAAATGTGGCCAGATTTTCACAGTTGTTGTTATTACGTCATCTATACAGGTCACGAGACAATACCCACATTTACGGATGGAGTATGTCCAGAATCTATTCACACTACTCACCTGCATTCCTAAAGAATGTCTCTGTTACGTACGTAACCTTGGTTCCCTGAGACGAAAGGAACAAGACTTTGAATGCAACCCATATGGGGAGTTATCCTTCCACACAACCTAGTTTAAACCTCTCTACAATAACGGTAATATTCTAATATTGGCTATGGTTTTTGAGCCCCACCCTTTTAGGCGCAAAGCTGTCTGCTATAAATGCAGGTACACAAACACTATTCCTCAGAATTTTCTGACTGAGGGACAAGGAGCGTATCACTCGCACCTCAGAAGAACTCTGAGTCTTGAAGTGTGGCCAGCATTCGCAATGTCTCAATCCCTTCATCTCAGGGAACCGAGGTTATGTACGTAACTGAGATGTTACCCTACTGACTCTGTACACTTGACATTGCATGCGAACCCATATGGGGACCAGAATCCCATCACAATGCACTACACGGCATATCTTCCAGAGAAGAAATATAATGCCGTAGTCCTGCGAGACGGCAACCGACATGAGTATGCCACAAGTGAGTTACCCTCATGTTGGGCCAGGAGAAGAGTGAATATATTAATTATAGTTATATAGTATAAATTAACACCTTCACAAACACCGTTGGGAAGGGAGTTTATTTATAATGTAAGTTCTTGTGACTATGTTAAATTACAATGCCCTGATGCAGGTGGTTGTGTAAAATGATGGGGAGCCTGTACTTAAGGGGATGGGCATAAGTATATGTTTGGCAAATGAAATAGCAAGCACTCTAAACAGAGAGGACAAGAATGCAAAGCATATTTCTTGTAAAGACACACCATTCGTCCATACCTCTTGTTGAGTGTGCTTTAACAGCAATTGGGCAGATCTTACCCTGCGACTCGTAAGCCAGGTCAATGGCATCAACAATCCAATGAGAAAGTCTTTGCTTGGAGATGGACATTCGTTTTATGTGTCCTCCATAGCACACAAAGTGCTGATCAGATGGTCTGAACAGGTGGGTTCGCTCAACGCATGTGTGTAGCACCCGCACAGGGCATAACAAATGCAAGGATTGTTCCTCATCTGAAATAAATTGAGCAAAGAAAGCTTGAAGGTGAACCACCTGCGCTTTAAAGGGTGTGGTTAGAACTTTAGGCACAGCCTTTTCTGGGTTTGACAGTGGCTTTTGGCTGGGCCCAAACTCCAGACATGTGCTTGTCAATTGACAGCATGTGCAATTGGAGAGCATGCGCAAATAAAAACGCCTTAGGAGTGCTTTTAGTACCAAAATTAGGTACCAAGTTGGGACTGTATGGTGCCGGCCATGGTGGATTTATTTGTCTTTCTCCTCTAAGGAACTTTATGACTATATCATGCTTGGCTATATTTGGCTTCAGGTGCGTGATATGCAGATATAGTCGCAACAAACTTTGTTAACAAAATCAGTCAGTCCTGCGTCTAATCGCTCTTGTTGGAAGTATGATAATTTCATGTATAGGGCAGTTTACTTGGTCTTTGCCATGTGAAAGACCCCAATCAGTGAACACTGTAAAATGGTGTTCATGACTGAATGCATTCTGACACATTTAGCACACTCCGTTCAGAGGCCACACATTCAGGTCCACAGTTTGGACTGGGCATGCCAGATGTGCCTTGTGCTTGAGAGAGGAGATCCCTCCTCAGCTGTATTTCCCATGGTTATCTGTATATCATCTCTATCATTTCCGGAATCCATGGCTGATTGGGCCATTTCAGTGCACTTAACAGAATTGTTTTGCTGATGACAGAATGGAGGCGCACTGGGGGAAGGGCATACGTGGGACAGCGTGTCATGGCAACATATACTGCACTACTGTTGTGCTGTCCGAACGAATCTGAATGTGGTGATTCAAATATTGGAATGAAATGCTCTCAAAGCTAGAAAGACGGTCAGTAGCTCTAGGCAGTTGATATGTCTGCCATTTCGCACCTGTTTCCAGGTGTCAAAAGTCAGGCGTCCATTACACGCTGCGCCCCAAACTTTGTTGGATGCATTTGCGGTCAGCACTTTGTTTCTGAAAACTTGACCCAGCATAACCCCTTGTTGGTAGAAGGCTGCCGCTGTCCATGATGCCAGAGCAGCCAGACAGTGGCGAATTGCAGTGATTCACAGGAAAATTAAATTACATAAGTGGTAATCTTTCTTCAGTTTGAACTGAAACAGACACCGAAGAATGGTCTATATGTGCTCGTTCATGAGGTGCGCATGCACAAACTCCTAAAAAGGAGATTTTCTGGCTGGGGAAAAGTGTGCTTATAGTTGACATTAGACCAGATTTTCCATATACAAAGCAGCAAGTCTCCATGTTCGTTCAGTAGTGCCCCTGATTGGCTAGTAATAACCAACCGCTGAGGTAATTCAATACACACACCATTTATTTCAATGGGGCAAGCGGCGCATCGATATATTTCGTGAATGTGTGGGAAGACAGAATGAAATTAAGGACTTGATACGCAGTTCCCTCAAATGCGAATTTAAAAAGCCGCCTGTAACGAGGCGCAACTGGTACATGAAGTATGCGTCTTTCAGATCTATTGATGCAAATCAGTTCCGAAGATGGATGTGAGATGAAATCTGTTTCTGAGTTTAAATTATGAATGGGCATGTCGCGAGCACACCATTCAAGCATCTCAGAACTAGAATGGGCCGAAGCCCGCCATCTTTCACCAGAACGAGGAATTAATGGCTGTAAATCCTGCTGTGTGTGTCAGTCTGTGTACGCAACCCCGGCATATCATGTGGTCTGACCACAGATTGTGCTCGATCATTGTAAATACCAAATTTGAAATGTCTTTGCGAGAAGAATGTGCTGGCACTAGTCCACCTCAAATTCATCCTGCTCGACCTCATGGCCTTGCCGTACCTCCTCGTGTGAACCCACGGGTATCACAGGAGAAGTGTGTGCGAGGGAGTGTGAGGCTAAGGAACAAGGGCGATTCGTGAGACTCATGCCCTCTCAGTGAGGGCAGTCAGTCTTCATGAGAGCTGACTCTGCCTAGGCGCAGCCCAGACAGAGAATGCAGCTCACATGCTGATCTGATGGCGGGATGTGCCTCTCGCACAAGGATCACTTACGGAACGACATGTTTAGAAAGATGCAAACACGTAAGCGACTTGTATATAAATTTTCAATCAATATACAATATGCATTTGCTTTGTAAGGATACACAACACCTGCCGAAGCACTGCAGGGAATCAGTATGTTGAAGCGGCCTGTTCACCAGTGAAGCGTCACGTGGCGGAGTGATGTTTGGCGGAACACTGCAGGGGAGCGGCAAGTCTTCTCGTTGACTTGACGATTCCCCCCGCTGACTTGTGTAGTCGACGTCAAAGCATTAGGGGGCTTCTAGACGAGAAATTAATCGCTGTCTTGAAATAAGAAACTTCTGAGGAATGGTGTTTGTGCACCTGCTTTTATAGCGGACAGCTTTGCGTCTAAAAGGATGGGGCTTTAAATATTTAATCTCTAATGAACATTCATTAATTAGACCAGGGGTCCCCAAACATTTTGCTGCCAGGGCCAGGTCACTGTTGATCTAGTCTTTCGCAAAAATATTAACTGTAGCCTACTATCGATTGGCAAATGTGTATGTTAAACCAAAAAATGGCATGTATGATTGAAGTAGTCTGTGAGGATTTTTAAAATCTAAAACAATATAATGGCCCCTACAGGGTATCTGTTTGGCCTTCTCGAATGCTTGCAGTTCTTCTCTTGAATTAACAATTGTATTGAATTGGACAAAAGCAGCAGAACTCACTCGGCCCCTTAGAACGTGAAATTATTTTAAGATTTGTTTTGTAGTGTCGTTTACAAGTTAATGTGTGCTTATTAATTCATTTAACTAATATTGTTAGCCAGCTCAGGTGACATTGCTCTTCAGAACATTGCACCTTTAATCCCAGCTTTCATATCTTGTACTATTACTTACAACTCCTGTTATTTGGTGTTTTATTAAGGAGCTTGTTTTTATCGCAACAAGAAGTGTTAAAGGCCAATGGTAATCGGAGTGCTCTGGCTATAAAACATCAGAAATGCCCTATTACCCTGTTCCCATTATATTTACTGAATTGGAGTACTTGGTCAAATGTTGTCTCATGTTTTGTTTGTTTGTTTCTCACCCATAGTGCCCTACACACTGAACTTATCTCAGTTCAAAGCATTGCTTCATCAAATTAAACTAGATTCACTGCCAATGAACCTTGTAACAGGGATGCCATTCCAGCATGACCCAGTCAAAATATTTGGCAATACAGGAGACATTTACTGCATACATCTCTTCAGGCCCCTGAGCCATCAGGGAACCTGGTGGACCCTGAAAGTTAATGAGCATAACTTTCAAAAAGTTCCTCAAATTCACCTGCACTGCTTTCTTCAGATGGCAGGGGAGCCAGATAAAAAAAAAAAACGCTTGATTAACTATTTTGGGGTTAAAATGACACAAGCAGGAAATCCATTATTATATGTACTACATATTTTACATTAACTTAATGGACATCATGTTATGGAAACCATCACAATAGGAAGGAATCAAAGTTCAAACTTGTGCTTGCTGCCTTTTTCTCTTGTTTATTACTTGACAGTCTATTGTTCCACCAGACAAGCAGTAATGCACTGTGGAAAATGTATTTGTACATTTGAGCAAGACACTACATTTAAAGGGATAGTTCACCCAAAAATTAAAAGTATCTCATCATTTACTCACCCTCATGCCATCCCTGATGTGTTTGACCTTCGTTCTTCAGCAGAACACAAATTAAGATTTTTAGAAAAATATCTCAGCACTGTAGGTCCATACAATGCAAGTGAATGGTGATCAGACCTTTGTAGCTTCAAAAATCACAAAAATGAAACATTAAAGTAAATCCATATGACTCCAGTGTTTAAGCTCGTGAGAACCCCCGCATGACTGCTGTGTGCATTTTCCATTTCGTTTTTTATTTGTATCTAGTAGCACATAAGCAAAAAAAAAGTAAATAGTTTACCTATTTGTCCACATATGTGTAAAGTGGGACTAAGTTATGACATTTTAAGTAATACAAGCTATTGTGTCAGATTTGTTTCCTAAAATATTTTATGTGTCCAGGAGTGTTGGTTATTCATGTTTTTGAGATGTTATAGACGTTACAGTTGATTTTCTATAAAACTGAATAAATAATTCTGATTAAAATTAATGGCCAGCATCATCACATTTCTGCCAATCATGTTAAAATAAAATTATTTCATTACAAAATTCTGCATCAAAGTTTAAATTGTTGATTAAATGTCCCATGTCTGCCAAACATGTTGAGTGGTTCAAACATCATCTGCATCCTGAAATTTAGGAGTCTGATTGCAGGTTTTTAGAAATGAATACACTTAACTGCATAGAAAGCTATAGGCTATACCCTTGCTGCCTCTTTAGTGAATGACTTAACCTTCAGTGTGCTGTCTGCAGTGTTGTGGAGTAGCTAACTACATGTAGCGACGCTACTAACTTAACAACATTTTTCAGTAGCTTGACAGTAGCTCAGCTGCTTTTAAAACAGAGTTCGCTACTGGAAAAACGACTACTTTTTTCCAGCAAGTAGCGGTGTAACATGACCAAATGCTACATCATGTTGGTCAGATTATAACTAATAGCCTTCCTTATTGAGTAGATGCCAAACTTTTACCGCCAATATGTCAGACAATCTGGCAGCATATTTCTGTCTGCTGATCAGAATCCTTCTTTTGTAATGGCAGATCACAAACAAAAATAGTGAATTACCGTCATCTACTGGGGCGGTGGTGGCTCAGTGGTTAAGGCTAAGGGTTACTGACCAGAAGGTTCAAGCCCCAGCACCACCAAGATGCCACTGTTGGGCCCTTGAGGAAGGCACTTAACTCCAGGTTGCTCCGGGCACTGTAAGTGCACTGTAAGTCGCTTTGGATAAAAGCTTCTGCCAAATGCATAAATGTAAATGTAAAATCTACTGAGAGCTTATTACAGCTCACTTGGATAAGAAGAGATTGTCTGATTGGTATGTAAAGTTAGCAACCACAGATTGTTTACCTTCAAGGCTGGACTGGGAAGAGAAATCGGCTGGGATTTTACATGGCAACTGGCCCAACTGTTGGGGGGTGTTCGCTGTCCTTTTCTGCATATCGAGGCGCCGTTTTGTGGTCTGTTCTGCATAATGTGGTGGCTCATTGTTGCTTATCGTGGCCCATTCTGCACGTTTCGCGACCGAACCACCTGCCCGCTCGGTTCTCTCGATGGACATTCTGCCCCTAATCGGCCCAAAAGTGCGTCAAAAGTGTGTCGGCCCACTGGGAAAATAATTTTTCAGACACTTTGTTCTTAATAAATCACACAACAGCATATTTACCTTTACTATTTAAATAAAATAATTCAAAAAGATATTATTGCCTTTTGAGGGATTTTGTTTCTGTTCTAAATATGTTTATTTTGCTTCTTATCTTCTGTGTGTTATTGGGAGCAGCAAGTGAATTATTATTATAATATTTACAAATATACAGTATATTATTATTATAATTACTATCATGCAGAACTATTTGATTTATTAATTTCTTAGTATTCAATTTACTTTTATTTTCATGTAAATTAATAAAATGATTGGTAAAATAAATAATTTACGGCATGTATTATTATTATGCAACAGTCTAGGATGACCGTCCGTCCACTTTTTTTGGACCTGAACAAAGCAAACAAATATTTGTAGAACAACCACTGTATGTGACCTGTAAAGCTGGCACTTGCTAGCACTTGGCAATGGCAAAAAAGTTAAATACAATGAGCATGAACACCAGGTGAGGGGAGAAACAAGCCCTGAGTCTTTATTCACATATTATCCACACTAAATATTATGTGACAAGAACAAAAAATGCCAGCCAAAGGAGAGTTTGTCACAAAAATGTAATCTATAGGGAAGTAGGCTACACCTGACCACAGCAGGACTGAAAAGTGTGAAGTATAGTATAGAAATTATTTTTGAATGGCTTCTGATCTTTTTTTGTTTTTATTTGTTGTAGTTTATTTTATGGCCATTATTACATGTAATAATGTTATTATTCATTAAATGTATGTAATTAATACATTAATTAATAAATGTCATTTTTGCAAACGTTGTTATTAATATTATTGTTTTGATGAAAAAAATATTGCCTCATTAAGTAGCTTCAATGTAGCTGGCTACTTTTTGAGAGTAACTTGTAGTGTAGCCAACTACTTATTCAAAAGAGTAGCTTGACTGTAGCTTAACTACATAAAAGTATTAGTAGCTTGTCAAACTACAGTTTCAAAGTAGCTTCCCCAACACTGGCTCTCTGTCTGCACTGGTCTCAAAACAGTTAGAAATGCACGTTATTTTCATCCTATATAAAACCTCTGAAAGCAACATTTTTCAGCTTTTGGATGAATACATTTGTTCTCGATGTAAAAATGCTAGTAAATATATAGTAATGCATTAACTAATGTTAATTAATAGAATTTAATAATTTTTTATATTAAAATGAAGCATTTTTGGGTGAACTATCACTTTAATGGACATACCTTTTACAATACACATTGAAGAGTACAAGCAGAATGGAATAGACACTGCCATAAATCCTAGTTTTGTAGTTTTTTTTTTTGAGACTGTGTTATTGAGGTGCTTAACAGATGTTTGTGACCATTTATAGGGATGTGTTTTGTAAGGTGTCTGTTTTTCCCAATTGGTGATAATCTTTGGAATCTCTATAAATGGAGTATAGTACTTTATACACCAGAATCTTAATGTTAACTCGGATCGGATTTTCATTTATTCATTCTTCCGGTTACGTAACTGGCAAGAACAATATCACAAAGGGCACCCATTTAGTTCGGTCCTCTTCAGGAATGCTCTTAATAGTGGAGTGAATTGTAGCTTGAGAGCAAAGATTTCATCTGACTTGTTTAGCAAGGTATCATGTGGACTACATGTGTGCCACAAAATCATAGAATCTCTCTTTTTCATTATTGATAGTAATATATCCTAACAAATTCCTATAATACACTTTTTGATTGTTTTCTCATGTGTTCTGTGGCTGTTATATTCCCTCATGGTTTTAGCAAATGATCTTTGATCTCTATTATCCTGTCATTATGTAACTACCCCAGCCAGAGGCACCTGATAGGCCCTTGCTGTGTTCACTCTTTCAAAGGAACCTTTCACCTGAATGCACATTCTTATAACGCTCATAAACAGAGTATGATTAATGCATCGAAGTTTTTGGGTTCTACACTCCATCAAGGTGAATTTCAAGGAGTAGGTGCATGAGCAGGTTTTCAGGTAAGGATTTATTTATCAGTCAAATTTCAGACTGACATTGAAATAAATCTTCCCTTAGATTATTATGTAACAAATGTCTTTTGACTTTTTTTGCTCATTGTGGTTTTCTTATTGCAAGTGTTAAACCAAATTCAGCTTTAAGTTTATCTAAATTCATTTAAAAAATGTCTTGTTGGACAATACAATTACACACACTATACACACACACACACACATATATATATATATATATAGTAACAAGTTAATTCATTTATTTGGTCAAATTGTGTTTTTATATAATGGCATTTATTTTAATGATGATTATATTAAAATCTGTGTTAAAAATGATTCATTCAAAACTATATTGTGTTTTGTGTTGGTTTCACAAAATAATGTGATGTTTTTACTAAGAGATAACTGTACATGTTGCCAAGTAATGTTGTTTGAGCATTTATTCTAAGAACTGATATGCACGTGTATTGAATTCTAAACAAGCAATAAAATGATGTTACTGGTCTTTTTTTCAGATGTTTGAATATGTAGTGGGGGACTGAGTAACTGAGTCTTACTTAAAAACTCTCAGCATGTAACATGCTATTAAATATATAGAAATATCCTGTTGACCTCTCACTCATGTGCAAGATTAGAATTTCCTACTTCTTGCCTGAAAAGAGTGTGGTGCTTACCACAAACTTTGGTTTCATTTAGCTGGCCTGCTCTGCAAATAATCGATAGAATGACAAATAACCAAATGAATTGAATGTATGTAATCAATAATATAAAATTACAAAATGTTCAATCAGAGACATGTTTTTCATCGTTTTCCTTCCAACCAGAGTTGGGTGTAATCTGATTCCAAAGTAATTAGTAACTGTAATCTAATTTATAGTCAAAAGTAGTGTAATCATTACATTTTACAAAACGTTTGTGTGATTAGATTAGATTACAGATTTTTAAGTACTTGAAGTACATTACTTAGTTTAAATATATCTAAAATACTATTTATGTACAGTACATTTCAATGTGTAGGGCATTAATAGGGTGAGAAACAAACAAATGTCTGATGCATATATATTTTACACAAAACTGGCAAACACGATCTAGAATTTGGCAGTTCCAATCTGATTGGCTAGCTTTCCAGCAATTTCCAGCTGTCGAGGTGCACCTGTCTGCCAGGAATGAAATTGCATTTACAATGTACGGGCCTGATACATTGAGTGTTTTTGAGGACGAACTAATCACTGGATATGCTGAAGTTTGCCAGGTTAGTGGCATCAAATCTTTGAAAGATATTTAGAGTTTTGTTTGAGGCACACAGGCATAACTGTATATTCTGCTTTGTTTTCTGTGTTATGTCCATTAAATAATCATTATTTACTACTCTGGAAGCACATTCAATTCTGGTTACAAAGTCTGCACACATTTCCTCTTTTTTTCTCTCCAGTCTATTTTTGTGGTTCAACTAATTCCAATAAACCCACCCGTAAACAATACAAACTGTATTAAGTGAATAAGGTGTACTGAAGCGCAGCAAGTCAAAAGTCTGGCAATGCAAGACTAGTCATAATACCATAGAAAATATAACTTTTACATCCCTAAAATCATAAACGGCTTATCAGAATGAAATTGTATCACTTACCATTGCCATCATTGATATCAACTTATGATGCAAATTAAATTAGTGATAAATTATTAACTTTTATTAGCTTTTAATTTTCCCTGCTTCTTTTTTTCTTCTGTTCTTTTGAATTTTATCAGTTTAATTAGTTTTTCATTCACTCATCCTTTCTCTTTTGTTTTATGTTTCATTAAAGATTGCACATGAAGATGCATCATTCAGTACCTATCATTGTGTTGACACTCTTATACACACCACCTGGAATAGACGGAGGCAAAGTGCTGGTGTTTCCACTAGACGGAAGTCACTGGGTAAACATGAAGATCCTTATAGAGGAACTGCATGCCAAAGGGCACAACTTGACTGTGTTGAGAGCCTCTAACAGCTGGTATATCAAGAAGGATTCTCCTTTCTACAATTCCATCACCATTCCAAACACTGGAGGATTTGATGAGGAGTTTTTCAGTTCAATGATCAGTCAGCTCTTGAAGATTAAAAGAGAAGGGAATTCCATTTGGAACCGCATTCAACTGGAGTATGAAGTCATCTTGAAATTTAAAAGCATGCATGAAGATATGACACAGATGATCGAAAAACTATTAGAGGACAAGGAAATTATGAAATCAATCAAAGATGCCCACTATGATGTGATACTGGCAGACCCAGCTGTTGGAGGTGGTGCGATACTTGCACACAAATTTAATATACCTCTGGTTTTTAATGCTCGGTGGACGATTAATGGAGAGGGACATTTTGCTATTGCTCCTTCGCCCCTGTCTTATATTCCTGTCCCAGGAATACTGTTAACAGACATGATGTCATTTCTCCAACGGGTCAAGAATGTTCTGATTTACTTTTTCACCCTGTTCCAGATTACAATGATTGCTGACCCCCCCTACAAATCGTTCTGTAACAAACATATTGGTCCTGATGTTCATTACTTCACCCTTTTCCAGGAAGCAGACATCTGGCTCATGAGAACTGATTTCACTTTTGAGTTTCCAAGACCCACAATGCCAAATATTGTCTACATGGGTGGCTTCCAGTGCAAACCTGCTAAGCCACTTCCAGCAGACCTTGAGGAATTTGTGCAGAGCTCTGGACAACATGGAGTCATCATCATGACTTTAGGTACCCTTATTGCTCAGCTTCCACATGATGTCACAGATGAGATAGCGGCGGCTTTTGCTCAACTTCCCCAAAAGGTTATATGGAGATACACAGGACCTCGACCTGTTACCCTTGGAAACAACACATTACTTGTAGACTGGCTCCCCCAGAATGATCTGCTCGGACATACCCAGATTAAAGCATTTGTAGCACATGGAGGCACCAATGGAGTTCAGGAAGCCATCTACCATGGGGTGCCTATTGTGGGTCTCCCTTTAGTGTTTGATCAACCTGACAATCTCTTCAGAATGGAAGCGAAGGGAACGGCAAAAATTGTAGACATTGCAACTCTGGACAGGACTGTGTTTCTAGAGGCATTAAAGGAGGTATTGCATAACCCATTTTACAAGGAAAACATGCAGAGACTGTCCAAGCTGCACCATGATCAGCCAATGAAACCCCTCGATCGTGCTGTCTTCTGGATTGAGTTTGTCATGAGGAATGGAGGAGCCCCTCATTTACGAACACAGTCTTTCAGAATGTCCTGGATTGCATATCACTCTATAGATGTTATTTTGACTTTAATTGCGACTCTTTTCATGTGTGTATTTTTCACTATGTATGTGATTAGATATATTTTTAGAGTTTTATTCAAAACTAAAGTAAAACGTGCGTGATATTAAGACAGTGATATATAGAAATAAATATAGAAGATTTTTGTAGATAAAAATGAAATAATTCTTGAATGTGTTTTTTAAGGGTTTGTAAAACATTTTGGTCCAAAGCATGAGATTAAATAATAATTCAGACCAAAAATAACTTTTCTCTTGATATATCCATAAATTGTGTACTGCCTTTGTTTGCATTCAACAAACTACTGTATGACATTACAATATTGAGAATATTGAGCCAAAATACAAGATTAAAATCATTTACATGCACAATTGACTGTACAATACTAAAAAAAGGTTTAACTTGGAAATGTGAAAAGCTTCTCTTTATCAGCTTTATTTGAGCTCTAATCTAACAGTTCTAGAAACACTACAGCCTAAATTAGAGGCAATTAATCACATCATGTACATGATACGTTATCACTCCCTGACTCATAGGCCTACATGTTGAGAAGTTGTTAAGTCTATTAATGATGCTTACAACAGTCCCTAACACTTACAGATGTTGCTTGTTTTTGTTGAAGCATTATTTAAAAGATCAAAAAGAGATTCTTTCATATCAAAAAATCTAAAGATTATTCAATAACAACAAATAACCGAGCAACTAAAGATGCTGTATATGTGAAAGTATTTGAATAGTTCTAAGACATTTACAGCATGGCCACTATTGCTACAGTACCATCCAGCATTACAGATTAAAGCCTCACGGTGTCTTCACCGGACATGACTGGCATGTTGCATTGCATCAAAAGCGATTATAGCCTAATCAAAGATGCCAAATATCATATGTGTGAATCTTTGTGACATGAATTTGATTAGTTATACAATTAAATAACTTTGGATTGTTAAATTAAAGCCAGCTTGTTGGTCTCTGGTCTACTCGGCTTTTGTTTTTAACTACATGTATATGCAGTTTTAGCAACAATAACATCATCATAATTATAATAAGTAAATGTATGTACAAGTGGATGACGGTTGTAAATAAAGTATAATACAGATAATTCACCATTGCTGAAGTCTTCTTAACACACAACGTGCTTTCTGCACGTCATTTAAAATGTTAACTTCATCGTAGTCTGCACTTGAAGTGACTTTGACGCTTCCAGTGCAGACAGCCTCAAGCCATTGCGTCACGTCAACGGACACATCCGATCCAGACAGGGTCTAGTGCTGCATTCCACACTAAGTTGGAAGTAGGAAAACCAGTTTAAATTTCCCACTTCCAACCTCAATGTACTGTAGTACCAGTGCTGGGCAGATTACTTCTGAATTGTAATTGGGACTGATTACAAATTACATGACAAAAAATGCAATCAGGAACATAATCTCGCAGATTACATTTTCAGTATAATCTAATCTGATCCCTTTTGGACTACTTTTAGATTACTTCCAACCAATCTTTTTTATTTGATGTCACATGCATTTATTATGGAAGTTTCTAGAAATATGGACAGGTTCCCGGGGTGTGTTAAACAACCGTGGTAATGCAATTTTACCATTTTAAAAAGGGCATCCTTGTGTGGTAAGATATAAGACCAGTTATATTTGGGAATCAATGTAACAAAAACGGCATCAAGGCTTTCACTAAAGCAAAAGTGCATTTTAAAACCAAGTACAAAAGCAATTCACTAAACGAAAAAAATGTTACACCATAAACGCAACTCTATTACATTGTGAATATGAAACGATGTGTATTTGGGCATTTTGATGCATTTGATGGACAAATCCCTTCCAATGACATAGTAACACTTAGTTAAATTACACAAGAGTGATAATTCAAATAATACTTAAAATGTGTTCGTCAAGAGTTAAGAAATTTAAGAAACATGCAAACTGCTAAGTGACTCCAGCCAGGTCTCCAAAGCAACCAAATTAGCATGGTTGCTAGGGAGGGTAGAGTCCCATGTGGTAATCTCCTCGTGGTCGCGATTAGTGGTTCTCGCTCTCAATGGGGCACATGGCTAGTTGCGTGTGGATCACGGCGAATAGCATGAGACTCCACATGCTGTGAGCCTCTACAGTGTCATGCACAGTGAGCCACGTGATAAAATGTGTGGAATGACTGTCTCAGAAGTGGAGGCAACTGAGACTTGTCCTCCACCACCCGGATTAGGAATTGGTGGCCAAATTAGGGAAAGAAAAAAAGACACATGCAAACATATCTTCAAATGCTTCTTTAAGTTTACATTGCACTTACATTGCATATTGATTTTTTCCCCCCAAATTACCTTGAAAGTGAAATTATCTCTGTATATCCAATGGTCAAACGCTGATTTAGACTGCTCCATCATCACCTGGCTAAGGACGAGTATCAGGTCTGTGGCAATTTGAAAACCCTCCCCCTCTCCCAAAAACACTGAAGAGTTACTGAACACATATAGCTAGGCTGCGTGAAATATTTTAAAGATTTTAAAAATAGAATATTTCCATATAATGAACAATTTACTCCTGTTGCCTAAATATCATCACAATCTTTTCACAGAACTTGATTTTTGTAATCTGATTAAGTAATCCATATGACATGTAATCAGTTACTACCCAGCACTGTGTATTAAAGCAGTTTATCTGGCTGTCCCAAAATCAGTAGGCTAAATTAATAGTTTAAAATAGCCACGTTATTCAGAACTCTAGGGGTGTATTTGTAACCTATCCTGATGTTAAAAATAATGGCATGTACAATCTTCCAGATGCTAGCTAGATTAAAGAAATATTCCAGGTTCAACACAAGTTAAGTTTAACCAACAGCATATATGGCATACTATTGATTACCACAAAAAACAATAATTTTGACTTGCCCCTCCTTTTATATAATATAACAAAATCTTAATTGCAGTGAAGCACTTACAATGGAAGTGAATGGGACAATTTGTAACATTAAAATACTATTTCAAAAGTATGGCCGCAAGACATAAATATGCCGTAAACATGATTTAAGTGGTATAAAATCACACAATGTGTAAAGTTATTGCCAATTTTACAACTTCGTTGCCATGTTGATGTTATGTCAACAAACCCTAAAATGACAGTACAAGTGATGATTTAAAGAAATTTACAGCCCAAATAATGCATGAGTTTAAACAGAAGAATGAATGCAAGTACTTTTATAAAGTTATAAGCTTCACATTTCTGTCTTTAAACCTATTTTTAAAATGATATTCTGTTTTATAGAAGGTCATCAAAGAAGATGCATCACTCCACCCTTCTAAGTTTGTTCATCCTCTTATCTGCTCTGTCAGGATATTACTGTGGTAAAGTTTTGGTCGTTCCAGTGGATGGAAGCCACTGGATCAATATGAAGGTCCTCATTGTGGAGTTAAATGCAAAAGGTCATAATATCACCGTGATCCGGGGTTCTAGCAGCTGGTACATTAAAGAGAAGTCTTCTTACTACACTTCCATTACTGTGGATACTGGTGAATTTGATGATGATTTCATGGTGATGTTTCTCCCCCACTTACTGAAGATCCAAAGACAAGGACGGTCATTTTGGAGTGAAATGGCAACTGCTGATGAGATTTATAGCAGGATTACAAAAATTCACCAGCAAATATGCAATATGACAGCAATAATATTTGAAAATGAAACCTTGATAAAATCACTGGAGGATGCCAAATATGACGTTGTTCTTACGGATCCTGCTTTTGGAGGTGGAGTGTTACTGGCACATCGCCTTGGCCTCCCTCTTGTGCTTAATGTCCGTTGGACCATGTATGGAGAGGCACATTTTGACATTGCTCCATCTCCTCTCTCGTATACACCTGTTACAGGTTTGCAGCTCACCGATAAGATGACCTTCATTCAAAGAGTCAAGAATGTGATGACATATATGATGATTCTTTATAAGAATTCAAAGTATTTTGGCTATCCTTACAAAGAGTTCACACAGAAATATTTTGGCCCCAATGTCGATTTCTTCTTCCTCCTCCAGGAAGCAGACATCTGGCTCATGAGAAATGATTTCATTTTTGAGTTTCCACGACCCACAATGCCCAATATTGTCTACATGGGTGGCTTCCAGTGCAAACCTGCTAAGCCTCTTCCAGCAGAGCTTGAGGAATTTGTGCAGAGCTCTGGACAACATGGTGTTGTCATCATGACTTTAGGAACTGTTTTTGGTCAGCTTCTGAGTGATATAAATGATGAGATTGCTGCCGCTTTTGCCCAATTGCCCCAAAAGGTTATTTGGAGGCACACAGGACCACGGCCTGCCAACCTTGGTAATAATACTTTGATAGTCGACTGGCTCCCCCAGAATGATCTTCTTGGACATCCTCAGACTAAGGTTTTTGTAGCACATGGAGGCACCAATGGTGTTCAGGAAGCCATCTACCATGGGGTGCCTATTGTGGGTCTCCCTTTAATATTTGATCAACCTGAAAATCTCTCCAGAATGCAAGCAAAAGGAACAGCAAAAATTGTTGACATTGCAACTCTGGACAGGACTGTGTTTCTAGAGGCATTAAAGGAGGTATTGCATAACCCATTTTACAAGGAAAACATACAAAGACTGTCCAAGCTGCACCATGATCAGCCAATGAAACCCCTCGATCGTGCTGTCTTCTGGATTGAGTTTGTCATGAGGAATGGAGGAGCCCCTCATTTACGAACACAGTCATTCAAAATGTCCTGGATTGCATATCACTCTATAGATGTTATTTTGACTTTAATGGTGACAGTCCTCATATTTGCATTTGTGACTGTTTATATAATTCGATATTTCTGTCTGGTTATATGTAAAAAGAAAGTAAAATTTGAATGATTTACAGTCTGGAAATAACAGCCAATTGAAATTCCTTGTTATGATAGCATATGTTGCTGTGAATAATGTGAAATTATTTTCAAAAATGTTTTTGTTGGATTTAATAAATAACATTTTAGTCCAAAACAATAAAAGTATAATTCAGAACAAATTCAGTATTGTATGCCATTTTACTGATAATTTTGTACTGATTGTCTACAGCTGCATTTCTGGCTTTTCAGTCTGTCAAGCTACTTAAGAACCTGCCACAGTCAAGGCAAATACTATTCACATACACGAATGACAATACAAGTGCTAGAAAGATTTTCCTCTACAGTATAATATATTTGACCCTTTTTACTCTAGGATCAAGACAATAAAAGCTGTGAATGGCTTCATCAGCTTTTGTTGAGCTCTTATCTGAACACAAAGTTCTAAAAACACCAAAGATTAATGAGTCAACCTGATCACACGCACATGATATGTTATAACTCTCAGACTTCCATTCATAATGATACTGTAGGAAGTCTTTCACTGATGCTAACTACACTCCCTAATACTTACAGATTTAACACCTAACCGTATCAATAAAGCTGCATTCCTTGATGTCAAGTTGAGTCTTGAATCAAAAAAGCAAAGCTTCTCAGATAAAATATTTAGCTCAATATTTGTTTAGATGCACAGAATATAGCCTGAAAGTATTAGAGATCCAGTCTAAAAATTGTGTATTTAACACATAATTTCATTCAATTTCAGGACAGGAATGGGAATGCTTATTATAATTTGTGAAAGAATTTGTAGTATTTTTTTGGTCTTTAATATTTTAATTCAGATTATATTCTTTCTAGTTGAAGGTCATCAATGAAGATGCATAATGTCACCCTTCTCGGTTTGTTTGTTCTTTAATCTACTTTGTTAGGATCTTATTCTGGTAAAGTTTTAGTCGTCCATGCACATGGAAGCCACTGGATCAATATGAAGTTCCTAATTGTGGAGTTATTTTCAAAAGGTCACAAGATTAAAGTGATCAGAGGCTCAAACAGCTGGTGTACTGAAAAGTCTCCTTATACTCTGACAATGATTTTTGGATGACATTGCTTCCCCAGTTACTAAAGATCCAAAGACATGGGAGATCACTGACCGAAATGGCAATTGCTCAGGAGATTTTTAGCAGGTTCTCACAAATTCATAAGAAAGTGTGCAAAATGAGAGCCATGATTTTTTCATGAAGTTTATTTGGAGGCATACAGGACCATGCCTGCCAACCTTGGTAATAATACTTTGATAGTCGACTGGCTCCCCCAGAATAATCTTCTTGAAAACTCCTCAGACTAAGGTTTTTGTAGCACATGGAAGCACCAATGGTGTTCAGGAAGCCATCTACCATGGGGTGCCTATTGTGGGTATCCCTTTAATATTTGATCAACCTGACAATATCTCTAGAATGCAAGCAAAAGGAACAGCAAAATGTTTTGCAAGGAAAACATGCAGAGACTGTCCAAGCTGCACCATGATCAGCCAATGAAACCCCTCGATCGTGCTGTCTTCTGGATTGAGTTTGTCATGAGGAATGGAGGAGCCCCTCATTTACAAACAGTCATTCAGAATGTCCTGGATTGCTTATCACTCTATAGATGTTATTTTGACTCTGTTAGCAATAGTGTTGTTAGTGTCAGTTGGTGTTGCCTTAATGATTAAACTAATTTGTTGCAGGGTTATATAAAAACAAAGCTAAAAATGAGTATTTTTGATGTTGAAAGATTTGACATGATACATCTGGTATCATCTATTATTAAATATAAATGTAATTATATATCATGATTATTTTTTTTATTAGTTGTGCTTTTACAAACAATTGATACAAATACAAATAATTGTAATATGCAGTGGTTTAACAGTTTGTTATGAAGTCATATGCGGTACCTGAGCATAGAGGTGTACAACACACAAGAAAACACCCCTTGCCCCAAGCCCGGCTTTGCTGGAGTGCACCACTGCTCAGCATAAATTAATATTGTGATAAATATTGGCAACATTCTGTAACAAAGTTTCATTGGCACCAACCCATAATACTGTAAGTTGAACATTAAAGAAATGTTATCCTGCATTTCTGACAGTGATGCAGACGAATGAACCGCTTGGACTGCACTGTCTAGTGAATAGTTGTATTATAGTTAAAAAGTACTTAAATATGTATCTTTTTCACACCAAAAGTGATCGCATCGCTTTAAAAGACATACATTTTACAGCTGGTGTCGTCTGGATGACATTTATGTTGACGGACTGTGATGTTTGGAGCTTCAAAACAGACATTTCACCATTCACTTGCATTTTAAGGACCTACTGAGCTAAGACATTTTTCTGTTTTTCTTAAAATGTGTTCTGGTGAAGAAAGAAAGTCATACACACCTGGGATTTTATGGGAGTTAATAATGAGAGAATTTTCAGTTTTGGGTGAACTGTCCCTTTAAGTAAAAAAATAATCTTTAAGCACATATAGCTTCATGTTTTTTTTTTTTTCATGAAGTATATATATATATATATATATATATATATATATATATATATATATACACACATAAATATATTTAGCAATAACGCAACAATAAGGTGCTCCTAAACACCACCTTGTGTTGGCATTTAGGATTATGGCAAGGTAAAAACATAAATAGTTTGGAAAAGAAGGGATTTTAATATATTTTGTTAATGGTGAGATAGAGAAGTTTAATATAGATGGGGAAAAGTACATTTTCAAAGTGGGATTTATTTTTTGCTCTGGATATCAGAGAGATGAGACAACAAGATGCCAAATTTTTGTCAGAACAGATGCATGTCCAAGCTTGAGCATGCTTTTGTGCACACAAAGATTGAATTGTTGTAACTTCACCAGTGCACTCCCAATGTGTTGCACAAATCAGCAGTACTTTCACCATTTTCCAGTTGTTTAATGCAGTCTACCTGGTCAGCTTGTTTTTTCATGGAAGCAGTAACACTTGATGCCTTCATTTCCTCTAAAAAAAAAACATTTTAATTGAGTCGGGATGTATTATTAATAAATAAATTATAATGGGCTATAGTTAACATAGAGACTTTAAAAAACAAGATACAAGATACATTGTATTCCACTTTGTTAGCATTATTTTAACCAAAGTGTCACTTTTGGAAAGGTTAATCTTTTCTTGCACATTTTCATATATAACCATTTCAACCACATAGCCTCCAATCTAAATACAGTACCTACCTGTATTTTCTTATCTGTCTCATTGATCAGCAGTATGTTAAGTCAACTTTTGTCAGTATTCAAAATAATGCAAAAGATTCTACCTGGTCTCACAGAAACAGGTTACACGTATTTGTAACGAGGCAGGCGAAGATAGAGGATCTAAATGCAGCTTTTAATAAAACAAAGATAAACGAAGTAACTCAGAACATAAAGAAACAAAACACAGGCTACAAAGCACAGAGCATAGCAAAATACAAAGGACTACAAAACACAGGAAACAGGAACGGGGAACAGGAATTTCAACATAAAAGTCTAGTCTCAAACAGGGAATACGCAACAGTTTCTTGGTGAAATGAACACGAGGTGCCACAACAATTACTTTTATTCCCTTTTACACAAATCACGAGTAAAAGGCAAATTATGAATGAATAAAAATTTACTTTTTTCCCTGTTCCTCACACAATTCTGACATCGAAACATTTACTACAGCACATGAGCATGACTTGTATAGCAAAATAGGCTATTTTAATGTTTCCATTACATTACAACTACATACACTAAGCTTGTTCAAATGCAATTCCACTGTGAAGTAGCTCCCCTCTGAAAAAAATTAGAATAAAAAATCGATATAATCCATGGTTTTCCAATGACCTGGCTGAGATTATTCATCGTAAAAATGCCCTCTGGAAAAAGGCCCGCTCTAACCAATCTCCAGTTGACTGGCTGGCCTTCCGTCAATGCAGAAATAAAGCAACACAGGCTATCAGAAATGCCAAAATCTCGTATTTTAAAGAGAAACTCACCACATGTGGCACTGATGCAAGGGCATTCTGGAAAACAGTCAAGGTATTGGAAAATATAGTTATTGCCCCTCATTTACCAGTTTCTATGTTATTTAATGACATTATTATTACTGAGAAGTCTCGGATGGCCTCACTTCTAAACCATCACTTTATTAATGCAACCCATACAGTTTCAATGTCAAACCCTAATCCTGTATCAATGGACACTTCACTTACAACCGATGCAGATGTTCAACTTTCTCCATCAGACAAGAGGGGCTTCTCCTTTATGCCTCTTTCCACCTCTGAAGTCCAGGATGAACTCATCAAGCTGAATACAAACAAATCTGCTGGTCTTGATCCCATGTTTTTAAAAGCAGCATCCTGCATTATTGCTGCTCCCGTCACTAGATAATTTAACATGTCCCTACAGTTCTCTGAGTTCCCTATTGATTGGAAATCAGCAACAATTTTCCCCCTCTTCAAAGGGGGTTCTGAATCTGACCCAAATTGTTACCGCCCAATTTCCATCCTTCCATGCCTTGCCAAAGTTCTGGAGAAGCTCGTACAAAAACAGTTAAATGATTTCCTGGATAAAAATCATATATTATTTGACATGAAATCTGGTTTTCGGACGGGACATGGGTGCATAACAGCCACCACAAAGGTCCTTGATGATGTAATTACAGCATTAGACACCAAACAGGTCTGTATTGCCACCTTTATAGACCTCGCCAAGGCCTTTGACTCTGTCGACCATAGGATCCTCTTACATAAGCTTTCCAGTATTGGTCTGTCCTCCTATAGCTGTGATTGGTTTGCTAATTATCTCACCAACCGTGTCCAGCAATTGAAGGTTGACAACATTATGTCAGACCCACTTACTGTCTCTAAAGGTGTGCCTCAAGGCTCCATCCTGGGTCCAATCCTTTTTTCTATCTACATCAATGATATAGCCAGAGCTGTTGGTACCTCTCGGATTCATCTTTATGCAGATGATACCATTTTGTACTCAGTTGGTTCCTCTCCCAATTCTGCGGCTTCCAGTCTTAAACTCAGCTTCACCTATATAGAGCAGTTCTTTGACCGTCTCCACCTCCGTATTAACGCCAGTAAGACAAAATGTATCCTTTTTAGCCGAAAACAGGGACTCCACCTATAATCACCTGCATGAACGGTATGGCTCTGGAGTATGTCAAAGAATATAAATATCTAGGTATCTGGTTGGATTCATCTCTGTCATTCATTACACACATCAATAACCTTCAAACAAAAGTCAAAGCTAGACTAGCCTTTCTTTTCCATAATAAAGCCTCCTTTACCCATGCTTCCAAATGCACCCTCGTTAAGACGACAGTACTGCCAATTTTGGATTACGGCAATATTATCTACAGAATGGCACCAAACACAGCTCTAAAAAAACTTGACACAATCTATCATTCAGCCATCCGTTTTGCCACTAATGCACCCTTTTACACTCATCACTGTGACCTGTATAAACTGGTGGGTTGGCCCTCCCTTTATACCCGGCGGCTCCATCATTGGTTTCTCTTCATATACAAGACAATTCTGGGCAAGGCGCCTCTATATTTGTCATCCCTACTTCATGCTGCTCATAACACCTATCACACAAGATCAAGTAATTTGATTAAATTTAGTACCCCTTCTACTACCTTTGGACGTAATGCCTTCCGCTTTGCATCAGTACATGACTGAAATATACTACAAAATATCCTGAAACTTACATCTCTGATCCCAATCTCCACCTTTAAACAAAATCTCGAAAATTACATAGTTGACTCTTGTTCCTGCTGACAATCATGAACCATATTTATACACACATATTTAAGCACTCTATTCCTTTTCTTTTCCCCTTTGTTGTCTATCTTTTTTTAATTTAGTTGCTTGTTCTATGTGTTACGTGTTTGACTATGTACAGCTGTACAGTATGTTCTTATTTATTCCTGTAGCCTCTTGGCCAGATCATGTTTGTAAATGAGAAGTGGTTCTCAAACAGTTTACCTGGATAAATAAAGGTTAAATAAAACAAATAAAAAAAAAGCTCAACTGATCGAGTGGTTCCTTCGGCAGTTTCAGCCATGTTTATTGCAGATTTGCTTTTCTGATACTATCAGTTCAATTATGAGACTAGTTAACCCCAAAATGACACCCTCATGCCATCGCAGATGTATTGTGTATGACTTTCTTTCTTCTGCTGAACACAAATTAAGATTTTTAGAAGAATATCTCAGCTCTGTAGGTCCATACAATACAGGTCAACGGACTCAAGCTCAAAAAGCACATAAAGTAAGCATAAAAGTAATACATATGACTCCAATGGTCAAATCCATGTCTTCAGAATGATAACATGATACATGTGGATTAGAAACAGATCAATATTTGAGTCTTTTTATTAAATGTTTTTATTTTTTACTATAAATCTCCACTTTGAAACAGTCCTCTAAAGCTGGGATGGCATGATTGTGAGTAAACGATAAAACATTTTAAATATGTGGTTGAACTGTTTCTTTAAGGATTAAGGTTTAGGGTAGAGAATTCGATTTTGTTTATTTAAAACTTGATAGACCATTAACCTTGAAAACTTGAACTGCTTGGGAGAAACAATAACAGTTCAGTGGACAAATCACCTAACTGCCGAGATAAACAATAAATAGCAACGTAATATTATTTTGCTAAAATATTGCCAGTCATAATATCTACATATGATTTAGTGTACATGTAAAAAAAAAAAAAAAAAGGCAAATAACCAGTTGACTTCAAACCATTATTTAATTTTCTAAACAACAGCTTGCGTTTCATAGCATGAATAACCAATTTATGTAGGCCTACTAATTCTGTATTAAAATGAGAAAAGTTGTAAAGAGAGAGTCAGAGATTTAAAATAATAAGCAATATACTAAGTGAAGCAGCTTCTGTGCCCAATGTGCCACCTTTTCAGTCAAGATGGCTAAGGAAAGAAAAGACCAATCCCAATTCACTAAGCAAATGTTACAATGTCATTGCTGTCAAACAGGGGCGTAGATTATTTACACCATAATCAATGGAAACATGTAAATCCCAATCTAAGTGTACGCCCTTGCTGTCAACTGAAAACTTTATTTTCAAACTTTAATATTAAATTTCTGTTTAAAAATATATTTTTTTCTTCATATTTTTGAAGACTAAAATATAAAATATACTAAAATAGTCATTCAAAAAATGTAAATATTAAAATTGCTTATCATGCTTGCTGTTGCGTAACCTTGTCTGGAGGGCATGTGCCAATCCACCGAGAGTGTAAGTGATAGGCAAATGACACATTGCTGTTTTAATTAGCAAAGGGGAACAGCATACAGCATACAGAGGCATCATTAGACATCACAGGCATCTTCAGATTTTTTTCTTTGTTACATTTATTGCTCATAGCCCAATAGATGCCTATAATATCTTCTAGATATTGTATTATTATAAGCCTACAGTACTGGTGAAGACAGATGTTAAGATGTGCACCATTTGCATAAATTAATTTGGAGGCCTGAAAAGCAATCAGACATCATCAAATGTCCCTAAAACATATTTTGTTCCTAATACTTTAAATAAATTGAAAGTTGATTGTCATCAGAATTACTTGGCTTCAAAAGCTGAACAAATCTTTTAAACTCCAATAATTCAGTGAAATTATATGGAACTGTAATGCTGTCAACAAACCTGGAACTACTTGACCGCAGCAATAGAAAACTATTCAAAACCTTGAAACATCTGCCAACTAACTAAAATGAAGCATTCAATATTGCTGCAGTATAAAATTCTATAATTTTAGTCAAAGAGAGAACTTTGAAACAAAGTGCACATAAGCTTGATACACACACACACACACACACACACACACACACACACACACACACTGACACACACACACACACACACACACACACACACTGACACACACACACACACACATGTTGTGTTTCCATGTTTTATGGGGACTTTCCATAGACATAATGGTTTTTATACTCTACAAACTTTATATTCTATCCCCTAAACCTAACCCTACCCCTAAACCTAACCCTCACAGAAAACTTTCTGCATTTTTACATTTTCAAAAAACATCATTTAGTATGATTTATAAGCTGTTTTCCTCATGGGGACCGACAAAATGTCCCCACAAGGTCAAAAATTTCGGGTTTTACTATCCTTATGGGGACATTTGGTCCCCACAAAGTGATAAATACACTCACACATACACACACACACACACACACACACACACACACATGCACACACACACACACACACACACACACATGCATTGTGTTTCCATGTTTTATGGGGACTTTCCATAGACATAATGGTTTTATACTGTACAAACTTTATATTCTATCCCCTAAACCTAACCCTACCCCTAAACCTAACCCTCACAGAAAACTTTCTGCATTTTTACATTTTCAAAAAACATAATTTAGTATGATTTATAAGCTGTTTTCCTCATGGGGACCGACAAAATGTCCCCACAAGGTCAAAAATTTCGGGTTTTACTATCCTTATGGGGACATTTGGTCCCCACAAAGTGATAAATACACGCTCACTGACACACACACACACACACACACACACACACACACACACACACTGTATATACTGTGTATGTATACAGTAAAGTATAAACATTGTTTACATATATAACATTTATATATACTGTAAATTACATTGAGTATATCTAACATTTAATAAAAAATTCTGGGCAGCATGAGCTGGATATCCACTTAGTTTGAGCACATGCAAATTCTGTCTAGTGTGGGATAGATGAGAAAAGGAAAAGAGATGGTTATAAATAAATGCAGCCCCAGGATTTAGAAAGAGGAAGTCCTTGGACAGAGTTCTGCTTGTTCATTGCAAAAAGTGCCATGTTTGCCCACTCAGGAGGGTACTACAGTGAGGAAAATAAGTATTTGAACACCCTGCTATTTTGCAAGTTCTCCCACTTAGAAATCATGGAGGGGTCTGAAATTGTCATCGTAGGTGCATGTCCACTGTGAGAGACATAATCTAAAAAAAAATATCCAGAAATCACAATGTATGATTTTTTAACCATTTATTTGTATGATACAGCTGCAAATAAGTATTTGAACACCTGTCTATCAGCTAGAATTCTGACCCTCAAAGAACTGTTAGTCTGCCTTTAAAATGTCCACCTCCACTCCATTTATTATCCTAAATTAGATGCACCTGTTTGAGGTCGTTAGCTGCATAAAGACACTTGTCCACCCCATACAATCAGTAAGAATCCAACTACTAACATGGCCAAGACCAAAGAGCTGTCCAAAGACACTAGAGACAAAATTGTACACCTCCACAAGGCTGGACAGGGCTACAGGGAAATCGCCAAGCAGCTTGGTGAAAAAAGGTCCACTGTTGGAGCAATCATTAGAAAATGGAAGAAGCTAAACATGACTGTCAATCTCCCTCGGACTGGGGCTCCGTGCAAGATCTCACCTCGTGGGGTCTCAATGATCCTAAGAAAGGTGAAAAATCAGCCCAGAACTACACGGGAGGAGCTGGTCAATGACCTGAAAAGAGCTGGGACCACCGTTTCCAAGGTTACTGTTGGTAATACACTAAGGCGTCACGGTTTGAAATCATGCATGGCACGGAAGGTTCCCCTGCTTAAACCAGCACATGTCAAGGCCCGTCTTAAGTTTGCCAATGACCATTTGGATGATCCAGAAGAGTCATGGGAGAAAGTCATGTGGTCAGATGAGACCTTTTGGTCATAATTCCACTAACCGTGTTTGGAGGAAGAAGAATGATGAGTACCATCCCAAGAACACCATCCCTACTGTGAAGCATGGGGGTGGTAGCATCATGCTTTGGGGGTGTTTTTCTGCACATGGGACAGGGCGACTGCACTGTATTAAGGAGAGGATGACTGGGGCCATGTATTGCGAGATTTTGGGGAACAACTTCCTTCCCTCAGTTAGAGCATTGAAGATGGGTCGAGGCTGGGGCTTCCAACATGACAATGACCCGAAGCACACAGCCAGGATAACCAAGGAGTGGCTCTGTAAGAAGCATATCAAGGTTCTGACGTGGCCTAGCCAGTCTCCAGACCTAAACCCAATAGAGAATCTTTGGAGGGAGCTCAAACTCCGTGTTTCTCAGCAACAGCCCAGAAACCTGACTGATCTAGAGAAGATCTGTGTGGAGGAGTGGGCCAAAATCCCTCCTGCAGTGTGTGCAAACCTGGTGAAAAACTACAGGAAACGTTTAATTGCAAACAAAGGCTACTGTACCAAATATTAACATTGATTTTCTCAGGTGTTCAAATACTTATTTGCAGCTGTATCATACAAATAAATAGTTAAAAAATCATACATTGTGATTTCTGGATTTTTTTTTTAGATTATGTCTCTCACAGTGGACATGCACCTATGATGACAATTTCAGACCCCTCCATGATTTCTAAGTGGGAGAACTTGCAAAATAGCAGGGTGTTCAAATACTTATTTTCCTCACTGTATGTCTACACATGTGCAAACTGGAGTGCAATATGAGTGACAAATGAATTACAATACAGGTGTCAAAATCTTTCAATGGTGTTGTTAATTTATATTAAAGACTGAAGAATAGCTGTTTCTGTTTCTTTTTACTTGTTACGTGGTTCAGTTTGGATTGTTCAAATAGAAGAGCTGAAAGGCAGGCTATAAAAATAAAAGGATATAAGAAATGTCAAAATCAGTCCTTGGGGGATGACTGGTCTATGCTACAGTTTAGACAAAGTTCTTTTTTTTCACTGTGTTCCTTATGCAGATTACATTTTACGTAAGAAAATTCTGTCTATTGCTGTGGTAATTTCATTGTTCAGCAGATGGCAGTAGACAGACATCATAAGAACTACAGATTATTATCCACTGGTTTATTTTCCCCAAGTGTTTGAAAATATTAGCAGCACCACATCATGAGTGTGGTGGTAGATTTTTGTTTGCACTTAACCTAGTAACCCAACGGTTAAACAATCAAAAGCTAAACAATTTACCCTCAGACCTTCTTGGCATTATTCTAAAATAAAGATACACAAAGAAAATCAAATCTGCTATCTGTGCAGAACTAAGTGCAGGGGTGTAGATTCCGGGGGAGAGGGTGGTAACCTCACCAACACATGCAAGTACAACCCAGTTCAGAGCTTATCACACACATAGAAGTTCTTAACATTTAAGAACTTCTATGTGTGTGAGAAGCTCATCTCACACATTAGATGTGTCACTCTATTTCGGTGGTGTGTCACTCTATTTCGGATGTTGGTTTAAAGAATAAAAATGCAGATCTGTATTCAAGCTCAAAAAACGAGCTATGAGCTATCTCACATTCACAAATGATCAAATGTTGTAAAAGAACTGGATGTTTAGCTGTTATGCTGAATAAAATCAACACACTCCTCACTATTCTCAAAATTAAAATAATCGAAAACACAATTAACTTTATTGATCCTCGCAACTTTGGAAGAATTTTAGATATGTAGGTTTTGAAAAATAATAAATCAAATCTGTTAACCTGCTGCAGAAATAAGCCTACTATAGTTTGATGGTATATTATAATGTAATGTAAAGAAATGTGAGAAACATATTTAGGCAAAATTGCCAGTAAAACTTCTCATCAATTACAATCGAAATGTGAGGCTTATTTATCAGGACATGGTTTTTAAGGAATATTCACGGTTTAATACAAGTTAAAATCAATCGACAGCATTTTTTGGCCTAATGTCAGTTACCACTAAAATTTATTTCAATTTGTCCGATTATTGCTTTCACAAAAAGCAAAAATCGAGGTTAATGTGAGGTACTTACAATGGAAGTGAATGGGGGTTTAAAGACTGAAATTTTAAGCTTACTCTACAATTTAATAAAAGTACTTATATTAATTATTCTGTTAAAACATGAGTTAATTTGAACTGTGAAGTTTTTAAATCCTTGGTTTACTGTATTGATATTGTAAGAGTTTACAGGGCTGTTAATCAGAAGATCACAGGTTCTAACCCCACAGCCACCACCATTGTGTCCTTGAGCAAGGCACTTAACTCCAGGTTGCTCAGGGGGGATTGTCCCTGTAATAAGTGCACCGTAAGTTGCTTTGGATAAAAGCGTCTGCCAAATGCATAAATGTTTGTAATCATGGCAACAAAGTTGTAAAATTGGATATAACTTTACACAGAAAAGCAATATCAAGTGATTTTATCACACTAAAATCATGTTAATACACATACTGTTTATGTTTTGTGGCTAAACTTTTGAAACAGTGAGTAGGCCTATTTTAATGTTTACGGATTAGCCCCATCTTGCTTCAAATGTAAGTGCCTCACTGTAATATTGATTTCTTTCAATCTTTCTTTTTTTTAAGAAAAGGAGAGATAAGACAAAATAATTTTTGTGGTAACCATCTTAATGTCGCAAATGCTGTAGAATGAGCTTAAATTGTATTTAACACTCTTGTACTGACTTGTACTGAACAGCCTTGTACTGACTTGTATTGAACAGTCTTGAATTGACTTGTACAGAACAGACTTGTATTGACTTGTATTGAACAGTCTTGTTTTGACTTGTATTGAACAGTCTTGTACTGACTTGTATTGAACAGTCTTGTATTGACTTGTACTGAACAGACTTGTACTGACTTGTATTGAACAGTCTTGAATTGACTTGTACAGAACAGACTTGTATTGACTTGTATTGACTTGTATTGAACAGTCTTGTATTGACTTGTATTGAACAGTCTTGTATTGACTTGTATTGAACAGATTTGTATTGACCTGTATTGAGCAGTCTTGTACTGACTTGTATCGAACAGTCTTGTTTTGATTTGTACTGAACAATCTTGTATTGACTTGTATCGAACAGTCTTGTTTTGATTTGTACTGAACAATCTTGTATTGACTTGTATAGAACAGTCTTGTATTGACTTGTATTGAACAGTCTTGTATTGACTTGTACTGAACAGTCTTGAATTGACTTGTATTGAACAGTCTTGTACTGACTTGTATTGAACAGTCTTGTTTTAACTTGTATTGAACAGTCTTGTATTAACTTATATTGAACAGTTTTGTACTGACTTGTATTGAACAGTCTTGTACTGACTTGTATTGAACAGTCTTGTTTTAAGTCTTGTATTGAACAGTCTTGTACTGACTTGTATTGAACAGTCTTGTATTGACTTGTATTGAACAGTCTTGTATTGACTTGTACTGAACAGTCTTGAATTGACTTGTATTGAACAGTCTTGTATTGACTTGTACTGAACAGTCTTGTTTTAACTTGTATTGAACAGTCTTGTATTGACTTGTATTGAACAGGATTGTTTTGATTTGTACTGAACAATCTTGTATTGACTTGTACTGAACAGTCTTGTATTGACTTGTATTGAACAGTCTTGTTTTGATTTGTACTGAACAATCTTGTATTGACTAATACTGAACAGTCTTGTATTGACTTGTACTGAACAGTCTTGTATTGACTTGTACTGAACAGTCTTGTATTGACTTGTATTGAACAGTCTTGTATTGACTTGTACTGAACAGTCTTGAATTGACTTGTATTGAACAGTCTTGTATTGACTTGTACTGAACAGTCTTGTTTTAACTTGTATTGAACAGTCTTGTTTTGATTTGTACTGAACAATCTTGTATTGAACAGTCTTGTACTGACTTGTATTGAACAGTCTTGTACTGACTTGTATTTAACAGTCTTGTACTGACTTGTATTGAACAGTCTTGTATTGACTTGTATTGAACAGTCTTGTTTTGATTTGTACTGAACAATCTTGTATTGAACAGTCTTGTACTGACTTGTATTGAACAGTCTTGTATTGACTTGTATTGAACAGTCTTGTTTTGATTTGTACTGAAGAATCTTGTATTGACTTGTATTGAACAGTCTTGTATTGACTTTTATTGAGCAGTCTTGTATTGACTTGTATTGAACAGTATTGAACAGTCTTGTATTGACTTGTATTGAACAGTCTTGTATTTAACAGTCTTTGACTGACTTGTATTGAACAGTCTTGTATTGAACAGTCTTGTACTGACTTGTATTGAACAGTCTTGTATTGACTTGTATTGAACAGTCTTGTTTTGACTTGTATTGAACAGTTTTGTTTTGACGTGTATTGAACAGTCTTGTATTGACTGTATTGGACAGTCTTGTTTTGAACAGTCTTGTACTGACTTGTTTTGAACAGTCTTGTACTGACTTGTATTGAACAGTCTTGTATTGACTTGTATTGAACAGTCTTGTTTTGACTTGTATTGAACAGTTTTGTTTTGACTTGTATTGAACAGTGTTGTATTGACTGTATTGGACAGTCTTGTTTTGAACAGTCTTGTACTGACTTGTATTGAACAGTATTGTTTTAAGTCTTGTATTGACTTGTATTGAACAGTCTTGTACTGACTTGTATTGAACAGTCTTTATTGACTTGTATTGAACAGTCTTGTATTGACTTGTACTGAACAGTCTTGAATTGACTTGTATTGAACAGTCTTGTATTGACTTGTACTGAACAGTCTTGTTTTAACTTGTATTGAACAGTCTTGTATTGACTTGTATTGAACAGTTTTGTTTTGACTTGTATTGAACAGTCTTGTATTGACTGTATTGGACAGTCTTGTTTTGAACAGTCTTGTACTGACTTGTTTTGAACAGTCTTGTACTGACTTGTATTGAACAGTCTTGTATTGACTTGTATTGAACAGTCTTGTTTTGACTTGTATTGAACAGTTTTGTTTTGACTTGTATTGAACAGTGTTGTATTGACTGTATTGGACAGTCTTGTTTTGAACAGTCTTGTACTGACTTGTATTGAACAGTATTGTTTTAAGTCTTGTATTGACTTGTATTGAACAGTCTTGTACTGACTTGTATTGAACAGTCTTTTATTGACTTGTATTGAACAGTCTTGTATTGACTTGTACTGAACAGTCTTGAATTGACTTGTATTGAACAGTCTTGTATTGACTTGTACTGAACAGTCTTGTTTTAACTTGTATTGAACAGTCTTGTATTGACTTGTATTGAACAGTTTTGTTTTGATTTGTACTGAACAATCTTGTATTGACTTGTACTGAACAGTCTTGTATTGACTTGTATTGAACAGTCTTGTTTTGATTTGTACTGAACAATCTTGTATTGACTTGTACTGAACAGTCTTGTATTGACTTGTATTGAACAGTCTTGTATTGACTTGTATTGAACAGTCTTGTATTGACTTGTATTGAACAGTCTTGTATTGACTTGTACTGAACAGTCTTGAATTGACTTGTATTGAACAGTCTTGTATTGACTTGTACTGAACAGTCTTGTTTTAACTTGTATTGAACAGTCTTGTTTTGATTTGTACTGAACAATCTTGTATTGACTTGTATTGAACAGTCTTGTACTGTCTTGTATTGAACAGTCTTGTACTGACTTGTATTGAACAGTCTTGTATTGACTTGTATTGAACAGTCTTGTTTTGATTTGTACTGAACAATCTTGTATTGAACAGTCTTGCACTGACTTGTATTGAACAGTCTTGTATTGACTTGTATTGAACAGTCTTGTTTTGATTTGTACTGAAGAATCTTGTATTGACTTGTATTGAACAGTCTTGTTTTGATTTGTACTGAAGAATCTTGTATTGACTTGTATTGAACAGTCTTGTATTGACTTGTATTGAACAGTCTTGTATTGACTTGTATTGAACAGTCTTGTATTTAACAGTCTTTGACTGACTTGTATTGAACAGTCTTGTATTGAACAGTCTTGTACTGACTTGTATTGAACAGTCTTGTATTGACTTGTATTGAACAGTCTTGTTTTGACTTGTATTGAACAGTCTTGTATTGACTTGTATTGAACAGTCTTGTTTTGACTTGTATTGAACAGTCTTGTATTGACTTGTATTGAACAGTCTTGTTTTGACTTGTATTGAACAGTTTTGGTTTGACTTGTATTGAACAGTCTTGTATTGACTGTATTGGACAGTCTTGTTTTGAACAGTCTTGTACTGACTTGTATTGAACAGTCTTGTATTGACTTGTATTGAACAGTCTTGTATTGACTTGTATTGAACAGTCTTGTATTGACTTGTACTGAACAGTCTTGTATTGACTTGTATTGAACAGTCTTGTACTGACTTGTATTGAACAGTCTTGTTTTAACTTGTATTGAACAGTCTTGTATTGACTTATATTGAACAGTTTTGTACTGACTTGTATTGAACAGTCTTGTACTGACTTGTATTGAACAGTCTTGTTTTAAGTCTTGTATTGAACAGTCTTGTACTGACTTGTATTGAACAGTCTTGTATTGACTTGTATTGAACAGTCTTGTATTGACTTGTACTGAACAGTCTTGAATTGACTTGTATTGAACAGTCTTGTATTGACTTGTATTGAACAGACTTGTATTGACTGAATTGGACAGTCTTGTTTTGAACAGTCTTGTACTGACATGTTTTGAACAGTCTTGTATTGACTTGTATTGAACAGTCTTGTTTTGACTTGTATTGAACAGTCTTGTTTTGACTTGTATTGAACAGTCTTGTATTGACTTGTATTGAACAGTCTTGTTTTGACTTGTATTGAACAGTCTTGTATTGACTTGTATTGAACAGTCTTGTTTTGACTTGTATTGAACAGTTTTGGTTTGACTTGTATTGAACAGTCTTGTATTGACTGTATTGGACAGTCTTGTTTTGAACAGTCTTGTACTGACTTGTATTGAACAGTCTTGTATTGACTTGTATTGAACAGTCTTGTATTGACTTGTACTGAACAGTCTTGTATTGACTTGTATTGAACAGTCTTGTACTGACTTGTATTGAACAGTCTTGTTTTAACTTGTATTGAACAGTCTTGTATTGACTTATATTGAACAGTTTTGTACTGACTTGTATTGAACAGTCTTGTACTGACTTGTATTGAACAGTCTTGTTTTAAGTCTTGTATTGAACAGTCTTGTACTGACTTGTATTGAACAGTCTTGTATTGACTTGTATTGAACAGTCTTGTATTGACTTGTACTGAACAGTCTTGAATTGACTTGTATTGAACAGTCTTGTATTGACTTGTACTGAACAGTCTTGTTTTAACTTGTATTGAACAGTCTTGTATTGACTTGTATTGAACAGGATTGTTTTGATTTGTACTGAACAATCTTGTATTGACTTGTACTGAACAGTCTTGTATTGATTTGTATTGAACAGTCTTGTTTTGATTTGTACTGAACAATCTTGTATTGACTAGTACTGAACAGTCTTGTATTGACTTGTACTGAACAGTCTTGTATTGACTTGTATTGAACAGTCTTGTATTGACTTGTACTGAACAGTCTTGAATTGACTTGTATTGAACAGTCTTGTATTGACTTGTACTGAACAGTCTTGTTTTAACTTGTATTGAACAGTCTTGTTTTGATTTGTACTGAACAATCTTGTATTGACTTGTATTGAACAGTCTTGTACTGACTTGTATTGAACAGTCTTGTACTGACTTGTATTGAACAGTCTTGTTTTAAGTCTTGTATTGAACAGTCTTGTACTGACTTGTATTGAACAGTCTTGTATTGACTTGTATTGAACAGTCTTGTATTGACTTGTACTGAACAGTCTTGAATTGACTTGTATTGAACAGTCTTGTATTGACTTGTATTGAACAGACTTGTATTGACTGAATTGGACAGTCTTGTTTTGAACAGTCTTGTACTGACATGTTTTGAACAGTCTTGTATTGACTTGTATTGAACAGTCTTGTTTTGACTTGTATTGAACAGTCTTGTTTTGACTTGTATTGAACAGTCTTGTATTGACTTGTATTGAACAGTCTTGTTTTGACTTGTATTGAACAGTCTTGTATTGACTTGTATTGAACAGTCTTGTTTTGACTTGTATTGAACAGTTTTGGTTTGACTTGTATTGAACAGTCTTGTATTGACTGTATTGGACAGTCTTGTTTTGAACAGTCTTGTACTGACTTGTATTGAACAGTCTTGTATTGACTTGTATTGAACAGTCTTGTATTGACTTGTACTGAACAGTCTTGTATTGACTTGTATTGAACAGTCTTGTACTGACTTGTATTGAACAGTCTTGTTTTAACTTGTATTGAACAGTCTTGTATTGACTTATATTGAACAGTTTTGTACTGACTTGTATTGAACAGTCTTGTACTGACTTGTATTGAACAGTCTTGTTTTAAGTCTTGTATTGAACAGTCTTGTACTGACTTGTATTGAACAGTCTTGTATTGACTTGTATTGAACAGTCTTGTATTGACTTGTACTGAACAGTCTTGAATTGACTTGTATTGAACAGTCTTGTATTGACTTGTACTGAACAGTCTTGTTTTAACTTGTATTGAACAGTCTTGTATTGACTTGTATTGAACAGGATTGTTTTGATTTGTACTGAACAATCTTGTATTGACTTGTACTGAACAGTCTTGTATTGACTTGTATTGAACAGTCTTGTTTTGATTTGTACTGAACAATCTTGTATTGACTAGTACTGAACAGTCTTGTATTGACTTGTACTGAACAGTCTTGTATTGACTTGTATTGAACAGTCTTGTATTGACTTGTACTGAACAGTCTTGAATTGACTTGTATTGAACAGTCTTGTATTGACTTGTACTGAACAGTCTTGTTTTAACTTGTATTGAACAGTCTTGTTTTGATTTGTACTGAACAATCTTGTATTGACTTGTATTGAACAGTCTTGTACTGACTTGTATTGAACAGTCTTGTACTGACTTGTATTGAACAGTCTTGTATTGACTTGTATTGAACAGTCTTGTTTTGATTTGTACTGAACAATCTTGTATTGAACAGTCTTGTACTGACTTGTATTGAACAGTCTTGTATTGACTTGTATTGAACAGTCTTGTTTTGATTTGTACTGAAGAATCTTGTATTGACTTGTATTGAACAGTCTTGTATTGACTTTTATTGAGCAGTCTTGTATTGACTTGTATTGAACAGTATTGAACAGTCTTGTATTGACTTGTATTGAACAGTCTTGTATTTAACAGTCTTTGACTGACTTGTATTGAACAGTCTTGTATTGAACAGTCTTGTACTGACTTGTATTGAACAGTCTTGTATTGACTTGTATTGAACAGTCTTGTTTTGACTTGTATTGAACAGTTTTGTTTTGACTTGTATTGAACAGTCTTGTATTGACTGAATTGGACAGTCTTGTTTTGAACAGTCTTGTACTGACATGTTTTGAACAGTCTTGTACTGACTTGTATTGAACAGTCTTGTATTGACTTGTATTGAACAGTCTTGTTTTGACTTGTATTGAACAGTTTTGTTTTGACTTGTATTGAACAGTGTTGTATTGACTGTATTGGACAGTCTTGTTTTGAACAGTCTTGTACTGACTTGTATTGAACAGTATTGTTTTAAGTCTTGTATTGACTTGTATTGAACAGTCTTGTACTGACTTGTATTGAACAGTCTTTTATTGACTTGTATTGAACAGTCTTGTATTGACTTGTACTGAACAGTCTTGAATTGACTTGTATTGAACAGTCTTGTATTGACTTGTACTGAACAGTCTTGTTTTAACTTGTATTGAACAGTCTTGTATTGACTTGTATTGAACAGTCTTGTTTTGATTTGTACTGAACAATCTTGTATTGACTTGTACTGAACAGTCTTGTATTGACTTGTATTGAACAGTCTTGTATTGACTTGTATTGAACAGTCTTGTATTGACTTGTACTGAACAGTCTTGAATTGACTTGTATTGAACAGTCTTGTATTGACTTGTACTGAACAGTCTTGTTTTAACTTGTATTGAACAGTCTTGTTTTGATTTGTACTGAACAATCTTGTATTGACTTGTATTGAACAGTCTTGTACTGACTTGTATTGAACAGTCTTGTACTGACTTGTATTGAACAGTCTTGTATTGACTTGTATTGAACAGTCTTGTTTTGATTTGTACTGAACAATCTTGTATTGAACAGTCTTGTACTGACTTGTATTGAACAGTCTTGTATTGACTTGTATTGAACAGTCTTGTTTTGATTTGTACTGAAGAATCTTGTATTGACTTGTATTGAACAGTCTTGTATTGACTTTTATTGAGCAGCCTTGTATTGACTTGTATTGAACAGTCTTGTATTGACTTGTATTGAACAGTCTTGTATTGACTTGTATTGAACAGTCTTGTATTTAACAGTCTTTGACTGACTTGTATTGAACAGTCTTGTATTGAACAGTCTTGTACTGACTTGTATTGAACAGTCTTGTATTGACTTGTATTGAACAGTCTTGTTTTGACTTGTATTGAACAGTCTTGTATTGACTTGTATTGAACAGTCTTGTTTTGACTTGTATTGAACAGTCTTGTATTGACTTGTATTGAACAGTCTTGTTTGGACTTGTATTGAACAGTTTTGGTTTGACTTGTATTGAACAGTCTTGTATTGACTGTATTGGACAGTCTTGTTTTGAACAGTCTTGTACTGACTTGTATTGAACAGTCTTGTATTGACTTGTATTGAACAGTCTTGTATTGACTTGTATTGAACAGTCTTGTATTGACTTGTACTGAACAGTCTTGAATTGACTTGTATTGAACAGTCTTGTACTGACTTGTATTGAACAGTCTTGTTTTAACTTGTATTGAACAGTCTTGTATTGACTTATATTGAACAGTTTTGTACTGACTTGTATTGAACAGTCTTGTACTGACTTGTATTGAACAGTCTTGTTTTAAGTCTTGTATTGAACAGTCTTGCACTGACTTGTATTGAACAGTCTTGTATTGACTTGTATTGAACAGTCTTGTATTGACTTGTACTGAACAGTCTTGAATTGACTTGTATTGAACAGTCTTGTATTGACTTGTACTGAACAGTCTTGTTTTAACTCGTATTGAACAGTCTTCTATTGACTTGTATTGAACAGGATTGTTTTGATTTGTACTGAACAATCTTGTATTGACTTGTACTGAACAGTCTTGTATTGACTTGTATTGAACAGTCTTGTTTTGATTTGTACTGAACAATCTTGTATTGACTAGTACTGAACAGTCTTGTATTGACTTGTACTGAACAGTCTTGTATTGACTTGTATTGAACAGTCTTGTATTGACTTGTACTGAACAGTCTTGAATTGACTTGTATTGAACAGTCTTGAATTGACTTGTATTGAACAGTCTTGTATTGACTTGTACTGAAGAGTCTTGTTTTAACTTGTATTGAACAGTCTTGTTTTGATTTGTACTGAACAATCTTGTATTGACTTGTATTGAACAGTCTTGTACTGACTTGTATTGAACAGTCTTGTACTGACTTGTATTGAACAGTCTTGTACTGACTTGTATTGAACAGTCTTGTATTGACTTGTATTGAACAGTCTTGTTTTGATTTGTACTGAACAATCTTGTATTGAACAGTCTTGTACTGACTTGTATTGAACAGTCTTGTATTGACTTGTATTGAACAGTCTTGTTTTGATTTGTACTGAAGAATCTTGTATTGACTTGTATTGAACAGTCTTGTATTGACTTTTATTGAGCAGTCTTGTATTGACTTGTATTGAACAGTATTGAACAGTCTTGTATTGACTTGTATTGAACAGTCTTTTATTTAACAGTCTTTGACTGACTTGTATTGAACAGTCTTGTATTGAACAGTCTTGTACTGACTTGTATTGAACAGTCTTGTATTGACTTGTATTGAACAGTCTTGTTTTGACTTGTATTGAACAGTTTTGTTTTGACTTGTATTGAACAGTGTTGTATTGACTGTATTGGACAGTCTTGTTTTGAACAGTCTTGTACTGACTTGTATTGAACAGTCTTGTTTTAAGTCTTGTATTGACTTGTATTGAACAGTCTTGTACTGACTTGTATTGAACAGTCTTTTATTGACTTGTATTGAACAGTCTTGAATTGACTTGTATTGAACAGTCTTGTATTGACTTGTACTGAACAGTCTTGTTTTAACTTGTATTGAACAGTCTTGTATTGACTTGTATTGAACAGTTTTGTTTTGATTTGTACTGAACAATCTTGTATTGACTTGTATTGAACAGTCTTGTACTGACTTGTATTGAACAGTCTTGTACTGACTTGTATTGAACAGTCTTGTACTGACTTGTATTGAACAGTCTTGTATTGACTTGTATTGAACAGTCTTGTTTTGATTTGTACTGAACAATCTTGTATTGAACAGTCTTGTACTGACTTGTATTGAACAGTCTTGTATTGACTTGTATTGAACAGTCTTGTTTTGATTTGTACTGAACAATCTTGTATTGAACAGTCTTGTACTGACTTGTATTGAACAGTCTTGTATTGACTTGTATTGAACAGTCTTGTTTTGATTTGTACTGAAGAATCTTGTATTGACTTGTATTGAACAGTCTTGTATTGACTTTTATTGAGCAGCCTTGTATTGACTTGTATTGAACAGTCTTGTATTGACTTGTATTGAACAGTCTTGTATTTAACAGTCTTTGACTGACTTGTATTGAACAGTCTTGTATTGAACAGTCTTGTACTGACTTGTATTGAACAGTCTTGTATTGACTTGTATTGAACAGTCTTGTTTTGACTTGTATTGAACAGTCTTGTATTGACTTGTATTGAACAGTCTTGTTTTGACTTGTATTGAACAGTCTTGTATTGACTTGTATTGAACAGTCTTGTTTTGACTTGTATTGAACAGTTTTGGTTTGACTTGTATTGAACAGTCTTGTATTGACTGTATTGGACAGTCTTGTTTTGAACAGTCTTGTACTGACTTGTATTGACTTGTATTGAGCAGTCTTGTTTTGACTTGTATTGAACAGTCTTGTATTGAATTGTATTGAACAGTCTTGTTTTGACTTGTATTGAACAGTTTTGTTTTGACTTGTATTGAACAGTCTTGTATTGACTGTATTGGACAGTCTTGTTTTGAACAGTCTTGTACTGACTTGTATTGAACAGTCTTGTACTGACTTGTATTGAACAGTCTTGTATTGACTTGTATTGAGCAGTCTTGTTTTGACTTGTATTGAACAGTCTTGTATTGAATTGTATTGAACAGTCTTGTTTTGACTTGTATTGAACAGTTTTGTTTTGACTTGTATTGACTGTATTGGACAGTCTTGTTTTGAACAGTCTTGTACTGACTTGTATTGAACAGTCTTGTATTGACTGTATTGGACAGTCTTGTTTTGACTTGTATTGAACAGTCTTGTATTGACTTGTATTGAACAGTCTTGTTTTGACTTGTATTGAACAGTTTTATTTTGACTTGTATTGAACAGTCTTGTATTGACTATTGGACAGGCTTGTTTTGGCTTGTATTGAACAGTCTTGTATTGAACAGTCTTGTACTGACTTGTATTGAACAGTCTTGTTTTGACTTGTATTTAACAGTTTTGTTTTGACTTGTATTGAACAGTCTTGTTTTGACTTGTATTGAACAGTTTTATTTTGACTTGTATTGACTGTATTGGACAGGCTTGTTTTGGCTTGTATTGAACAGTCTTGTATTGAATTGTATTGAACAGTCTTGTTTTGACTTGTATTGAACAGTTTTGTTTTGACTTGTATTGACTGTATTGGACAGTCTTGTTTTGAACAGTCTTGTACTGACTTGTATTGAACAGTCTTGTATTGACTGTATTGGACAGTCTTGTTTTGACTTGTATTGAACAGTCTTGTATTGACTTGTATTGAACAGTCTTGTTTTGACTTGTATTGAACAGTTTTATTTTGACTTGTATTGAACAGTCTTGTATTGACTATTGGACAGGCTTGTTTTGGCTTGTATTGAACAGTCTTGTATTGAACAGTCTTGTACTGACTTGTATTGAACAGTCTTGTTTTGACTTGTATTTAACAGTTTTGTTTTGACTTGTATTGAACAGTCTTGTTTTGACTTGTATTGAACAGTTTTATTTTGACTTGTATTGACTGTATTGGACAGGCTTGTTTTGGCTTGTATTGAACAGTCTTGTACTGACTTGTATTGAACAGTCTTGTTTTGACTTGTATTGAACAGTTTTGTTTTGACTTGTATTGAACAGTCTTGTATTGAACAGTCTTGTACTGACTTTTGAAAAGTCTTTTACTGACTTGTATTGAACAGTCTTGTATTGACTGTATTGGACAGTCTTGTTTTGACTTGTATTGAACAGTCTTGTATTGACTTGTATTGAACAGTCTTGTTTTGACTTGTATTGAACAGTTTTATTTTGACTTGTATTGACTGTATTGGACAGGCTTGTTTTGGCTTGTATTGAACAGTCTTGTACTGACTTGTATTGAACAGTCTTGTTTTGACTTGTATTGAACAGTTTTGTTTTGACTTGTATTGAACAGTCTTGTATTGACTGTATTGGACAGTCTTGTTTTGGCTTGTATTGAACAGTCTTGTATTGACTGTATTGGACAGTCTTGTTTTGAACAGTCTTGTATTGACTTGTATTGAACAGTTTTGTTTTGACTTGTATTGAACAGTTTTGGTTTGACTTGTATTGAACAGTCTTGTATTGACTGTATTGGACAGTCTTGTTTTGAACAGTCTTGTACTGACTTGTATTGAACAGTCTTGTATTGACTGTATTGGACAGTCTTGTTTTGAACAGCCTTGTACTGACTTGTATTGAACAGTCTTGTATTGACTGTATTGGACAGTCTTGTTTTGACTTGTACTGAACAGTCTTGTTTTAACTCGTATTGAACAGTCTTCTATTGACTTGTATTGAACAGGATTGTTTTGATTTGTACTGAACAATCTTGTATTGACTTGTACTGAACAGTCTTGTATTGACTTGTATTGAACAGTCTTGTTTTGATTTGTACTGAACAATCTTGTATTGACTAGTACTGAACAGTCTTGTATTGACTTGTACTGAACAGTCTTGTATTGACTTGTATTGAACAGTCTTGTATTGACTTGTACTGAACAGTCTTGAATTGACTTGTATTGAACAGTCTTGAATTGACTTGTATTGAACAGTCTTGTATTGACTTGTACTGAAGAGTCTTGTTTTAACTTGTATTGAACAGTCTTGTTTTGATTTGTACTGAACAATCTTGTATTGACTTGTATTGAACAGTCTTGTACTGACTTGTATTGAACAGTCTTGTACTGACTTGTATTGAACAGTCTTGTACTGACTTGTATTGAACAGTCTTGTATTGACTTGTATTGAACAGTCTTGTTTTGATTTGTACTGAACAATCTTGTATTGAACAGTCTTGTACTGACTTGTATTGAACAGTCTTGTATTGACTTGTATTGAACAGTCTTGTTTTGATTTGTACTGAAGAATCTTGTATTGACTTGTATTGAACAGTCTTGTATTGACTTTTATTGAGCAGTCTTGTATTGACTTGTATTGAACAGTATTGAACAGTCTTGTATTGACTTGTATTGAACAGTCTTTTATTTAACAGTCTTTGACTGACTTGTATTGAACAGTCTTGTATTGAACAGTCTTGTACTGACTTGTATTGAACAGTCTTGTATTGACTTGTATTGAACAGTCTTGTTTTGACTTGTATTGAACAGTTTTGTTTTGACTTGTATTGAACAGTGTTGTATTGACTGTATTGGACAGTCTTGTTTTGAACAGTCTTGTACTGACTTGTATTGAACAGTCTTGTTTTAAGTCTTGTATTGACTTGTATTGAACAGTCTTGTACTAACTTGTATTGAACAGTCTTTTATTGACTTGTATTGAACAGTCTTGAATTGACTTGTATTGAACAGTCTTGTATTGACTTGTACTGAACAGTCTTGTTTTAACTTGTATTGAACAGTCTTGTATTGACTTGTATTGAACAGTTTTGTTTTGATTTGTACTGAACAATCTTGTATTGACTTGTATTGAACAGTCTTGTACTGACTTGTATTGAACAGTCTTGTACTGACTTGTATTGAACAGTCTTGTACTGACTTGTATTGAACAGTCTTGTATTGACTTGTATTGAACAGTCTTGTTTTGATTTGTACTGAACAATCTTGTATTGAACAGTCTTGTACTGACTTGTATTGAACAGTCTTGTATTGACTTGTATTGAACAGTCTTGTTTTGATTTGTACTGAACAATCTTGTATTGAACAGTCTTGTACTGACTTGTATTGAACAGTCTTGTATTGACTTGTATTGAACAGTCTTGTTTTGATTTGTACTGAAGAATCTTGTATTGACTTGTATTGAACAGTCTTGTATTGACTTTTATTGAGCAGCCTTGTATTGACTTGTATTGAACAGTCTTGTATTGACTTGTATTGAACAGTCTTGTATTTAACAGTCTTTGACTGACTTGTATTGAACAGTCTTGTATTGAACAGTCTTGTACTGACTTGTATTGAACAGTCTTGTATTGACTTGTATTGAACAGTCTTGTTTTGACTTGTATTGAACAGTCTTGTATTGACTTGTATTGAACAGTCTTGTTTTGACTTGTATTGAACAGTCTTGTATTGACTTGTATTGAACAGTCTTGTTTTGACTTGTATTGAACAGTTTTGGTTTGACTTGTATTGAACAGTCTTGTATTGACTGTATTGGACAGTCTTGTTTTGAACAGTCTTGTACTGACTTGTATTGACTTGTATTGAGCAGTCTTGTTTTGACTTGTATTGAACAGTCTTGTATTGAATTGTATTGAACAGTCTTGTTTTGACTTGTATTGAACAGTTTTGTTTTGACTTGTATTGAACAGTCTTGTATTGACTGTATTGGACAGTCTTGTTTTGAACAGTCTTGTACTGACTTGTATTGAACAGTCTTGTACTGACTTGTATTGAACAGTCTTGTATTGACTTGTATTGAGCAGTCTTGTTTTGACTTGTATTGAACAGTCTTGTATTGAATTGTATTGAACAGTCTTGTTTTGACTTGTATTGAACAGTTTTGTTTTGACTTGTATTGACTGTATTGGACAGTCTTGTTTTGAACAGTCTTGTACTGACTTGTATTGAACAGTCTTGTATTGACTGTATTGGACAGTCTTGTTTTGACTTGTATTGAACAGTCTTGTTTTGATTTGTACTGAAGAATCTTGTATTGACTTGTATTGAACAGTCTTGTATTGACTTTTATTGAGCAGCCTTGTATTGACTTGTATTGAACAGTCTTGTATTGACTTGTATTGAACAGTCTTGTATTGACTTGTATTGAACAGTCTTGTATTTAACAGTCTTTGACTGACTTGTATTGAACAGTCTTGTATTGAACAGTCTTGTACTGACTTGTATTGAACAGTCTTGTATTGACTTGTATTGAACAGTCTTGTTTTGACTTGTATTGAACAGTCTTGTATTGACTTGTATTGAACAGTCTTGTTTTGACTTGTATTGAACAGTCTTGTATTGACTTGTATTGAACAGTCTTGTTTTGACTTGTATTGAACAGTTTTGGTTTGACTTGTATTGAACAGTCTTGTATTGACTGTATTGGACAGTCTTGTTTTGAACAGTCTTGTACTGACTTGTATTGAACAGTCTTGTATTGACTTGTATTGAACAGTCTTGTATTGACTTGTATTGAACAGTCTTGTATTGACTTGTACTGAACAGTCTTGAATTGACTTGTATTGAACAGTCTTGTACTGACTTGTATTGAACAGTCTTGTTTTAACTTGTATTGAACAGTCTTGTATTGACTTATATTGAACAGTTTTGTACTGACTTGTATTGAACAGTCTTGTACTGACTTGTATTGAACAGTCTTGTTTTAAGTCTTGTATTGAACAGTCTTGCACTGACTTGTATTGAACAGTCTTGTATTGACTTGTATTGAACAGTCTTGTATTGACTTGTACTGAACAGTCTTGAATTGACTTGTATTGAACAGTCTTGTATTGACTTGTACTGAACAGTCTTGTTTTAACTCGTATTGAACAGTCTTCTATTGACTTGTATTGAACAGGATTGTTTTGATTTGTACTGAACAATCTTGTATTGACTTGTACTGAACAGTCTTGTATTGACTTGTATTGAACAGTCTTGTTTTGATTTGTACTGAACAATCTTGTATTGACTAGTACTGAACAGTCTTGTATTGACTTGTACTGAACAGTCTTGTATTGACTTGTATTGAACAGTCTTGTATTGACTTGTACTGAACAGTCTTGAATTGACTTGTATTGAACAGTCTTGAATTGACTTGTATTGAACAGTCTTGTATTGACTTGTACTGAAGAGTCTTGTTTTAACATGTATTGAACAGTCTTGTTTTGATTTGTACTGAACAATCTTGTATTGACTTGTATTGAACAGTCTTGTACTGACTTGTATTGAACAGTCTTGTACTGACTTGTATTGAACAGTCTTGTATTGACTTGTATTGAACAGTCTTGTTTTGATTTGTACTGAACAATCTTGTATTGAACAGTCTTGTACTGACTTGTATTGAACAGTCTTGTATTGACTTGTATTGAACAGTCTTGTTTTGATTTGTACTGAAGAATCTTGTATTGACTTGTATTGAACAGTCTTGTATTGACTTTTATTGAGCAGTCTTGTATTGACTTGTATTGAACAGTATTGAACAGTCTTGTATTGACTTGTATTGAACAGTCTTTTATTTAACAGTCTTTGACTGACTTGTATTGAACAGTCTTGTATTGAACAGTCTTGTACTGACTTGTATTGAACAGTCTTGTATTGACTTGTATTGAACAGTCTTGTTTTGACTTGTATTGAACAGTTTTGTTTTGACTTGTATTGAACAGTGTTGTATTGACTGTATTGGACAGTCTTGTTTTGAACAGTCTTGTACTGACTTGTATTGAACAGTCTTGTTTTAAGTCTTGTATTGACTTGTATTGAACAGTCTTGTACTGACTTGTATTGAACAGTCTTTTATTGACTTGTATTGAACAGTCTTGAATTGACTTGTATTGAACAGTCTTGTATTGACTTGTACTGAACAGTCTTGTTTTAACTTGTATTGAACAGTCTTGTATTGACTTGTATTGAACAGTTTTGTTTTGATTTGTACTGAACAATCTTGTATTGACTTGTATTGAACAGTCTTGTACTGACTTGTATTGAACAGTCTTGTACTGACTTGTATTGAACAGTCTTGTACTGACTTGTATTGAACAGTCTTGTATTGACTTGTATTGAACAGTCTTGTTTTGATTTGTACTGAACAATCTTGTATTGAACAGTCTTGTACTGACTTGTATTGAACAGTCTTGTATTGACTTGTATTGAACAGTCTTGTTTTGATTTGTACTGAACAATCTTGTATTGAACAGTCTTGTACTGACTTGTATTGAACAGTCTTGTATTGACTTGTATTGAACAGTCTTGTTTTGATTTGTACTGAAGAATCTTGTATTGACTTGTATTGAACAGTCTTGTATTGACTTTTATTGAGCAGCCTTGTATTGACTTGTATTGAACAGTCTTGTATTGACTTGTATTGAACAGTCTTGTATTTAACAGTCTTTGACTGACTTGTATTGAACAGTCTTGTATTGAACAGTCTTGTACTGACTTGTATTGAACAGTCTTGTATTGACTTGTATTGAACAGTCTTGTTTTGACTTGTATTGAACAGTCTTGTATTGACTTGTATTGAACAGTCTTGTTTTGACTTGTATTGAACAGTCTTGTATTGACTTGTATTGAACAGTCTTGTTTTGACTTGTATTGAACAGTTTTGGTTTGACTTGTATTGAACAGTCTTGTATTGACTGTATTGGACAGTCTTGTTTTGAACAGTCTTGTACTGACTTGTATTGACTTGTATTGAGCAGTCTTGTTTTGACTTGTATTGAACAGTCTTGTATTGAATTGTATTGAACAGTCTTGTTTTGACTTGTATTGAACAGTTTTGTTTTGACTTGTATTGAACAGTCTTGTATTGACTGTATTGGACAGTCTTGTTTTGAACAGTCTTGTACTGACTTGTATTGAACAGTCTTGTACTGACTTGTATTGAACAGTCTTGTATTGACTTGTATTGAGCAGTCTTGTTTTGACTTGTATTGAACAGTCTTGTATTGAATTGTATTGAACAGTCTTGTTTTGACTTGTATTGAACAGTTTTGTTTTGACTTGTATTGACTGTATTGGACAGTCTTGTTTTGAACAGTCTTGTACTGACTTGTATTGAACAGTCTTGTATTGACTGTATTGGACAGTCTTGTTTTGACTTGTATTGAACAGTCTTGTATTGACTTGTATTGAACAGTCTTGTTTTGACTTGTATTGAACAGTTTTATTTTGACTTGTATTGAACAGTCTTGTATTGACTATTGGACAGGCTTGTTTTGGCTTGTATTGAACAGTCTTGTATTGAACAGTCTTGTACTGACTTGTATTGAACAGTCTTGTTTTGACTTGTATTTAACAGTTTTGTTTTGACTTGTATTGAACAGTCTTGTTTTGACTTGTATTGAACAGTTTTATTTTGACTTGTATTGACTGTATTGGACAGGCTTGTTTTGGCTTGTATTGAACAGTCTTGTACTGACTTGTATTGAACAGTCTTGTTTTGACTTGTATTGAACAGTTTTGTTTTGACTTGTATTGAACAGTCTTGTATTGAACAGTCTTGTACTGACTTTTGAAAAGTCTTTTACTGACTTGTATTGAACAGTCTTGTATTGACTGTATTGGACAGTCTTGTTTTGACTTGTATTGAACAGTCTTGTATTGACTTGTATTGAACAGTCTTGTTTTGACTTGTATTGAACAGTTTTATTTTGACTTGTATTGACTGTATTGGACAGGCTTGTTTTGGCTTGTATTGAACAGTCTTGTACTGACTTGTATTGAACAGTCTTGTTTTGACTTGTATTGAACAGTTTTGTTTTGACTTGTATTGAACAGTCTTGTATTGACTGTATTGGACAGTCTTGTTTTGGCTTGTATTGAACAGTCTTGTATTGACTGTATTGGACAGTCTTGTTTTGAACAGTCTTGTATTGACTTGTATTGAACAGTTTTGTTTTGACTTGTATTGAACAGTTTTGGTATTGACTTGTATTGAACAGTCTTGTATTGACTGTATTGGACAGTCTTGTTTTGAACAGTCTTGTACTGACTTGTATTGAACAGTCTTGTATTGAATTGTATTGAACAGTCTTGTTTTGACTTGTATTGAACAGTTTTGTTTTGACTTGTATTGAACAGTCTTGTATTGACTGTATTGGACAGTCTTGTTTTGAACAGCCTTGTACTGACTTGTATTGAACAGTCTTGTATTGACTGTATTGGACAGTCTTGTTTTGACTTGTACTGAACAGTCTTGTTTTAACTCGTATTGAACAGTCTTCTATTGACTTGTATTGAACAGGATTGTTTTGATTTGTACTGAACAATCTTGTATTGACTTGTACTGAACAGTCTTGTATTGACTTGTATTGAACAGTCTTGTTTTGATTTGTACTGAACAATCTTGTATTGACTAGTACTGAACAGTCTTGTATTGACTTGTACTGAACAGTCTTGTATTGACTTGTATTGAACAGTCTTGTATTGACTTGTACTGAACAGTCTTGAATTGACTTGTATTGAACAGTCTTGAATTGACTTGTATTGAACAGTCTTGTATTGACTTGTACTGAAGAGTCTTGTTTTAACTTGTATTGAACAGTCTTGTTTTGATTTGTACTGAACAATCTTGTATTGACTTGTATTGAACAGTCTTGTACTGACTTGTATTGAACAGTCTTGTACTGACTTGTATTGAACAGTCTTGTACTGACTTGTATTGAACAGTCTTGTATTGACTTGTATTGAACAGTCTTGTTTTGATTTGTACTGAACAATCTTGTATTGAACAGTCTTGTACTGACTTGTATTGAACAGTCTTGTATTGACTTGTATTGAACAGTCTTGTTTTGATTTGTACTGAAGAATCTTGTATTGACTTGTATTGAACAGTCTTGTATTGACTTTTATTGAGCAGTCTTGTATTGACTTGTATTGAACAGTATTGAACAGTCTTGTATTGACTTGTATTGAACAGTCTTTTATTTAACAGTCTTTGACTGACTTGTATTGAACAGTCTTGTATTGAACAGTCTTGTACTGACTTGTATTGAACAGTCTTGTATTGACTTGTATTGAACAGTCTTGTTTTGACTTGTATTGAACAGTTTTGTTTTGACTTGTATTGAACAGTGTTGTATTGACTGTATTGGACAGTCTTGTTTTGAACAGTCTTGTACTGACTTGTATTGAACAGTCTTGTTTTAAGTCTTGTATTGACTTGTATTGAACAGTCTTGTACTGACTTGTATTGAACAGTCTTTTATTGACTTGTATTGAACAGTCTTGAATTGACTTGTATTGAACAGTCTTGTATTGACTTGTACTGAACAGTCTTGTTTTAACTTGTATTGAACAGTCTTGTATTGACTTGTATTGAACAGTTTTGTTTTGATTTGTACTGAACAATCTTGTATTGACTTGTATTGAACAGTCTTGTACTGACTTGTATTGAACAGTCTTGTACTGACTTGTATTGAACAGTCTTGTACTGACTTGTATTGAACAGTCTTGTATTGACTTGTATTGAACAGTCTTGTTTTGATTTGTACTGAACAATCTTGTATTGAACAGTCTTGTACTGACTTGTATTGAACAGTCTTGTATTGACTTGTATTGAACAGTCTTGTTTTGATTTGTACTGAACAATCTTGTATTGAACAGTCTTGTACTGACTTGTATTGAACAGTCTTGTATTGACTTGTATTGAACAGTCTTGTTTTGATTTGTACTGAAGAATCTTGTATTGACTTGTATTGAACAGTCTTGTATTGACTTTTATTGAGCAGCCTTGTATTGACTTGTATTGAACAGTCTTGTATTGACTTGTATTGAACAGTCTTGTATTTAACAGTCTTTGACTGACTTGTATTGAACAGTCTTGTATTGAACAGTCTTGTACTGACTTGTATTGAACAGTCTTGTATTGACTTGTATTGAACAGTCTTGTTTTGACTTGTATTGAACAGTCTTGTATTGACTTGTATTGAACAGTCTTGTTTTGACTTGTATTGAACAGTCTTGTATTGACTTGTATTGAACAGTCTTGTTTTGACTTGTATTGAACAGTTTTGGTTTGACTTGTATTGAACAGTCTTGTATTGACTGTATTGGACAGTCTTGTTTTGAACAGTCTTGTACTGACTTGTATTGACTTGTATTGAGCAGTCTTGTTTTGACTTGTATTGAACAGTCTTGTATTGAATTGTATTGAACAGTCTTGTTTTGACTTGTATTGAACAGTTTTGTTTTGACTTGTATTGAACAGTCTTGTATTGACTGTATTGGACAGTCTTGTTTTGAACAGTCTTGTACTGACTTGTATTGAACAGTCTTGTACTGACTTGTATTGAACAGTCTTGTATTGACTTGTATTGAGCAGTCTTGTTTTGACTTGTATTGAACAGTCTTGTATTGAATTGTATTGAACAGTCTTGTTTTGACTTGTATTGAACAGTTTTGTTTTGACTTGTATTGACTGTATTGGACAGTCTTGTTTTGAACAGTCTTGTACTGACTTGTATTGAACAGTCTTGTATTGACTGTATTGGACAGTCTTGTTTTGACTTGTATTGAACAGTCTTGTATTGACTTGTATTGAACAGTCTTGTTTTGACTTGTATTGAACAGTTTTATTTTGACTTGTATTGAACAGTCTTGTATTGACTATTGGACAGGCTTGTTTTGGCTTGTATTGAACAGTCTTGTATTGAACAGTCTTGTACTGACTTGTATTGAACAGTCTTGTTTTGACTTGTATTTAACAGTTTTGTTTTGACTTGTATTGAACAGTCTTGTATTGACTGTATTGGACAGTCTTGTTTTGGCTTGTATTGAACAGTCTTGTATTGAACAGTCTTGTACTGACTTTTGAAAAGTCTTGTACTGACTTGTATTGAACAGTCTTGTATTGACTGTATTGGACAGTCTTGTTTTGACTTGTATTGAACAGTCTTGTATTGACTTGTATTGAACAGTCTTGTTTTGACTTGTATTGAACAGTTTTATTTTGACTTGTATTGACTGTATTGGACAGGCTTGTTTTGGCTTGTATTGAACAGTCTTGTACTGACTTGTATTGAACAGTCTTGTTTTGACTTGTATTGAACAGTTTTGTTTTGACTTGTATTGAACAGTCTTGTATTGACTGTATTGGACAGTCTTGTTTTGGCTTGTATTGAACAGTCTTGTATTGACTTGTATTGGACAGTCTTGTTTTGAACAGTCTTGTATTGACTTGTATTGAACAGTTTTGTTTTGACTTGTATTGAACAGTTTTGGTTTGACTTGTATTGAACAGTCTTGTATTGACTGTATTGGACAGTCTTGTTTTGAACAGTCTTGTACTGACTTGTATTGAACAGTCTTGTATTGAATTGTATTGAACAGTCTTGTTTTGACTTGTATTGAACAGTTTTGTTTTGACTTGTATTGAACAGTCTTGTATTGACTGTATTGGACAGTCTTGTTTTGAACAGCCTTGTACTGACTTGTATTGAACAGTCTTGTATTGACTGTATTGGACAGTCTTGTTTTGACTTGTATTGAACAGTCTTGTATTGACTTGTATTGAACAGTCTTGTTTTGACTTGTATTGAACAGTTTTATTTTGACTTGTATTGAACAGTCTTGTATTGACTGTATTGGACAGGCTTGTTTTGGCTTGTATTGAACAGTCTTGTATTGAACAGTCTTGTACTGACTTGTATTGAACAGTCTTGTTTTGACTTGTATTTAACAGTTTTGTTTTGACTTGTATTGAACAGTCTTGTATTGACTGTATTGGACAGTCTTGTTTTGGCTTGTATTGAACAGTCTTGTATTGAACAGTCTTGTACTGACTTTTGAAAAGTCTTGTACTGACTTGTATTGAACAGTCTTGTATTGACTGTATTGGACAGTCTTGTTTTGACTTGTATTGAACAGTCTTGTATTGACTTGTATTGAACAGTCTTGTTTTGACTTGTATTGAACAGTTTTATTTTGACTTGTATTGACTGTATTGGACAGGCTTGTTTTGGCTTGTATTGAACAGTCTTGTACTGACTTGTATTGAACAGTTTTGTTTTGACTTGTATTGAACAGTCTTGTATTGACTGTATTGGACAGTCTTGTTTTGAACAGTCTTGTACTGACTTGTATTGAACAGTCTTGTATTGACTGTATTGGACAGTCTTGTTTTGACTTGTATTGAACAGTCTTGTATTGACTTGTATTGAACAGTCTTGTTTTGACTTGTATTGAACAGTTTTATTTTGACTTGTATTGAACAGTCTTGTATTGACTGTATTGGACAGGCTTGTTTTGGCTTGTATTGAACAGTCTTGTATTGAACAGTCTTGTACTGACTTGTATTGAACAGTCTTGTTTTGACTTGTATTTAACAGTTTTGTTTTGACTTGTATTGAACAGTCTTGTATTGACTGTATTGGACAGTCTTGTTTTGGCTTGTATTGAACAGTCTTGTATTGAACAGTCTTGTACTGACTTTTGAAAAGTCTTGTACTGACTTGTATTGAACAGTCTTGTATTGACTGTATTGGACAGTCTTGTTTTGACTTGTATTGAACAGTCTTGTATTGACTTGTATTGAACAGTCTTGTTTTGACTTGTATTGAACAGTTTTATTTTGACTTCTATTGACTGTATTGGACAGGCTTGTTTTGGCTTGTATTGAACAGTCTTGTACTGACTTGTATTGAACAGTCTTGTTTTGACTTGTATTGAACAGTTTTGTTTTGACTTGTATTGAACAGTCTTGTATTGACTGTATTGGACAGTCTTGTTTTGGCTTGTATTGAACAGTCTTGTATTGACTGTATTGGACAGTCTTGTTTTGAACAGTCTTGTATTGACTTGTATTGAGCAGTCTTGTTTTGACTTGTATTGAACAGTCTTGTATTGACTGTATTGGACAGTCTTGTTTTGACTTGTATTGAACAGTCTTGTATTGACTTGTATTGAACAGTCTTGTATTGACTTGTATGGAACAGTCTTGTTTTGGCTTGTATTGAACAGTCTTGTATTGACTGTATTGGACAGTCTTGTTTTGAACAGTCTTGTACTGACTTGTCTTGAACAGTCTTGTATTGACTTGTATTGAGCAGTCTTGTTTTGACTTGTATTGAACAGTTTTGTTTTGACTTGTATTGGACAGTCTTGTATTGACTGTATTGGACAGTCTTGTTTTGGCTTGTATTGAACAGTCTTCTATTGTCTGTATTGGACAGTCTTGTTTTGAACAGTCTTGTACTGACTTGTCTTGAACAGTCTTGTATTGACTTGTATTGAGCAGTCTTGTTTTGACTTGTATTGAACAGTCTTGTATTGACTGTATTGGACAGTCTTGTTTTGACTTGTATTGAACAGTCTTGTATTGACTTGTATTGAACAGTCTTGTATTGACTTGTATGGAACAGTCTTGTTTTGGCTTGTATTGAACAGTCTTGTATTGACTGTATTGGACAGTCTTGTTTTGAACAGTCTTGTACTGACTTGTCTTGAACAGTCTTGTATTGACTTGTATTGAGCAGTCTTGTTTTGACTTGTATTGAACAGTCTTGTATTGACTGTATTGGACAGTCTTGTTTTGACTTGTATTGAACAGTCTTGTATTGACTTGTATTGAACAGTCTTGTATTGACTTGTATTGAACAGTCTTGTATTGACTGTATTGGACAGTCTTGTTTTGACTTGTATTGAACAGTCTTGTATTGACTTGTATGGAACAGTCTTGTTTTGACTTGTATTGAACAGTTTTGTTTTGACTTGTATTGAACAGTCTTGTATTGACTGTATTGGACAGTGTTGTTTTGGCTTGTATTGAACAGTCTTTTATTGAACAGTCTTGTACTGACTTGTATTGAACAGTCTTGTATTGACTTGTATTGAACAGTCTTGTTTTGACTTGTATTGAACAGTCTTGTATTGACTTGTATTGAACAGTCTTGTATTGACTTGTATTGAACAGTCTTGTATTGACTTGTATTGAACAGTCTTGTTTTGACTTGTATTGAACAGTCTTGTATTGACTGTATTGGACAGTCTTGTTTTGGCTTGTATTGAACAGTCTTGTATTGACTGTATTGGACAGTCTTGTTTTGGCTTGTATTGAACAGTCTTGTATTGACTTGTATTGAACAGTCTTGTTGACTTGTATTGAACAGTCTTGTTTTGACTTGTATTGAACAGTCTTGTATTTAACAGTCTTTGACTGACTTGTATTGAACAGCCTGTATTAACTTGTATTGAACAGTCTTGTATTGACTGTATTGGACAGTCTTGTTTTGGCATGTATTGAACAGTCTTGTTTTAAGTTGTATTGAACAGTCTTGTACTTGTATTGAACAGTCTTGTTTTGACTTGTATTGAACAGTCTTGTATTGACTTGTATTGAACAGTCTTGTATTGACTTGTATTGAACAGTATTGTATTGGCTTGTATTAAAGTCAATTTTCTCCATGAGCCCCCTATAAGGACCTCCAAATAACTCTTAAAAAAACGACTTTAATTTGATCATTAGTACACCTGGGGATTCTGTTTATTTATCTGGGATGTAAGCAGGACAAGTCTGTTCTCGCGGGAATTTAAGAGGACGGCGCCATCGTCTTCTAGCCTCATTAAACCGGATGTAAGTGTAACGACTGCATCTACTTATCTGCGCGCACTATTGCTAGGCGACGGGCTTCTGCGTGACCCGATTCGAGCTCCATCCAGGGTCGCCTCGTCATTGTAGCTGCTCCCTCTCCACTCATTTCTTCCTCCGCATCCCTCCACACATATTCCAGGTATTTGGACGACCTAGAAAAATGTCTTGCGCGGGGAATCGGTTGATGATATTATTCGGAGTCATGATGCTGCATTCGGGCTCTGCTCAGAACGGTAAGGCTTTAATAAAAAATTTATTTCATTTCGCCTAAGGAATAATGTGATCATAAATTATGGTTTCTTGTGGGATGAGACGGAATGTCTTGCGGTTGATAAGGGAAGGATGTATTCATGTTTGCGGCAGATGCAGGTAAATTCAGTGCACAGGACAAACTCACCTCTCCGCAACATTGCTTTGGCAAATACTCAGAATTAAATGGACGCTCATGAGAGGTGAGAGTTATATATTACATATGTAAGAAAAATGTCCTTGTGGAAATGAATGGCAAAGCGCATTGCAAATCAGTTTTAAAACAGAACTGAACCAGACAGTCCAATGCCGTACAGACCGAGCGCGTTCTTGCCCTAAAATCGCAATAAGCTCAACGCATAGAATAGAACGCGGACGCGCTTTTAAAAGTTGATGCTCATTTTTTACCTGACAAATGCGTCTAGATGTCCATTTAGTGAATTTTTGCATAAAAACGACGGAAAACGAACGCAGACAGACACAAAAATGCGTTCGATGTGACCGGCCCTTTAAATTCCAGCCTACTTAAATATTATCACAGATGGGTTACATTATTATATTTGGCGACTCGTCCCAGAGGGAGCATCTATTTGTAGCTATGTTCATTTGTGTTCAGGCTTCATTTAGAGTCGATTCCCTTTCAAGAGAATCATTGAGATAGGACGATGAGGGAACCGCTGATCGGGTCATCTGCTTCTTGTTAATGAAACCCATCCTGGCCCAACACGGACCGATTACATCAATAATTCAGTGCGAACAGAATTTTTCACACTTGTGCTTAATTTGCATGTGACAATCTAATGCAGAGGCTCATGACTCAGGAATTCATCAGGAAAGCTACTGCATGTTCCCATTTATTTTTTGTTTCGAATACGATCTCGAAACAGTTTTGATTGATTTTGAAGCAGTTTTTGCGCATAAATTCTTGGTAACTAATTAGTCAAATAGGAACGGTACGGTAGAGGCAGGTACCCGCTTTAAGCGCAGGTCCTCCGCAGCGCCGTAAATAGCACCAGTCCATTCTGCTGCATGTTTCTATTTATAGTGCCGATGCAGCAACGGGATGCATGCGTTAATGTCCTCCCCGTGAGCGCTGACACGTTAAAGTCTTAACCGCGGTGCATTATGACGTCATAGACGCTCTCAATTAATGAGCTGTATCACATGAGACCGTCCGATTTAAATGGAAGCATCTAACTCCAGGGCCTGGAATGCGCCTGAGCAGGGAGAACACATTTGCCCATAACCTATAATGAATGACTACAGTTTAACTAATTTGTTCTTTATTTGGTCAAATTCTCACCTCTTGCATCATCAAACTAAATTAAATGCAATTAATTAAGGTGCAAAAGTACTTCATGATGTCCATGTGCATGATTCAGTGACCCATTAATTGGACTCAATTGTCTCCTAATGAATTGTACATCATTGCCTATGTGTTTCTCGTGAAGGGCCACAATCTCCTGAGGAGATCAAAACCGACACATCTCCATTCATCTCTCATCAGTGCTTTTCTTTTGCACACACAAATGCATGACCCAACATACACCACACACACATTTGGTCAAATAGATCATTCTGGCATTGTCTTTTCATGGATCTGGGTAGTGTTGTCAAAAGTACTTGTACTTTGGTACCAAGTCGGTACTAAACAAAAAAGATGTAATGATACCAGTGATTCTACAGTTCAGGTAGTACCGACTCTATCCGGTACAAGCGTGCATTATGACTGACACACGACTACTTTCAAATGCTCATATGCGTATTTGTTACTATGTTACTGCTTTAACACTGAAATACACAACTAATCAAATTCAAATCGTGATATATCCTAGTGTGACTATTAAACTGCAAAATGCTGCAATCTTAGTCTGTATGAGCAGCATGAGCTTAAAATTCAGTGGCGGATGTAGGCATGGGCGACATGGGCAGTTGCCCAGGGCAGCATCTTGCTGGGGGGCTATAACCCTACTGTTTAAATGAATGTGTGAAGCAGACCACTCATACACTGGAAACTCCACAGGCTATAAGGATTATTTACGTTGAATGAGAGATGACAGAGCAGAGCACTAATACACTAAAGCATTATTTGTATAATTAAATCAGAGCATTTGCACTTTAACGATCACAATGAGCCATGTAGTGAATTGTTTATCCGGAGAGGTTAAACTTCTGTCAAAATAAAAGCTTGATTCATAATAAAAGCTAAATGTCTGAAATTGAAGAAATGGCAAAATAAATATATTATAACTGTAGAGTAAAATGAAGTGATTATAGTGAAATAATGATTATAATAATAAATAATGGTTAATGAATAATGATTGTAATAATAAAAAAATTAAGCAATATTTCACAAGCAAGAGTGCTTTTGTACTGAATAAAAGTTTGTTAAACAATGCAATGGTATGTTGTCAAGTAATTGTTTATTTTTTACTTGTTAAAAGTTTTAAAATTTTTAGGGAAAATGTTTTGATTAGAAACCATTTTTAAACTTTAAAACATGGAATTCTTGAAAAATAATTAAAAAAAAAAGAAAAAATTATTTGGGGAAAAAATATAAACAGATTTAAGTAGGGCCCTGCTTAAAAACAAATTAGTGTTATAAACACTTGAAGGAAACATGCATGTCTTTTAATTTATTATTTACATTGAAATTGAACTTTAAATAGGCTAAAGGAGTGTGTTCAATTGCACATTATCATATTAGCAATGTTCTTGCTGTGGGATCAAAATTGGTATAGAAAACTGGTATCGGTACCGATCCATGACAACACTAGTTCTGGATATCAAGAGCACAACAGGGCTATCTGCCTTCAGGGTAATAAGGTTTTCGCTTCCATTATTAGTGAGAGGCTATTTGTGTGGATTCATTAACATGCAAACTCTGTCCACATACAGTAACTACAAGTCCATTATAGCATGTACTGCAAGGGGATGTCACACAGTTTTCATACCTTTTAAGCAATTCCCTTTAAATAGGCTGCTGGAAGCTTGTTAATTCCAACTTAATTCAGTAAATTGTGAGGGTCAGACACTATGTTGGTTTATTTTCAAGCACACAGGGATGTGGGAAGCTCCTCATTTTATTTGCCTTTTTTTCGTCTTCTAATTATGAGTACATGCTGGGTATCATAAACTAAATATGAATGAGACTTTTTTTATTATTATTCTGTTAATGTTAAAATACAATGTCATCGTAAGTTCATAATGCATTAACTATAACTATAATTGCTAATGTATACATCTTTTAATGTTGAAAATTTAATTAATATAGTATGTAATGAACATTGCATGCAGTAAAATTGTTCATTGTTAACTCAAAAATGAACATTTACTATTGCCAGTTTTACACAATCCCCATGTTCATATTACAAAAATAAAATGAATGTAACCAAAGGAAATTAAATCACAGTTGATTCAACTAAAAAGTTGTCTTGTTATCTTAACTTAATCCATTTGCGTTGGGACAACATTAACATTTTTGTTTGGTTAACTGAGACTGGGCAGAGGATTTCTAGTTCCCAGCATGCTTTGCATGGGACTCGACAGGGAGAGTACATTTTTAAATGTAAGAGTTATTTTATGTGTCAAAATAAATATAAAGGGGGAGATGTGTTGGTGTTTAATGTTTTGTTATGTTGAGATTTAAAAGTTTTGTGGTTTATGGTGAAGAGTGGAGCTTGAGCCTATAGAGGACCAATACATTATTCTGCTGTACATGTGGCTTTGTCCATTCAGTAATTTCTGTGCTAACTGTGATGCTCCTGTTCTACCCGCTCCGTACAGGACTCAAACCAGCGTCTCCGGCATGGGAGGCGGGTGCGCTAACAAGTCTACAGCCTCTAGCGTCAGTCGCTAGTGCACCTCTTGAGGTCAAGAGAGTGAGGTTTATACAAATTGCACAGCTATCTACCAGCTGGCTCCCATTACACTCACCCCCCCTATACCTCACTTCCATCTGGGTCACGGCACCATTGTGACACTCCTGTTCTACCCACTCAATACGGGACTCGAGCCGGCGTCTCCGGCATGGGAGGCAGATGCGCTAACAAGGAGGCTAAAGGCTACAGCCTCTAGCGCCAGTCAATAGTGCACCTCTTGAGGTCAGGAGAGTGAGGTTTATACACATTGCAAAGCTATCTACCAGCTGGCTCCCATTACACTCACCCCCCCTAAACCTCACTTCCATCTGGGTCATGGCACCATTTTGACGCTCCTGTTCTACCCACTCCATACAGGACTCGAGTCGGCGTCTCCGGCATGGGAGGCAGATGCGCTAACAAGGAGGCTAAAGGCTACAGCCTCTAGCGCCAGTCACTAGTGCACCTCTTGAGGTCGGGAGAGTGAGGCTTATAAACATTGCACAGCTATATATCAGCTGGACAACGTAACATAACTGCAACATAGTGACCAAGTTGCACTCAGTAGTGCTACCCACCAGCATGATCTAGCATGCTAACATTTCCTGTCACTAGCTAGCATAGCACTAAAACTGTTTGATTTGAGATATTTTGAGTTGCATTTTGTTGGGTTTACTTGATTCAGTTAAGTTCCTTCTACTTGAAGTTTTAAGTTGAAATTACATGGCCATTTTAATTTAAGAAAACTAATTTGAAGCATGTAGAACCACTGTCCATAACTGAATCAAGTTCAACCAAATAGTTATTAACTTTTTACATTTGAGTGTATTGTGATATAAAACCCCTGGTATCTTGCATCATCCTTGTTGAGCATAATGGTGGTTTAGATGTAAAAATCATATCTAGTCCTGCTGTATTTCTCTTTGTGATCATACTTTTATCATTACAAAATCACTTTCAACAGAATCAACGGAGCTGTAAGTAAAATAAACTGTTCTGTTAAACTTGACAATGAAATGCAACCATCAAAAAAGCTCCTCCGCACAGTTACACAACATCATCTCAAAGGAAACATTTTGTAGTTAATTTTTATTAGCTCTATTGATCTTTTTCATCTCTTCTTCCCACAAGCTCAAATCTGACCCACTGACAATACATCCTTTAAACAAAGTAAATATAGGAACATTTGCCTTTTTTAATCTATAGTACAATAACCAAAAAATTATGTATTTGAATTTGAAACAAAAGTTGCCCAAATATGTAGCAAAAGTGGGCGATGCAAGAAGAAAAAATAATAAAATGTTCTAAACTTCACTTGTACTTGTTACTTGAAACTTTTACTTGTACAGTACTTGTAAACCACTCACTGTTCAGCTTTTTTTTTATAATTTCAATACAATTGTTTTAATTGTATTTTCACTGATGACATTGGAAAGCAGAAAGCCCTTGTGATAGATCACTATGCAATTTTGTTGTTATAGACACTTATTGCATTATCCGGATTTACACTTTCCAAAGCGTTGCACTTTATATCTGAATGCAATCAGCTTACACTACACAGTGAATGAGAGAGAGGCAGACATGCATGAAGTGTGGTTTGCAGTCCTCCACATTTTAAAAGGCCTACCTGCTCAACTAGTATGCTTCTATGGAAACAGCCTGTCTATCAGCACGCCCACATATGAATTGTGAGATTGCACTGAGGTTCTCGGATTTAGAGCGCTATAGACATTACTGCACTGCTCAAGGCCATCTACCTTTCTGAACTGCATCAAGGATCTCTGCATTTCCTCCAAACTGTATTGCTATGTTCAGAATAACATACCACCATACTACACTTAAAATATCTACAAGTAAAAAGTATGTAAACTATCCAGAGTATGCACATTTTTGTATCTATAAAACAAACTGATCGCACTGTGAATTCGATGACAGTAGGTCCAAAGTTCTACTTTTGAAATCGGTGTGCTTACCGAAATTCAAACTTCTGCTCCAGTGGCCGACGCAGGAATTGTTGTTGAACATATCAGCACATGTGAGGTCCAGTTTCCAGTTTTACATACAGTATCCAATTATTAAAAAAAAATAATAATAATAATTAGTTGGAAGCTAGTGTTCAATCTCAAAACATATCCCTTACCTGTTTTATTTTCTTGATTTCAGTCAATTTTTACGTTTAATGTTCATTTATTTATTTAATTTTAAATGTTTTGTTTGGACTTTTGAGTTTAATCTTTTATGTTTTCTTCTTTCCATCCTCTGCCCTCTCTTTTACTTCTTTTCCTTTACTCCCATCTCTTTATTTATCTTTTTCCTCCTGTTTTACTGTGCCGCCCCTCAGCGGGGTTCGTGAAGTCCCCTCTCTCTGAGACTAAGCTGACGGGCGACACCTTTGAGCTGTACTGTGATGTGGTGGGGAAGCCCACCCCTGAGATCCAGTGGTGGTATGCAGAGGTGAACAGGGTTGACAGCTTCTTCCAGCTGTGGGATGGCGCGCGCAAGCAACGCATGTCCATCAACACTGCGTACGGAATCAACGGAGTTAGCGTATTAGCCGTCACTCGCGTCACCATCGAGGATTCTGGGATTTACGAGTGCAGAGCCAGTAACGACCCGCGGCGTAACGATTTACGTCAGAATCCATCAACTACCTGGATTCGAGCCCAGGCAACAGTTACCGTGTTGCAGAGTGAGTTAACTGTGCAATCCACCGTGTAGTGGGGGTGCTAATGAACCCATACGCCTCCTTGATTTTCCTCCTTTTAAAATAGTGCGGTGGCCAAGGTTAGAGGATGTAGGATCTAGTTTTAGTGGATGTTCTCTTTTCCACCTCCCTCTGTTTTAGTATGAACATTTCTGTAACGAGACTACTAAACAGTCTGTGTAATCCCTCTGTAGATCACTCCTGCCCTTATGGTATCTAGATATGTGGCAGTATGTATGCAATAACCTATTTGTGTAGCTAGCAAGCCCTTATTGAGTGTAAATTAAAATGTCCTTGTCCTGCTCCTTGAGAAATGTCGGTGTTTCTTTCATTGTGTTGCTGACCATGACAATAGTACAGTTTTTGCTCTTCCATGGAATCCTTGGAATCTTGTAAGATAGCTTGTTAAGTGGTCATCCAAATATGAGTGGTCAACCAAAAATAAACCACGATTGCACGATCAGGACTTGTATTGTCCTGAAGGGGTTTATTTTATGAGAATGACTGTAAATGATCCTGCTTATTACACAGCTGTTTACCAAATACATCTATAAATGGACACGAAATATTGATTTAAGTTTAAATTTGTTGAATATGTAATAATAAAAAGGCTCTAAGATCTACTAGAGACATGAAACACAGTTTGTCGTAACCTGCAGACATTATCCAAAAACCTTTGACCTCAGAATGCTGCGATTTCTCAAATCAGTATCAAGTATTCCAGAGAGCTGTGTAATAACAAATGATATTCTATAGAATGTTAAACAATTTACTGTAGGTGAAAGTGTTAATAAATTGATTCATATTTGTATTATTTTATTTAGAAAGCTGTGATGCAATATGTACAGCATATGACACATATACTGTATATAGAGGTATATTCGCAGTCCTCTTCAATCAATATGATGTAGTATTTCTCTGGCCTTGACTGAAACATCTGTGTTTTCAGAACCATCAATCTTTTCATCTGATCACATGATCTTACCCATGGGTTACCACAGCCCACCAATCACGCTTCAGTGCAACCTCACATCTTCTCAAAACGCCCACAGAGAGAGCTTCTGGATGAAGAATGGGGAGGAGATACCAGACACAAGGGGCGATGGCAAGAACACAGAATACAAGTACTTGCTTCTGTGATATTGAACATTTTGTGTGCTGTATAGACATGATGATTTGGTACATATTATAGCAATGTTTAAGAGGCTTTTTTCTGGCATTTTGGTCATCATGGAACCGGGATTATAGATTTTACTCATTTGATAAACTAGCTGTTATTAAAGGAATAGTTGACCCAAAAATGAAAATGAACAAATAGAAAAGAAAGAAAAAAAAACTCAGGTCTAAATATACCAAGATAAACTTCTTAAAAATTGTGAGTTAAAAATTGGTAGTGTATAGTCATTCTCATTAGCTGAGTTAGCCTTTGTTTTGTAAACGTTTAATATGGTGACTGACTATCTGCTGTTGATGGTGCTCTGCACTGGTCTAAATCTCCCTCTGTACGGCCACGTGTTGCTAATCTCTCTGCCTGACTCCTAATCTAATCAGACTAATAAAACGTGCACTAGCTAGTGCTCTGCTAACATTTAACCTGCTTTAGTGTTAACTCTACCTGAGGGTTATTCATTCTGTTCGAGTGCACTGATTCTTTTAATAATAATGCCAATGAGTTAAATTTATCTGTTAAAGAGGTTATTGACAAATAAGGTTGTCTGAGTTGTTATAATGATATATAATAGGTGTTAATAAGAAATCTTAAAAAAAAAATCTAGTTCAAAATACTCAAGTTCTTAGAAATGTAATCTTGGTTTTCATAAATTTTTATAGCGTTTTCTACAAAATAAATAAATAAATGAATTAAATAGATAAAAAGAAAAATGTCATGTGGTGTAGCTATCAAGTAAAAAGTATTAAAATACTTTCCTTGTAATCGAGTACATGAGAGTATAAAAGAATATATTCATTAACTTAAAACGTTTTCAAACACATTTTCAGGGTAATTTTTTTTAATTAATATGAATTTTTCTCACAGTTACCCCATATGACCTGAACAAAATGTGCCTTTTAATAACATTTTTAGAATATCTTGTTTTTATTGATGTTGTTGATTTTGTTTTTGTACTTTACGGTCAGTCTTGAGGGTCTAAAGGGGTCTGCTCTGTTTTATGTTTTTTGTCAACATATACAACAAAATGGCCACCTACATGTTGGTTACACCAATTTGTTTTTGATTGGAGGACAAAAGTGTTTTTAAATATTAATCATATTTTACAACACTATTGTTTCACTGCTTATTATTTTAAGAAATATTAATAAAATATTATTCTGCACTACTCATGCCAACATTTAATTTATCAAGAATTTCAGCTTTTAATGAGACTTTTTTTTTTTTACACCACATGACATGTTTTGCTTTAAGCACCAGAAGAAAAAAAAATATCAAAATGACTTTAAACTCAAAAACTGACAATATGATAATCACAGAAGAGGTGTATTCAAGTAATTGTTTTGTGGAATTTTTTTATTTATTTCATTTTTTTAGAATAATCGAATTCATCTGGACTAGGGATATTAATGATTAATAGAAAATGTTTTAATTTTCATTAATCATTTGATCGCTTAAACTTATCGATAATCGGTTAATTAATTTCAGGAAAAATGCTTTAAGTAATCTTGACAGCAATCGTCGATAAGGCTGTTTATACAGTTGTCCGTCGCAAGAGGGCGCTTGCGCGCTGCATGTCATTATCCAGTTCACAGAAGAAGAGCCGACACATTAGAGGTATCTGAGATGAAGCGGGCTCAGTGTAAACAACAATGTTGGAGCGTTTTGACTTGACATAATGTCTAATAAAAAAAACAAGTATATATAACATATAAAGCTCAAAGGATTAATAATCTATGATAAATTGTATAATGACATTCCATCTACATTTGTAGTAGTACAACGTGTAAATAATTTTTTTAAATACATTTTTTTTTTTCAGCTTTTGGATGAATACATTTGTTCTCAATGTGAAAATGCATAGTAAATATATAGGAATGCATTTACTAATGTTAATGAATAGAACCATATTGTACAGTGATAACAAAATAAAATATACAAAAATGTTATTAAAATGAAACAAAATGACCCACAGATGTGTAATAGTTGAAAATTATACAAAAGAATTAACTTTTTTTTTTTTTACTTCTGAGAGAAAATGGTCCCATTTTCCACATACGTGGACTTCATGTTTATCAGCGCGCTGATGCACGAAAGATGAATGGATTTTTTTAAAGTGGCATAACAAATGAAACTAGAAATGCTACTCTTTACAACCAAAACATGTTTCAGTCAAAAACCTTAAACAGGTTTCTTACCAGAGACATTTTGTTGGCGCTGCACCCAGAGAAGTGCTTCATGGAAATGAATGTTTAAAACTTAAATGAGAGTGTAGAGTCTTGTGAACGGTATTCAATCAGTTTTAATTCATTTAAATTATGCATTGCATATAGCAAAGCCAAAATACTAGGGATGTGCCCGAAGCAGAATACCTTATTTGGAAAAGGCACGTATAATGACTTCAAAATGTTGAATTCCTGACCAGAGAATTGATGATTTTAAGCAGATCTCGTTTGCCCATCTCGTAAAGCTGACCACATGTACATCAATTTCGCCAATGAAGGTTAATGCATGGGATAGCCTTTATCCAGTTTAAATGCCTCAAATAAGTTAAAATTCTTGTAAATCTATTCAGAATACATCTGCACATGGAGGATTGCGGAGAAACCAAAACTTGTGCATTTTTTCTGCTTTTCTCTTCTAGAAATATATAGAAGCTCGCTCTTGCTATTTATTCCACAGCATTTCGCAATTTCTGCACATTTAATGTAACTAAATAATTTATTTTATTTTAATTATTTTAAAATATGTGCACACAAAATAAGCCTCGAGTGTAGCCTAAACGTTTTGATATAGATTTACTGTGCTTTTTCCTCCTGTTTTACTGTGCCGCCCCTCAGCGGGGTTCGTGAAGTCCCCTCTCTCTGAGACTAAGCTGACGGGCGACACCTTTGAGCTGTACTGTGATGTGGTGGGGAAGCCCACCCCTGAGATCCAGTGGTGGATCTTTCACCTGTTTATAGGCTTAATTAATTTTTTCTAATTTCTTTTAATGTCTGTATTTGTGTGCAAAATGTGTGCTTGACCTTTCACCATTGCTTGACACCTCGTTTCTCCAGAATAACATTGTTATACTTGCACACTGTACAGACATAGGCTAAACAAAAATTCTGTTTCAGCAGATATGTCAGAAATACCAGGAGAAACCAAATTTAAAAACACATTCCACAGTTAATGTAGTCTACATATCCAGCTATATACAGTATATAAACTGATCAGCCACAACATTGAAACGACCTGCCTAATATTGTGTAGGTCCCCCTTATGCCACAAAACAGTGCCAACCCACATCTCAGAATAGCATAATGTGATGATATTCTTCTCACCACAATTATACAGATTGGTTATCAAAGTTACTGTAGACTTAGTCCGTTCAAACCTGTCTGGCCATTCTCTGTTGACCTCTCTCGCCAACAAGGCATTTCCATTCGCAGAACTGCCACTTACTGGATGTTTTTTGTTTTTTGGCACCATTCTGAGTAAATTCTAGAGACTGTTGTGTGTGAAAATCCCAGGAAATCAACAGTTACAGAAATACTCAAACCAGCCCATCTGGCGCCAACAATCATCCATGAAAGGGGAAAAATGTGATCTCAGTGATTTGGACCGTAGCATGATTGTTGGTGCCAGGTGGGCTGGTTTGAGTATTTCTGTAACTGCTGATCTCCTGGGATTTTCACACACAACAGTCTCTAGAATTAACTCAACATGGTGCATGTTTTCTTTTACACAGACTTAATAAACCCAGGCCAGATGATGCGGGCGAGTATATGTGCGTGTACATGTTCGACATGGCCCCCCCAACAAATGCCACCATTGAGGTAAAAGGTAAGATAATCACCTCATATTGCTAAAAATTTACAACATAACATTTAATTGTCTGTGCCTTATTTAATATCCCCTCAAGATGGTTTAGAGGGAAGTTTCCTGATGAGTGTCAACATTTTAAACATGTTGGTGGGGTCAATCTGTTTTTCCATCTCTTGCACACAGCATATGCTGAGTCAGAGCTGTGCTTGGATGCTCAGAAAGGCCATAACAGCATGGAAGTGAGCATTAGCTTGGTTAGTTGGGCAGGAAAGACAACCAGGGTTTGTTCACTACTTGGCAATACAGGATGAGAATAGTTTACATTATTGATCATTTTGTGGACTCCTATTAAACATTGTGATGTGTGCTGTATTAATTAATGTTATACATCATTCAAAAGTCCATTTGTGGAAATGATTCTATTTAGCTTTTTTAATATATTACAGTGTTTTTTATTATTATCAACTTTAATGACAGCATGCACTCAAGCTGGCATAGACCTGATGATACATGTAATCCCAGCATGTTTTGAGAATGTTCCAAAGAGCATCATGTGTGTATCAATGGAAGCAAGGAAATCTGACCTTTCATTCGTAGGAATAACTGTAACATTGTCAGTGTCACAAATTTGCTTTCTTCATTGGTGATCAAGAAATCTTAAATATTTCTTATTCATTTTACATCATAATATTTATTTGTTTTCATTTGATCTAAATCCTAGAATGTAGGCCTGGAAATGTAGACATTTGAATCCCAGATTTTCAGTGTGTACTCAGACATTTAAACTCCACTATTATAGTGAAGATATTTAATTCTTTTTCATTTCATTAATTCTTGATTTCTAAGGCCTACAGTCACCGGATGTATATACCAAAATGTCAGCTACAGTACCAGATCAGATCTCCTCACGATCCTCTGTTAAATAATTGCCTTTAAAGCTAACAGGCTGATTGGTTTGTGTGCGAGAGATCATCAGCTGGTAAAGTGCCATGCGGTTTAAGCCTGTCCTGGTCACCTCTTTCTGGTTATCCTGCAGTCAGCTCACAGGCACCAGATGGTGGCCTGCATGTCTGAGGGGGTAGGGATATAATCTCTCTCTCTCTCTCTCTCTCTTCTCTCTCTCTCTCTCTCTCTCTCTCTCTCTCTCTGTCTCTCATGCACTCTCCTGACGCATTTGGTGTCACTTAAGGCTGAAAAGAAGGTTATCATTTGACTTATGAATCACAATATGTGAAGCTTTATATTTTTGTTTCTACATGGATGTTTAGCCTATTTGTGTGAGCTCTTCAATCCATCATGAATAATATAGCAACCTTTTGATGTAAAAGCTTTACATTTAATATTGCTGCTGGTCGCTCAGTGACTAAGCCTTTGAGACTTCAATGTAAATCATCCAGTTATGGCTCCATATATTCAGTGTATATGTTTTTACATAAATGAGATCTTAACCATTTAGTCTTCAAATGCCAGTGACAGCAGCAGATGGTAAAAATCATCGCAAGGGTCCAAAAGTCTGAGACCACTAGTGGAAATGCAGTTTTGAAATTTGTATTTTTTCCATAGCACATACTATTATCAGCAAAACTTTGAGTAAAAAGTTGACTTAATGACAGCATGCACTCATGCTGCCTTTGATTCCACAAGCTTGTGCACTTCAATGGAGGCAAGAAAATCTAACTTTCAGATCACATTAATCCGAACCCGACTGTACATATATTTTCATATACCTCATATTTTAAAGTCCCAAACCAGATCATTACACTTAACTTTAGTAATTTGGAAACAAATGTATACACTCACATGAGCACTCACTAATATCCTATAAGTAGCCATATATCTGTAACCTTAAAAATGCTGTATTTTTTTACACGGAGAGGGTCTCCTCATGGGGCTGCCATGTTACGATCACATGACCAGCTGAACACTGCTCGCTTAAGCCCTTCGATCAGCCGTAAATGCTTGGCATCTGTGTGTAGGACATGTGACACATATTTCGTCATCAACAGTGTGCTTGAGCACTGAACAGGTGCAGCTCGATTGTATTTTTTTTTTCCTGTGCATACTCTGAACGGACAGAATGCGCATGTGACTGGAATTACTTGCACAAATTAGTGGGTGTATACGGGATGTGCACAGTGTCCTCCCTCTGAAAATCTCCAGAACCACCCTCAAAAGTCTAAATTTTTCACAAAAAGTCACTGAATAGGATAAGGCCTATGTATGTATGTGTATATTATAAAATGCATATAAAATGGCCATAAAACAAGTTCACCGACATAGTGTGTAATTTGATGGCAGCAGCTTTAAAACAGGCTTTGCATAAATCTTCTAAGTGTTTAATTGATTGATTCATGCTCAGCACTGTAAAGGGCTAAGGTGCATTCAGTCTCTGCAACAGACAAATTCCTAGGTAATGCAAATGAGTCCATTGGCACCTGCTTTTGACCAGAAAAGGGTTTTACACTCGTGATGTGCTTAAGAATGTGCTTCTTATCACATAGTATGACTTTGCGTATGTCTTCATTAATTATTTGCCCAAAATCGCCAAAGAATCGCTAAAGTACTGTATATTTAAATATAGCCAAAATTTTAAATATTTCACAGCATATCATTAAAAGTCACAGCAACTATGAGAAAATCAATACATTTGGTGACAAATTCCCCAAATTGGCAACACTGGATATACATGTCAAGTGTGCATGTGTAAGGAGGTCAGGAGATACCTGCATTTGTATAACTCGAGTCTGAAGGAATTAAAAAGACATCTTTATGGGTCGTATAGCAGTTGAAGCTCATGCGCCAACCACCTGTGTAGGCTTTCAACTGAACTTTATTTTTTGGGCTTTCATTTCAGAAACCGCCCTGTTGTTGAACACTTTCTGTCAATGATTAAATAAATTATGGCTGACTGTGAATAGTGAATTTCTACAATGGCTTCAGTAACTGAAAACTAGTTTGTTGAATGATGCTACATCCATGCCACTGGGTGTCAGTGTAAGTCCAAGACGACACAATTAAGTCCAAGACGACAAAAGAGTGAGTGCACCTTTAAAGGAATAGTTCACCCAAAAATAAATATTCTGTCATCATTTGCTCGACTTCATGTTGTTCCAAACCCATATGACTTTCTTTCTTCTGGAGAACATATATTGTAAATGTAAATGATGAAATAATAAAAATTTTGGGTGAGCTATCCCCATGTGCAGAGCAATGTGTTCTGATATTAAAGCTCTCACTGTCCTCTGCTCTCCTCTCATAGCTGCGCCAGACATCACAGGGCACAAGCGCAGTGAGAATAAGAATGAGGGGGAGGAAGCCGTCCTCTACTGCAAATCCGTGGGTTATCCTTATCCCCTGTGGGCCTGGCGTAAACTTGACAATGGCGTCTACATGGTATCCTTATCTTTATCTTTTAGTTTGGTAGTTTAAAGGAATGGTTCTCTCAAAAATAATTTACTCACCCTCGTGTCTAAACCAAAGCCAATATGACTCTCTTTCTTTTCTTATTTCTTACACTAAAGGAGATGTTTGGTAGAGTATTGGCACTGCTATATTCACGATACAAAAGCACCATAAAAGTATCATAAAATACTTAGCTTTGTGTGTGAAGCCACATGGCTTCAGAGGATTTGGAATACAGCACACAAGTCCTATTAAACACTTTTATGGTGTTTTTATTTGTATTTTATTTTTTAGAGCTTGACTGTCCCTTGCTACAGTATAAATAAAGTGAACATTATTCAGTTACTTATGAGTTATAGTTATATATTGCTTTAGTTACCTTTAAACATTTTTAGTTTAATACAAGGTTAACTTTTTTTTATTTATTTTTTAGATATGTGCAGAATTGTATTAGTGTATAAATGGGTGACTTTCCTTCACCCTCGTTCACCTCTCCTTCTTGGCACTCTTTTTCCTCCTACCCCATCAATCACCTCCCAGGAAATTGACAACTCCTCTGGCCGTTTCTTCGTCAGCAACAGGGATGGCTTCACCAAGCTGTCCATCACCAACCTGGACATCACCGCTGACCCTGGAGAATATGAGTGCAATGCGACCAATGTCATTGGCTCCACCTCCATGATATCTGTGCTGCGGGTCCGTAGCATCCTGGCCCCCCTGTGGCCCCTCCTGGGGGTCCTCGCCGAGATCATCATCCTGGTGCTCATCATCGCCATCTACGAGAAGCGCAAGAAGCCAGATGACATGCCTGATGGTGAGTTTTAAAGGGTGGGTTAAGTGACTGTCTCAATATGGACTATTGTATTGTTGATTTAAGGCAGATTTTCTTTGGACAAAAGTTGACAGAAGGTTTGAGGTTTACGTTTTTCAAATTTAAAAAGCATTACTAGGAGTCAGCACAAGACACATGATTGTCCTGACCATCATTTTCTAGATTAAATACCAAAATATACAGCTATGTGCATGGGTCATTGACAAATAAGGTGGTCTGAGATAATAAAAATGAGAAATTATAAATTGTTTTAATCTATTTCAAATTAAATGTGTCTATTTACGTACATTTTATATTTGTGTCTGTGTTGGTTTCATAAATTTTGTGCATTTAAACTTTATACAAATATTTAAAGAAATGGCAAGTGGTGTAACCATCAAGTATATGGAAATAAAACACTTTACTTGCACCTTTAATATATATAAGCATCTCATCTTAATCAATACTTTCAAAAAGTAAAATATTATAAATATACACTGATCAGCCACAACATTAAAACCACTGACAGTTGAAGTGAATAGCATTGATTATATCATTACAATGGCACCTGTCAAGGGGTGGGATATATTAGGCAGCAAGTGAACAGTCAGTTCTTGAATTTCATGTGTTGGAAGCAGGAAAAATGGGCAAGCGTAAGGATCTGAGCGACTTTGACATGGGCCAAATTATGATGGCTAGATGACTGGGTCAGAGCATCTCCAAAACGGCAGGTCTTGTGGGGTGTTCCTGGTATGCAGTGGTTAATACCTACCAAAAGTGGTACTAGGAAGGACAGTCGAAAAACCGATGCCAGGGTCATGGGCGCTCAAGGCTCTCCAAATTCCCCAGATTTCAATCTGCTTGAGCATCTATGGTATGTGCTGGACCAACAAGTCCGATTCATGGAGGCCCTACCTCTCAACTTACAAGACTTAAAGGATCTGCTGCTAATGTCTTGGTGCCAGATACCACAGGACACCTTCTAAAGTCCATACCACGAAGAGTCAAAGCTGTTTTGGTGGTACGAGGGCGACCTACATGATATTAGTGAGTGGTGGTGATGTAGTGGTCTAAACCACATAACTGGTAAACTGGTAATCAGAAGATCGTTGGTTCGATCCCCACAGCCACCACCATTGTGTCCTTGAGCAAAGCACTTAACTCCAGGTTGCTCCGGGGGGGTTGTCCCTGTAATAAGGGCTCTGTAAGTCGCTTTGGATAAAAGTGTCTGCCAAATGCATAAATGTAAATGTAAATGTATTAGGCAGGTGGTTTTAATGTTGTGGATGGTCAGTGTACATATACTGTATATGTATATATACAGTTGAAGTTAGATGTTTACATACACTTAGGTTGAAGTCATTAAAACAAATTTTTTAACCTCTCCACAGATTTCATATTAGCAAACTATAGTTTTGGCAAGTTGTTTAGGACATCTACTAGAGTTGGGGTACTCGAGTTCAGACTTGATTTCGAGTCACGAGTCCTATTTTAATGGACTTTTGACTTGGACTGAAGCCTTTAGGAATCAGAATTTGTTTCCGAGTCCAGCCGAGTCCATGGCATTTGTGATGTAATGACAAACAAACAAGCTAATTATGTAACATAGGGTGACCATACATCCTATTTTATTCTGGACATGTCCTTTTTTTTCAGACCTGAAAAAAATCATCCGGCCGGGATTTCAAAATTGCCACTAAATGTCCTCTAAATTTGGCTTTGTCTTCATAATGATGAGCTCTCTACAGTTGTTGAGACTCGGACTTGACTCTGACTCGACTAAGGTGGACTCAAACCCAACACTAACATCTACTTTGTGCATGACACGAGTAATTTTTCCATCAATTGTTTACTGACAGATTGTTTCACTTTTAATTGACTATATCACAATTGCATTGGATCAGAAGTTTACATACATCAAGTTAACTGTGCCTTTAAGCAGCTTGGAATATTTCAGAAAATGATGTTAAGCCTTTAGGCAATTAGACAATTAGATTCTGATTGGCTAATTGGAGTCAAATTTAGGTGTACATGTAGATGTATTTTAAGGCCTACCTTCAAACTCAGTGCCTCTTTGGGAAAATCTAAAATTAGCCAAGACCTCAGAAAAAAATTGTGGACCTCCACAAGTCTGGTTCATCCTTGGGTGCAATTTCCAAACACCTGAAGGTACCACGGTTATCTTTACTAACAATAGTACGCAAGTATAAACACCATGGGAACATGCAGCCATCATACCAATCAGCAAGGAGATGCATTCTGTATCCTAGAGATGAACGTAGTTTGGTGTAAAAAGTGCAAATCAATCACAGAACAACAGCAAAGGACCTTTTGAAGATGCTGGAGGAAACAGGTAGACAAGTATCTATATCCACAGTAAAGCAAGTCCTATATCGACATAAACTGAAAGGCTGAACAGCAAGGAAGAAGCCACTGCTCCAAAACCACCATAAAAAAGCCAGAATACAGTTTGCAAGTGCACATAGGGACAAAGATCTTACTTTTTGGAGAAATGTCACCTGGTCTGATGAAACAAAAATGTAATTGTTTGGCCATAATGACACCGTTATATTTGGAGGAAAAAGGGTGAGGTTTGCAAGCCGAAAAACCCCATCCCAACTGTCAAGCATGGGGGTGGCAGCATCATGTTGTTGGGATGCTTTGCTGCAGGAGAGACTGGTGCACTTCACTAAATAGATGGCATCATGAGGAAGGAAAATTAAGTGTATATATTCAAGCAACATATTATGACATCAGCCAGGAAGTTAAAACTCGGTGGAAAATGGGTCTTCCAAATGGACAATGACCTCAAGCATACTTCCAAAGGTGTGGCAAAATGGCTTAAGGGCAACAAAGTCAAGGTATTGGAGTGGCCGTCACAAAGCCCTGACCTCAATCTGATAGAAAATATGTGGGCAGAACTGAAAAGCATGTATGAGCAAGGAGGCCTACAAACCTGACTCCCTTACGCCAGTTCTGTCTGGAGGAATAGGCAAATTCCAGCAACTTATTGTGAGAAGTTTGTGGCAGGCTACCCAAAATGTTTGACCCAAGTTAAACAATTTAAAGGCAATACTACCAAATACTAACAAAGCCTATGTAAACTTCTAACCCACTGGGAATGTCATGAAATAAATAAAAGCTGAAATAAACAATTCTCTCTACTATTATTCTGACATTTCACATTCTTAAAATAGTGACCTTGACTTGAGAACTGACCTAAGAATTTTTTCTACGATTAAATGTCAGGAATTGTGAAAAACTGTTTAAATGTTTTTGGCTAAGGTGTATGAAAACTTCTGATTTCAACTACATATTATTTCTTTATTTTATTTTGTTATCTTTTTTAAAATAAAATGAATTGTTTTAGAAACAAATATTGATTCGTTTTCTTAGGGTTACTCTATTTGAAGGGGGTATTCTCTGTTTTTATTTATTTATATTTTGTAACATGACAATAGAATGGCTATATGCATTTTGGTTACACCTCTTGCCTTTCATTTGGTGGGCAAAAGTTTTTAAATATGAATATTTAAAAACACAATCTCAAATTTCAGTAGAGTTGTATTTAAGTAATTGTTTAATGTGAATTACATTTTCTATGTGTTTTTTAATAATTGAATAGATCTAGAATCTAAAATCCAAAATCATGTCATTTACCCATATGCAATACAATAGAATTGAATGTTAGCAAATGATGGTTCAAAAATGGCCAAGTATTAGCTGATTTATCAGTCTATCACTAATTTCAAAGCTACTGTTATCTGTCAAGAATATAATATTGGCCTGTCATTAACAAACATCAATACAAGGAATTAGACTATGTACAGTACTTTGCAAAAGTTTTAAATACTTGTAGAAAATTTTTGCTTAGTGAGGATGTCTATAAAAGAGTGTCTTTTATAATGTTTTTCAAATGTTATTTGGCAGAAACTATAGTTTTAATGCAATTAACAATGGTTTTGTTAGTACAATAATATGGTGCTAAAATAGTACCATGGTTAATTTTGTGATGTTCTGTAAATTTACAAAAATGCCTTGGTGAAACCATGGTGCAAATATCATCTGCCAAATAGTTTTAATTTTACAACTAACATCATACAAATTCCAGTAAACATAAAAAAGTTAAATCAATATTTGGTGTGACAACCTTTGCCTTCAAAACAACACCAGTTATCATAGGTACACCTGGACCCAGTGTTTCTTGGTTGTTGGCAGATGGGATGTTTCAAGCTTCTTGGAGTACTTGCCACAGTTCTTCTATCTACTGCATTTACACTGTCTCAACTGCCTCTGGCTTTTGAGCTCCTTGTTGTACTTCTTCTATTCAATTCTGTTTGCAAAGGGAATGTTGAAATCTAAAATTGATATTTTCTTCTGATACACTAAAAGCAGATTATATCAAATAATAATTTTAAGACAAAAGGTTTGTGAAAAATATAATGCTCCTAAGACTTTTGCACAGTACTGTATATATAAACATTTCTGAACATTTTCTAAGGCCACCGGGAGTCAGTGATTGGTTCTAAAGTCTATCCTAAATTTAATTCAAATGTGCAAACATATTGATTAATCTGTGATTTCTGTGTGGAAATGTTTGCACACAAATGTTCACATGAATACGTGTATACACATGGTTAGCTTTTGTTGATTTTACCAGGGAATTTGCATATCGAAACCATCTAGATCTGAATTAGGTATGAAATATAATAACTATATTTATTTAAAGGAAGATTTAAAAAAAAGATCAACCTTTTTTTAAGATCAACCTTTATACCAATCACCTTTTTTTCCCCAAAGGCTTCTGAATTCACTGTTCTCCATTATTGGAACCATACACTCTGTTATCTGATTCTGACCTGTTCTCTTACTCAATAATTCAGTCTGAGGCCATTCAGGCCATATACACTCAATAGACACTAATCTGGTATTCAAGGGAAATATGACCCTCGTAGTGTATGGCTAGGTAGTGGGCAGTGAATTATTGATGTGTGCGGACTGGAGGTGTAGTACCATGCCACTTAGAGCTCACATAGAATATATTGGATGGGAAAACTAGGCGTTATCAGTCCATCAGAATATATTGCTGAATGCCAGTAAGTTTACTTAAGCCCCGACTTAACATACTTTGTAGTTCTCTTTTGGAACAAAGCACTCTAATGGGCCAAAGGAATAATAATAATTAAATCTGTCATAATTTACTCAACCTTGTGTTGTTACAAAACCTGTACTGTGACTTTAGATGATAAGCAAAATATTAGCCTCACTTTCATTGCATCTTATTTCCATTCAATGAAAATGAATCAGTCTCTTAACATTCTACAGAAAACAAGAAAGTCAGACGGTTGAGTAAATAATGGCACAATTTCCTGTTGTTTATGTTGTTGTGTTTTTAATCCCTAATGCAAGATTACCACATATATGTTTCTTCTGACATTTAATTAGTATTTAGACACTACTTGCAATGGAAAAGGTTTAGCACATCCTGCATTGCTAATTACTTCGGATGATATGACGTTGAATGGGAAGTTGTTTGGCTAGCATCGCCACCTAGTGGTTTTACCCAGTATTGACTTCAGTGGTACAGATGAAGGACCCATAAATGAATTTATTAGATTGCTTTTTGCCAATATTAAACATTGTGTGTGTGCATGTGGACAAATATATTTTTCAAACTGCAGCTGCATGGTGTATACATTCAGCTTCAGCTGTAATTTGTGAAACACAATTGTAGATTTTGGTCCCTGTTTTTATTTATTTATTTTTATGTTTTATCACTGCACTTTTCATTTTAGAAATTAAATCACACATTTATAACTTACTTCAAAGGATGTACTTGTGATTAATATTTAACAACATAACACATTTTTTTTCTCTCTGAATGGCACAACATTAAACACACTGTGGTAAGTGAAAGACCTGCATGCAACTTGAATGAAACTATAGGCATTGCCCATAAATACAATTTCAATTAGTTAGTTCAAACATGTTTTGTTTGATTTAAGCTTAAAGTAGCCTTTTATTTTGCCTTCAACACTGGAATGCTGCCTGTTGCTGTTTTAACCTTCAAATGACCTCTGTTTATATGTACATCCTCTCCACTAAAGTCTGTTCTAACATTTATGAACGTTGGCATGAGCATAAGATTGTACTTTTTTCTTCTTTTCTCCTTTGAATTTGCATTTTGTTGTTGCAAAAAACTTGAATGTTAAAATGAATATGCATCAACTCAAACGTCAATCAGTATGTTAAAATGAGCCATTATTTTATGCTTGAATGTCATATTGCATTTTTAGTTTTGTTCATTTTAGAGCTCCAGTTGTATGTTAAATACACCATTTATATGATATACAAGTGATTTCAAAAGAGCTAATAACAAGTATAAGGTATTATGGTCTTTAAATGAAGTGTATAGGTGGGTGTCTTGGTGGGTGGATTGGATCTATTGCTAGATAGTTTCTCCATGAGTTGCATGGTTTTATTATTTCTTCTCTGTTATTGTACTGTTATGCAGTGCAAGCCATTTAATTACTCACAACAAAGCATTATATTTATGATGGAGTGAAGTCTTTGTTCACTGACAATCAATTATACAGTGAGTGATACTGTGCAAAATAGCTTCAATATTGAAAGAAAATTTGGCTCTTAGTTAATTATGGCCTACTTCATGCAGTCAGTTTATGGCATTTATATAATAACTGAAGTATTATGCTGGTTGGAACTGTTACAGAACACTTAAATTGTTGTTTTGCTTCCTATCATACCCAAGATGATGAACAAGCTGGGCCAATGTAAGTATCAGATTTACATTTAATAAGATTTATGATCCAACTCCCCTAGATAACTGATGCCAGTGGTTGTCTTATTTATACAGAATGTAAGGTGTCTATCGTAGTGAATGGATGCGATGAATGAAATTTAATTTTACGGAAGGAAACTGTGGATTTGTCATTTGGACTTTTGTGTTTCGCATGTGCTGACTCATTTTGTAATCTCACCTTCAAGGAAAACCAATTCCACCAACAACCACAAAGATAAAAACCTGCGTCAGAGAAATACAAATTGATTTGATCATTACAAGGTGAGTATTCAATTACACCAGACATATTTCTTATTCAAAAGTAGCTGCAAAACTGCATATGAGCAGTCAACATGACATAATTTTATCATATATCATCAGTGTTGTGTAGCGAATCAGATTCTCATGAATAATTATTGTGTACAAATCAAATAAAAAACTTCAGACATTACAGTATATAATTTGTTTTAATTGTTCATTTAAAATTGTCTTGAAATTAAGTTTAACTTATCCTGCAGTATAACATGCTAATCTCAATCTAAACCTATACCAAACTGCATTTGTCAACTTTTATTACAATGACTGTGCATGTAGCTTTCATGACTTCATATTTATTGAGAGTCTTTATGGAATATTAATGTTTTAAAATATACATTTTTGACCAAAGCACCATTGAAAACTAGTAAAACCATGAAAAACAGTATACAGAACAGAAATAGTGACCAGTTCCAGCATTTAAAAACATACTCTTTACCTTACACAAATACACTGTATATTGCCTAAAATCTTGAAGTTGTCCTTGTCTACCATTGCTGTATATATAGAGGAACTAAAGGTACTATATATCTATTTGCAAACACATTATTTAATCAGTTGTTTACTGTTACAGATAAAGACATAAATTTCATGATCATATGAACATTCCTCATGGTTCAGCGCATTGATAAACAAAGCAAAGATGGAAAAGTTAAGTGGAAGAATGGAATAAAATGACCACCCAAGGCTGGTGTGAGAAGGATGTCTAAATGGAACAGAACCTGATTTATTGTGTGAAAATCTAAACATTTCTTGCATGATTGTGTTGCTTTTAATTTAGAATCTTTTACTCAAGTCAACTTTATCCATGTCAGGCAAATATATATATATATATATATATATATATATATATATATATATATATTTATATACTGCATGAAAGATATTCTACTGTTTGATACAGGCTTTTATTTATTTTATTTTTTTTTTTGTATTTTATTTATTTTTTTGTATTTATGAATGACTTCTGTTTCAAGCAAGCCTTTAACTTATCGCAAACATGCCACCATGTTTCTGGTATGACTGTATGTGATGATCTGGTATCATATGACTGTATACAAAATGGTAAGGTGGCATAAGATTCTATCAATTAAGGGCTTTGCAAAATGTCCTACCATGTTTAATTTGTACATGTATTGTACATTGATGTATGAAATCACTTGAAATATCTCTATAGTTATCTGAATGTTCTTCATACTGATGCACTTATCTCTTTGAGTATTCTTGCAAACCTGTGACTTCATTTTATACTTGTATACCTTATCTGTCTCTGAGTCTACATTGCTGACTGCTTTTTATGTATGCATAGTATCCAGCATGGCTTTTTATTCTATGCAATATCTATACATATGGTAGATCAAAGTTTTTTAATGTTAGCGTTTGGTTGTTTATAATTAAGCTTTAATATTATATGTTAGCAGAAAGTACCGTTCAACCATGCAACACACTCCACATGATTTAACACATCACTGCATGAGCTCCCTATATATATATAAAAGGTCTACATGACCAGAATGTGAAGAGAAATTATTATTAACTGAATTAACCAAGGTATACGTCATTTTTAACAATTAAAATGTCCAAAGTCTGATGTGTTCTCCTTTTTATTAAGTCATTTGTTTGTTTAAAGGGAAAGTTCAATCAAAACATGAAAATGTTGTCATCATTCACTCATCCTCATGCCGTTCCAAACCTGTATGTCTTCCATGGAACACAAAGGTGATGTTAGACAGAATGTGATGGACTGACAAGCCTCAGTCACCATTTACTTTCAATGCATCTTTTTTATGTTCTACAGAAGAAAGAATGTCACCCTTTTTGTGCAAACAAGCACAAACTATATGCAAAAAAATTACAAGCTATTGTAATATTCTGGTATAGTGCAACTGACACAATGTTGCATTGTCTGGAATTTTTTTTTTACATTTTTTTTTTTTTTGTAGACTTAAAATAAATATTTCTGTGAACAAGAGGGGGGGCAATGCTGACCAAGTCTGAAACTCTAACTCCAAACGTCCTACTGTCAAATGGTTGTTTCTATCCCCACCATCTCTGTTTCAATGCACCAGCAAACGAGCCCTGTAATAGTTTGTTTGTGGCATTTATAAAAGTATTATGATTACACTTTTTAATTATTATTCCATTTAAACTATATGTCAGTGGCTTCTCAGTTAGTGTATTTGCATTAAATATATGTATGTATTTTATAGAGGACAATCCTATAAAAATAGGACATTAATGTTCTGCCATAAAGACATGAGAATCATTTTGAAGATTTAATTTTGAGACAATACAGACTCCAATTTGTCCAAGTTTATAAATCTGATTTAATTAGAATGTTTTTCCCTAATGTGGAAAATATCAAATAAATAGCCATTTCACTATAAATCCACACTAATTTGACAAGGTGAAATATAGCTTACAGAGTTACAAAGGTATTCAAAGGCTGCAGGCTACCATATGATAGAATGAAAGGTGATATGCATATGGACACACTCATATGAACACAAAACATCACATCCATTCAGAATAATCTCATGGTTATTTCTCCACTATAGCCATCAGGATGGAGGATTCCTGGAAAGGCAGTGTTTGTCACGATGTATTTTCTGCTCAAAAGGCAGAGCTGTCTTTGGCCTAGAGCTTACAGTTTATCGTGCCATTATTCTCTCAATATCTCATCTCATCAGATCACTCGGTACCCTTACTTTATCTTCTGACATGCTAAATTGTTTCCGAACAGCACTGTAAAACCATGATATTAGACCCGATAGTATTTTAAAATGGGGGTTTTCATCCGTATGTGTTCTGCTTTTTATTGCATATACATTTACATTTAAGCATTTCGCATACACTTTTTACTACAAAGTGACTCAAGTTAAACACTGCATTATGAGTTCCCCCACAGACATTTATAGGCTATTGTCACATTAAAATATGGTAACCTGCAATTGTGACAAAGGAATAGTTCACCCAGAAATTTTAATTCTCTCATAATTTACACACCCTTATCCCATCCCAGATGGGTGTGACTTTCTTTCATCTGCTGAACTCAAAATAAGATTTTTAGAAGAATATTTCAGATTTGTTGGTCCATACAATGCAAGCGAATGGGTGCCAAAATGTTGATGTTCCAAAATCCACATAAATCAGCATAAAAGTAATCCAGAAGACCCCAGTGGTCAAATCAGTGTCTTCAGAAATGATATGATAGGTGTGGGTGATAAACAGATCACTTTCACATTCTTCTTCTTTTTGGTGATTCACATTCTTCATGCATCTGGGCAGGGAGACTAATTTCAAGCAAAAAATAAATAAATATTGATCTGTTTCTCACCCACACCTATCATATCACTTCAGAAGACATGGATTTAACCACTGGAATCTTATGGATTACTTGTATGCTGATGTATGTGGATTTTGGAACATCACAATTTTGCATTGTGTGGATCTACAGAGCTGAAACATTAAGAGGGTGAACTAATTTCATTTTAGGGTGAACTAACCCTTTAAGGAGCTATTTCAAATTAGTTGAAACCTTAAAATTAGTTGTGTTGGTGTAATCTAATATATTCAGTTTGTTTCAATTATAAAATTCAGGTTAAATATTTTTGACTTGTTTAAAACTAGTTAATCTTTTAATGGACTTTTCAGAAAGTTATTTAAAAAAAGAAAAGAAAAAAGAAACGTCTAAAAGTGCACTGCTATAACATGGGTGCTCACTATATTTATAAAAATGTTATATACAGCAATTAATAAAATAAACATAAATACAAAAAATATAAACGAATACAATTGTTTGTGTGTGTGTATGTATATATATATATATATATAATTTTAGTTATTGTATCAATTGGCTATGTGTGTGTGTGTGTGTGTGTGTTTAAGTATATAATTTTAGTTATACATTGTATCATTAGGCTATATATAATATTCATGACATGAGTTATATATGATATGTGTTAGGATTCAGACGAGGGCAGACGGGGAGTGAGGATCTAAATGCAGCTCTTTATTAAATAAACAAGAAAACACAGAATAAATCAAAACACAGGGAACAAACAAAACATCCACGGAGGGCATGGCAGGAACACAGTCAAAGACAACCATAACATACATATGACGACCGACAACGAATGAACAAACAACAGGGCTTAAATACAGAAGGATAATGATTTAAATTACATACAGATGAGAACAATGATGAGGGCAGGGGATTATGGGAAGTGTAGTTTGGGACAGTTGACAGGGGAGAAACACAGAGCAGACAACGGGGAATCGTGACACAATGACACTGGCAGTGATGAGGGCAGGGGATTATGGGAAGTGTAGTTCGGGACAGGTGACGGGAGAAACACAGCAGACAACGGGGAATCGTGACAATATGATTGTGATAATATACTCAAAAGAATACTTACACTGGCAGCCAAACGTTTGGAATACTGTAAAGATTTTGCTGTTTTGATTGGTACTATAATTCACCAAAGTGGCATTCAACTGATCACAATGTATTGTCAGTACATTACTGATGTAAAAACAGCACCATCACTATTTGATTTTTTTTTTTTTCTTTCTTTTTTATCAAATATGGACAGGCCCCATTTCCAGCAGCCATCACTCCAAAACATTATCCTTGAATTATCATGCTAAATTGCTTATTTGGTCCTAGAAAATCACTTGCCATTATATCAAGCACAGTTGAAAACAATTTGGTTTGTTAAATTAAGCTCAACTTTGTGTTTGTTTTTGAGTTGCCGCAGTATGCAATAGACTGGCATATCTTCAGGTAATTATTAGGTCGAAAATAGCCAAAATTAAACAGCTTTCTCTAGAAACTAATCAGTCAATTCTTTTGAGGAATGAAGCCAATGCTTAAAATTGATTTCATACAAAGGTGTACACTACAGTACAGTCTTCAAATACAAAAGACAACTGGCTCTAACAAGGACAGAAAGAGATGTGGAAGGCCAGATGTACAACTAAACAAGAGTATAAGTACATCAGAGTCTCTAGTTTGAGAAATAGATGCCTCACATGTCCTCAGCTGACAGCTTCATTGAATTCTACCCGCTCAACACCAGTTTCATGTACAACAGTAAAGAGAATACTCAGGGGTACAGGCCTTATGGGAAGAATTGCAAAGAAAAAGCCACTTTTGAAAAACAAAAAGGAAAGGTTAGAGTGGGCAAAGAAACACAGACATTGGACAACAGATAATTGGAAAAGAGTGTTATGGATGTTAACCCCATTGAGCTTTTATGGGATCAGACTGTAAGGTGTGTGAGAAGTGCCCGACAAGACAGCCACATCTATGGCAAGTGCTACAGGAAGTGTGGGGTGAAATGTCACCTGATTATCTGGACAAACTGACCGCTAGAATGTCAAGGATCTGTAAAGCTGTCATTGCTGCACATGGAGGATTTTCTGATGAAAACTCTCTGAAGTAGTTTAAGAATCTAATTGTAATAGTAATTTTACACGTTATTAATGTCCTGTGTTTGCTTTGTGATCAGTTGAATGCCACTCAAGAGCAAAATTTGTACATTATTCCAAACTTTTGGCCACCAGTCTATGTATACAGTACACTCAAAACATTTGCCTAAAAAAAAATGTGGTAGCATCTAAATGAACTGGTTTTATTCAAATAATTCAAATAAAAATACTATTACACAATGAAACTAAGTAATCACTGAATTAGCCTACATAGGTTACACCAACAAAACAGATTTAAGGATTAAATCTGGTAGAAATATCTTCTTAATGTAACAATTGGGGTTACCACTTTTCATAGTGTAAAGTGCTGTTACATTTAGTTGTAGACGTGTAATACAAATCATAATACAGTGATGCAATATTGTTTATGATGCTCCTTTTTCGGTTTATTCTTAATGCTGATACGTCACAAACATGAACAAGAACCAGGCTAAATCATCCATATTTGCCTTAAAGTGATACCAAATTAACATAAACTCCTCCAAACTAGCCACGTGAATATTTATAATCAATTGTTCCTGTTAATTAGAAGTGTGTGCCTGATCATGTCATGCTAGTTTATAATGCCCAGCTGTTAATGTGGAACAATACAAATCATTTTCCTAAAGGCGTAATGACGTAAAAGAATGGATGACGTAAAAATGTTACTTTCGCCATTCAAAAAAGGTTATGTTAGATTTGTATCAAGCTAACCAATGTCATGTTATTTCCAGCATCCCTAACAGTGTTTAGGTGGTGCGCGCTTATTTGCTGTCTGCGCTTCTATGGCAACGTAATAGATTATCCATCCTCGTGCATGTTACTTACCACAACTGGACATCTATCGCACACTGGATTACTGATGTGTCAATGACCGGGACCGATCGCGTGACGCGCGTTTTTTGTGCTTCGTAACTGCCGTTTCAAGAGTACTTTAAAAGCGGGATTCAATCATTTGTCATTGAGGCGCTCGTCAAATTGTTTTTCATTCAGACACGTTCGATCGTCTTCCCGCATCCACCGTGTGTGCGTGTGTATGTGTGTGCGTGTCCTTTGATTCTGCGCGCTCGGAATCGGTGTATTGCAGGAGCGTACAGATGCAGCGGTGTGTAATCATATCTGTGCATTCACATTTTTGACAAGTCTGGAGAGATCCTGCGTCCAAAACTAAGTGATGTGTGTTTTCCGTCTCCTCTCAAATGATAAGGACTGTCATTTGTTCTGTTGAGGTACTCGTTTGTGAATCACAATGGATAGGGTGCATTCTTCCGTGCGCGAACGGCTGTACAGCTTGCCACATCAGTTTGGACACAAGGGTGCTCAGACTCGAGACGGCAAAGACAAGGACACTAGGAGGAAGAGTGTCAAGATGAAGCATCTTCCATCACCATCTTCCATGGGGAGCACTAAAGGTGTCAGCCAGGCCAAGAGCGGAGACGCGGAGACCAATGTGGGGATACCCTTCAGAACCAACGTGAACGGCGACTGCCGGAGGTTTCGGGGCAGTCTGTCTTCCATCACCAGTCGGCATGCCCCAGACGCGGATCCGGCGGAGCAGAGGCGCCTCATCACCAAAGAGGACGCGAGCCCCGAGGACGACGGTCCGTTGGAGCAACCTGGATCCGGAGAGAGCCAGGGCGCGCAGGGTGGTCGTAGCGAAGAGGGACAACAGGCGTCCTCTGAAGAACAGTCGAGTTTCATAAAGTTGGAGGGAATCGATCAGATCATGCCGGACGATGAGAGGTTGTATCAGGCGGGGTTCATGCACAGGCAATTTGGCGCGATGCTTCAGCCAGGGGTCAACAAGTTCTCGCTCCGAATGTTCGGGAGCGAAAAGGCTGTGGAGCGCGAACAAGAACGGGTCAAATCCGCAGGCTTTTGGATCATTCACCCATACAGTGACTTCAGGTAATCTCCTGTCAGTTGCCGCTAATTATTGGCTCTGTGTATGTTCACAGGTTTCCAATCACTGTTGATTTAAGATCGACTTTGGCCTGCCATCAGGCCTCCAGCAAGGAGCTCTCCAAAATGAAAGTTAATTTATTTTGTACTTTGCACAGTTCAGCTATCACTAAATATCATATGGCATATAGCCTATGTGTCTTACAATTGGTTGGTATTTGGTTCCAATTAGCTTTAACATTTCTGATGAAAAATGATATATATATATATATATATATATATATATATATATATATATATATATATATATATATATATATATATATATCAAAATAGGCCTGTGGGGCTCAGCCAAATGTGTTAATATTTACCCCTTTCCTATTTGAATGACATTGATTGCATCCTCTTCTGGAAGATAAGTAATACAAGGGCAGTACCACCAACGCCACCTGTCTAGGACTTACAGCACGTGACTAGGAGTTTTTGTGATGCTGTGCTTTATCTGCACTAATAAGTCATTGGTCATCCTTACTTGTCTTCTTAAAGGAATATTACGGGTTCAATACAAGTAAAGCTTAATGGGCAGCATTTGTTGCATAATGTTGATTACCACAAAAATTCATTTTGACATTTGAAATAAAATGAGGGACGAGTCAAAATGAATTTTTGTGGTAATCAACATTATGCAACAAATGCTGTCCATTAAGCTTTACTTGTATTGAACCCGTAATATTCCTTTAAGAGTTACCGATTGTGTGAAAAGTCAACTGTTCCATATATCAGAATTTAGAATAAACTAGTGAACTTTACAGCATTTAAATAAATCACATCATATTTAGGGGATATATTTGCATCATTCTCAAGCAACACTGCTGTGTTTTGCTGTTGTTGTACTTTATAATACCAAACCCACTCTAAACACACTCTAGATCGCTTGTCTTTTTGCATAGGCCGAGAAACAGTGTGATCAAAATGGGTTAACATGACGTCGGGCATTATTGGGAGCAAACATCAGAGAGGATTATAACAACACAATTTATTTAATGGAACTCTGGTTGGTGTGGATGAACAGAGAGAGTTGGAGGGGGTAGTGCTGACAGTCAGGTAGCTGAAATGAGCCACATTCATACAGTTATGATGGCAGGCGATATCTAAGCTGTGCAGTTATGCACTCTTAATGAGCGATTTCCTCCTTGTTTTGGATATTAGTTTAAATAAATAGTGTGAGATCAGTGCCATGCCAGTGGTGGCAGCATTGGATCAGAGTCAATGCAACCTGGCCTCATAGTGAAAACGTGAATCAATATAGATTTTTGTAAAACATGTTATAGGTGTCTTCGGGTATAATTCCCTGCAGTTTCCAAGAGAAATGAACACAAGAGGAGCTACAACAACTGTGTATATTATTCACTTTCACTCAATGGCTGATTATGACTTTTTAAATATTTATTTTTCATGTTATGAAATCAACACACATTTACTCTAATGCATAATTTGAAAAACTATACAATTTAACGCTTGTATTACAGCCCCACCTACATATATACACTTTTTCCAATGTTCTCACGTGGTAGCTCACCTGATAGAGTGTTGGATTTAGAAATCAGAAGACTACAGTTGGTCCAAGACCAGTCAAGAACGCAAGCTGACACATGAGACAAAAGTTTCATAGAAGCGACATGAAATGACAAGGTTGCTTCAGAAAGTGTGCTTTTAATTTCGTTTCTGCATTTTAAAAAACTTTTGGTTAATTTTAGCCGTTCGTTGGGAAAGGATGATTTTTTTTCACGTCTTTTTTATATTTTAAAACATTACTGGTTAGGTTTAGGCAAAAGGTTTCAGTTAAGAGGTACATTTTTATCATAAAAAAATCCATCTAAGATTTACCTTAAAACCTTGTCTTGATTACATCATAATTTCAATTGCTTTTGGTAGCCCCAGCTGGACATTTCACTGGGAAACTGCAATCAAACATGTACAGCTAGTACATTTTTAATTGCAAAAATGTTGTCATGGTCACATTAATTTCTTGAGGTCAGGCTGGTCAACTTTAGCTTAAAGAATATTTCGGGTTCAATATAAGTTAAGCTCAATCGACAGCATTTGTGGCATAATGTTGATTGCCACAAAAATGAATTTCGAATCGTCCCTTGTTTTCTTTAAAAAAAAAAAGCAAAAACCTGGATTACAGAGAGGCACTTACAAGGGAAGTGAATGGGGGAAAATCCATTAATGTTCAAATACTCAGTGTTTCATATGTAAATAGACACAAGACATAGACTATTTAAATGTTAGATTTTACTATATAAAATCGCTTACTAACCATTTCTGTGTGAAGTAATATCCAGTTCCATTTAACGGTGTAAACCCTAAAACAACCATGAAAAAGTTGATTTAAACAAATTTAGAGCTCAAATAATACACACGTTTTAACAGAAAAATGAATGTAAGTGCTTTTATAAAATTATAAACTTCACATTTCTGCCATTAACCCTCCAGAAATTTCACAAGTAAAACAAGTATTTGTGGTATTCAACATTATGACACAAATGCTGTTGGTTGAGCTTAACTTGTGTTGAACCCAGAATATTCCTTTAAATTGATAGTTTAGCTGGAAATTTTATTGTTTTCATTATTTACTCACCCTTCATAAAAACTCAGTCAGAATTAAAGTCCCAGTCATTTTATTGCATCTTTATTTCTTACCATGAAAGTGAAATGTGACTGAGACTAACATTCGGCTAAAAATCTCAAAAGACAGAAAGTCATGCATGTTTGAAATGACATGAGAGTGAGTAAATAATGACAGAATTTAAATGTTTGGGTGAACAAACAAACAAAGGTTCACCTAAAAATTTGATTTCAAAAGTCAAAAATATTTTTAACATCTCTGAATCAACCTGAATAAATTAAGTTACACCAACACAAATCTAAACAAAATGTAACGGTTCGATAAGGTAGAAATGGCTCTTTAAGTTAACAATTGCATGCTTTTTACATTATAAATGAATTACTTTGTCATATCGGGCCTCTGCATATTAATCTGACATAGAAGAAAGTATTTCAAGATCTAAAAAATATCACACTTTATCTATTTTATCTAAATTCAATAGCATAGTGACCTGAAAAACTATCCAAAATGCATCAGTCATGCATCTTACCCTACAGTTGTGCCTCTACGAGATAATTAATTTGATTTCAAGAGGGAACATCTAGACCTGTTGAGTATCAAATGACTACAACAGCAGGAGATGTGTGCATGCATAAAGCAGGTTTGTAATGAGTCACCTGTCACAAGAGGCAGCGTCCTTCTCCTTTAAGTGTATGCTCGGTCGCCTGGAATTTTCAGGTGTCATTTTCACATTTGCCCTTGTCTCCTTCCTCTTGCACTTGCTACATCCTTCTCTCTCCCCCATGCTCTCTAACCTTCCTCCCCTAATCACTGTCAGGGAAGGGGGTGGGCAATGCATGGGAGCTCCATTTGCTGATTGCATCACCTGTTTGACACAGAAAAATGAGAAGAGTGTCAGAATGTAGATAGAGGCCGTTGAGAGGGAGATGGAAGGTTAGGAACAGTGTTCAAGGGGTTCTGAAATAAGGGGGCTAAGAGACATGCCTTTAAATGTATCACAGAGCAGCTCCGTTTTGCAGTGCATTTGGAAGCGGAGGAAATATAATGGTCTGCTAAACAATATGGTACATCACATTATTTCTACATTAGATTCAGCAGTGAATGAAAGCACTGATCGCTCTCTCACACAGAGCTAAAAGTTATCTCCGTCACTCAGACCAACGGACATGTGTACACTCACATTTGAGACTTTTTAATTCATTGGTAACATTTTTCAGTAAGGTTCTATATGTTAACATTCGTTAATTCATTAGGTATCATTAAATAACAATAAAGATAAATATAAGTAAAGATAACTTATAAATATACATTTGTTCATTGTTAGCTCATGTTAATTCAAGATGCACCAACTAATGTTAAAGTATACTTTTTATTTGAAAAAATATATGAATACATTTAAGAATTAGCATTGAACAGTTTAATAAATGCTGTTAAAAAAATTGTTCTAGACAGATTGCACTGTTAATTCAGTGACAGTAGGTCGAATGTTCTGCTTCTGAAATTGGTGCTTACTGAAATTTGAACCACTGCCCCCAGTGGCTGAAGCTAGAAGTGCTGTTGAATATATGAGCATGTGTGGGCATCAGTTATCAGCTGAAATGTCCACAGAGTGGCACCAAAAGCAAATTTTATTTTCAGATGTAAATAATGTAATACAGTAGACAGAAATACATATTTTAACTTTACCTCCTAACCCAAACCCCAACTCTAAACCTAATCATCACTGGAGTAAAAATACAATTTTAGACTGAAAATGCAACCTCTGAATCATGCTCACCATTGTTTATGTGAACGCAATTGACCTTTCGCTAAGCTCCGCCCCCCTCGGTTACAGTTGCTTGCTCTGACAAGCTCTGCAGAACTCCCCATAAGAATGAATGGAAGATCGCCGTGAACAACGTGGTTTTTGGCTAAATATTCTCATAAACAGAATGGATAATATTTTTACGTGGGCCGGTATGAAGAGTGACATTTTAATGCATATTTATCTGAAGTTTTTTGTAAAAGAAATGGTTAAATTACACAGTAATTTAGTTAAAATAGGTGGAGGCTGTGAATCAGAATCAAGGCAAACGATTATTACAGTCACTTGAAAAGAGAAAAACTTAATTTAATAGCAATTACATATTTAAAGATTAAAAAAAAAGAAAAACACTGCTTGATTCCTCTCAGAGTAGCTCGTGTTACTACAATGTGTTTTAAATGTTTTGGAATATTTTGATAAAATCCCCTTAAAATTACTCCCATAGGCTGTCATTGGAAAATAGCCAACACATGTCAGAGTAATTGTGGCAGGCTGGGCTGGACTGGAAAGAGTAATCAGCAGAGTTCGCTTAGCTGTCCTTTCTGCATATCGCAGCGCCGTTTTGTGGTCCGTTCTGCATAACGCAGTGGCTCATTTTAGATTATCGCGGCCCATTCTGCCCGTTTCGCGGCCGACCCACTGGACCCCTCGGTTCTCCCGATGGCCAGTCCACCCCTGAACGGCCCAAAGAGTGTCGGTTTACTGGGAAAATGCCCGGTATGCCAGATTACCTGTCCAGCCCTGGTGGGAGGGCAAAAGTTGCTAAAACAGGATTGGTCAGAAGCGCTTTTCAGGTGGAGCTTAGCAAAGGGTCAATTACTTCCTGGTTTCCATGGGTAATTGAACCCATGTCTCAGGTTGTTCGCACAACGTGCTATCAGTACCAATAGAGGGAAATGCGTTAATGCCTGAATTGATACAAAAATATCTGAATGGCTATGTGGCTTGACAGCAAGTTGGTAGAACGGGGTGCATTTCACTGTACGTCAATGGTCATTGGTGGCAAAAAATGCCATTGCAAAGAATTTCTGTTGTTTTATTTATATCATCTGATATAGTTCTTAAAATTCTAAGGCTTTAATTTTATAGGTAGCAGGCTATATATTTGAGAATATTTGATTAAAGAATTGATTGAAGTTTTTTAATAAAATGATTACAGTGTATATTTATGTTTAGACAAAAAAATGCCCCAGACAATCATTTCCATATTATGGAAAAGTTCATTTCTGACACAGGTACGTGAACATTCGGAAGCAACATGTCGATTGTGTAATTATATTGCATCAGTTATTGTGTTAACTAATGTTAATATAAATACAACCTTATTTCAAAGTGTTACCAATTTAATTATGGATTATTACTTCACAAAATAGGCTATATTACTACAATAGAGTTCTATGATTTGGAGTTTGTTCAAATGGTTATTTTAGGGTAGCTGAACTCATTTGATTCACTTGCATGACTGTGGTGTGACAAAGCCACCCAAATAAATCATAGCAATGCTCTTGCATAAACCTTTTATTATGTACCCAATGCATTAGCGTTTTGCCTGCTACTCCAATGGCCAGAGTGACTGGCAGAACTCTGCCGAGCATCTGGTTTAGAGAGATGATGGCTGGATCTGGTGAGTAGAGGTGACACAGATTCCACAGAGAGATCATCACAATTGGTGAGATGGGGATTGGGAAAGACAATTAGGACTCATAAAATGCTAAGCAGCAACAGATAGAGCTGGAGAACGGAGAGTGTATTTTTGGCAGATTGTAACAGAAAGCTGATTATTGCAAAGGCTTTTGTTTGCATGAGATGCATTCTCTTTTCTGTCATTTAACAGTGCATTGTGTTTGTCAGTTAATCGTTAACCTAAAAAAAATGTTAAAGATACCTACAACTTATCTTGCGGAATGAATATGATTCAAGAAGGCTCCATGAGAAGCAAAGTGGGTTATGGTTTTAGAAAAACACTTATTAAAGGTAATACAATTTTTGGATTAAAGGTGGAATGATTTTTGTGAGTGTGCAAAGCGCTGCGCTTTGCGCAACGACTATGCGCAATGTCCTCTCCAATTTTTGTGAGTGCTAACTCTAATTGCAATTTTCGTGCAAGTGCAGAGTGCAAGTGGGCATGGGTGGGAGTGTTTGCGCTAATGTAGGTGTATGCGCGCAAATTCTCGGTGTATTGTACAGTATGTAATTTAAGTGGCGCAAAGCGCAGTTTACTATTTTCCTGAGAAATAGGTCATTGCACTTAAACATTTGAAAACCATGTCTTAAATCAGTGCAAAGATTAAATTCAGTTCCTGCATTTGCAGTTTGGAGATTCCACCAGCAGGTAAAGTTCATGTCCAAACTCTGAAATAGACTGTAGTGGAACATGAAATGGTCCATGAATGTCCTTGAATATCAGAGTTGTTGACGTCTCATATGAAACCAAAAATTATTATTTTTTAAATTAAAAACTTTATTTTTCAATGATTATTATTATTAGGTTAAAATGTACAATTATATTAATGATCTAATTTGTATCTGTATTTTTCCACTTGTTGTCATAGAGTGAATTTTAATCATTGCAAAATGGACCTGTGGAATAAGTTGGAGAGTAAAATGTTTTTGAATTGGTATGATTTTTTTATTATTTGGTATGTTATTTTGATTATATTTTCATTTAGTTTGAAGTGTAATTTCAGTTTAGAAATATTTTTGGTTAATATATATATATTTTTAATAGATTAATTATATATAAAAAAAATTACCAGTAGAAGTGAAGTGCGTAGAGATAAAATAACTGTTAATATTAGCCATGGTTTGTTTGTCAGTAGGTGAAAATGATTAATAATACTTAAATTCTCTGTAATTTAACAGCGCCTACATCCAAATTCTGATGAGAATCACATTTTCCATTCGGATAAAAGGAGCATGTCACTGTCATAGAAATACGCCCTACAATCATCAAGGAAGCAGTTGATGCACAAAATAATGTAATTTTCAATTCGTATAATTTACTGCACACAGTCCATTTACACTACCAACTTCTTATGAATGTGCTGTCTTGGTTTATATCACTGGTGCTAGAGGAAATTGACTATATAATAGGACACCAAAACTTCATGGCCACGGCCCACTGACTTTGCGCTTATGACTTATGGGATAGCGCTGCACTTAATGCTTGCGCTCTTAAAATAGGGCCATTAATATGCAGAAACAGATATAAGTCAACAGTAGGTTCATTTCACCAAAAATTGTAAACACTGTGGCACCATCAAAACTTTGCTCTGTTTATTTGAGCATCCCTCATATTCAACGACAGGAGGTTGAATGTTTTACTGCTAAAATCAGTCTGAGCTTACTGAAATTTGAACCACTGCCTCCAGTGGTCGATACTGGAAGTGCTGTTGAGGTGAAATGTCTGCCAAAAGCAAGAAGGCTATAGCTGCAGACAGAGCTCCAAAAAGAGGAGGGAGCTCCAAATCGTCTAGGTTTCTGTTGTAACTGCGACACTAGGGGACTTCTTTGAAGGCCTCGGTTAACTCTGAACTTGAGAAAAGGCCAATGAAAAATTGGCAGACAGAATTTGTATGTCTCTCCCCCGGACATACAGGTATAAAAGGAGGGAATCATGCATCTGTACATTCAGGTTTTGCACTGAGGAACCGAGAAAAAGGTTCGGCCATAGCAGTGGCTTGGTTCAGCGTCGTGGCCAGGGGTACACAACATATTGTTCCCTCCATCAGGGAACGGAGGTTACAACAGTAACTTAGATGTTGTGTCGAGTGAAGCGACACTAGGGGTCCCTATTCAATCACACCATGCACTGAACCGTGTACGTGTGCTGCTGATGCAGGTGCAGGCAGGCAGTTGCATGCCAAAGTGACAGGCTGCGTCAGACTGCACGTAACCGTCCCCAACGCCCCATAAAATCAGCGTAAATTTTTAGGTTCCCGGCACCCCGAAGAGGGGAACAAAGTGAAGTGCCAAGCATGGGAGCAGGCCACACCAGCCATGCCTTTTCTCTTTCTATGTTTCTCACATAGAGATAAAGTGGCTGGGGCCATCTTAACGCTATCACACTCATCAGGGAAGGCATTATTTTCCAACTCTTATTCTTTCAGGGGGAAAGATCCCGTGGATACCACCTGCAGGCTGGGGTAAAGAGTGGCAAAATACTTCACATGGGTTTTCAGGCCACATGTGGGAATGGCACGGTGGTAGATCCTACCTGCTGCCAGGGAGGAGTTGCTACTCAATCCTGAGATTGTAAAATCTCGTAAAGGTATTGGGTGTTGCCCAGCCCGATGCTCTGCATATGTCTGCTAGGGAGGTGCCGTTGGCGAGTGTCCACAAGGATGCCACACTTTTCGTCGAGAGTGCTCGAACCCGCAAGGGGGTGGGCACGGCCTGGGTGTGATAGGCCAATGCGATGGCATCAACGACCCAGTGGGAATGCCTCTGTTTGGAGACAGTGTTCCCTTTCTGCTGTCCACCAAAGCAGACAAAGAGCTGCTCAGAACATCTAAAGCTCTGTGTGCTGTCCACATAGGTACGCAAAGCACGCACCGGGCACAGCAATGAAAAGGCTGGGTCTGCCTCCTCCCGGGGGAGCTTCGCTTGCAGGTTCACTACCTGGTACCTGAAGGGGGTCGTAGGAACCTTGGGCACGTAGCCTGGTCGCGGTCTTAGGACGACATGGGTGTCTGCCAGACCGAAATCCAGGCAAGTGCCGCTGACAGAGAACGCTTGCAGGTACCCAACCCTCTTGATGGAAGCGAGCGCGATCAGGAGGGCCGTCTTCAAAGAGAGGGCTTTGAGCTCGACTGATTCTAGCGGCTCGAAGGGGGGTCTCTGAAGGCCTGAAAGGACCATGGAGAGATCCCATGAGGTGAACAGGCATGGCCTGGGAGGGTTCAGCCTCTGGGCCCCTCTAAAGAACCAGATAATCAGATTGTGCTTCCCTAGGGACTTACCGTCCACTGCGTTGTGGTGACCAAGTCCATGTGGGCCAGTAGGCGGCCACCAGAGTGACTTGTTCCTTGTCCTCCATGACCTTGTACAGCACCCATGCAAGTAGGCTCACTGGGGGAAATGCGTACTTGCACAGCCCCCGGGGCCAGCTGGGTACCAGCGCGTCTTTCCCGAGGGGAGCCTCCAACAGGGAGTACCAGATCAAGCAATGGGAGGTCTCTTGGGAAGCGAACAGGTCTACCTGTGCTTTGCCGAACCGCTCACAAATCAGTTGGACCGCCTGGGGGTGGAGCCTCCACTCTCTGCTGAGCATACCTTGTCGCGACAGCGTGTCCGCAGCCATGTTGAGGTTGCCTGGGATGTGAATATAGCGCATTGACCCAAGCCACTGCTGGCTCCAAAGGAGGAGATGGCGGGCAAGTTGTGACATATAACGAGCGCACGCCGCTTTGGCGATTTATGTACGCTATCGTAGTGGTGCTGTCTGATCGGATCAAGACGTGCTTTCCCCGTATTATCGGGAGAAACCTCCGCAGGGCAAGGATTACAGCCAGAAACTCTAGGCAGTTGATGTGCCAACCCAGCCGGGGCCCCGTCCAGGTGCCGGCGGCTGCGTGCCCATTGGACACGGTGCCCCAACCCTGTTTGGAGGCATCTGTGGTGACCAGAATGCATCGGGACACCTGCTGTATGGGGACACCTGTCAGCAGAAAACAGATGTCTGTTCAGGAGTTGAAAGTCTGGCGGCAGGCGGGGGTGATGAACACATGGTACGTGCCGCGGCGTCATGCCCATCTCAGGACTCGATTCTGAAGCCGAGTTTGAAGCCAGTGCTGAAGCGGTCTCATATGCATTAACCCCAGTGGCGTGACCGCCGCAGAGGATGCCATATACCCCAGGAGCCTCTGGAATTGTTTTAGAGGAACCGCTGTTCCTGGCTTGAATAAGGTGAGAATAATTTCTCCTGGTCCCTGTGGGCGCATAGTTACTCTCGAGAGTGGGCTATGATGAGCCAGTCATTGAGGTAATTGAGTATGCAAATGCCCACTTCCCTTAGTGGGGCAAGGGCTGCCTCTGCGATCTTTGGACACCGGCGAAAGGGGGGCGGGGCCTGGCGCACTGAATCACATAGCCGAGTCACATGCCCAGGCAAGCGAGGCAGCTCTTATGACCGTCAGAAGCGGAGAGAAATCGACCGCATCCAGGAACTACACAGGGGTGGATGGGCATCTTTATAAAGACGCGGCCTGAAAAGGACGTTCAACGGCAGCTGTGTTTTGCTCTTTTAGAGAAAATAACTATTTTTAGCAGTGCTGTCGAAGCGCCCAGGGGCAAAGCTGGACTGCCGTGCAGAGAAGGAGAAAGACGCTGATATGTGCTGTAGATCCAACAGTGTAAGCTCTGCAGAGGTGAGTGGAACAGTAAGTGATCTCAGCTCACTGATCGCACAACCGCTCCGCTCCAAAGAAGAAATCTGAATGGACAGACGCATGATTCCCGTATGTGCAGGGAGGGACATGCAAATTCTGTCTGCCAATTTCTCATTGGCCTTTTCTCAAGTTCAGAGGTAACCGAGGCCTTCAAAGTCCCCTAGTGTCGCTTCACTCGACACAACGTCAAAGTGAGCGACAAAAGGGGAGTACCAGCAAAGATATAGGGAGCCCTTTACCTAACCCTTTCCCTAACTCTAACCATCTGTGGAGTAGTTGCCCCCTTTTGGAGTAACCTTGCCCCCTTTTGGAGAAACCATGCCCCATTTTGGAGATTCAGCCCTAATTTGGAGATCTCCAGCCTGCAGCTACTTGCCAAAATTTAGTATTTTTTGTTGTAAATGACAGTCATACAGAAATGCATATTTTATTAACTCAAACCCTTAACCAAAACTTAACCCTAAAACGAACTGTCAGTGGAGTAAAAATCTAATTTAGAGCAAAAGGGTAACCTCTAAATCGTGCTTACCATTGTTTATTAGAGCATGATCACTTCTTGGTTTCCATGAGACTAGAACCCATGTTGTAAAGATTGTGTGCACAATGCACTACCAGTAGCACCATATAGAAAGGTGCATGTGTTTGAATTGGTGCAAAATATTTGATGGGGTAATGGTGCTCATCAGTAATTCTGCAGTAATCACCTGATTAGCTCAACATAGCAATGTCAGCTCAACCAATGGCATGAGTTTGGGACAGTGCTATCTATTTGGACAACCAATAGAAGATGGGGGAATGTTTTTAGAAATTACACACTTCAAGCATTACTAGCGTGGCAAGCATGATATTCAAGAGTGCCTCTTGCGGTTTCTGCTTGTTTAATTTGTATCATTTTATGCTGTATCTCTTCTTTACATATGTGGTTATGATTGAGGGGAGAATCATATCTATAAAAACTGTATTGACAGACAGACAAAGGTTATTGGGATAGATATTGGATATTTCAAATGCACCCAGAGCTCAAGTAGCCTTGTGGATTCAAAGTTGCAAGTATTTACATACAGCATATATTGACAGTGTAAATGCAAATATTCACATTATACAAGCTTAAAAGCTAAAATCTAATCCTGAGATTAAGTGAACCAAGAAAATATGATGATGTGATCTGATCAGATTTGATATGATGAGATTACAAACTAACTGATTTTAAATACAGCATTGATTCTTTGTGGTCCTATACTTGATTTGCATATTAAAAATGTTTTGTAAAAGTAGCTTAATAGATAACCTACTAGATTGTATCGTTTTTAAAAACAACTAGTTTTAATTAGTTTTATTTTATTGATTTGTTATTTTTAAGTGCATTGTTTTTATTATAATCATTATTAAGTATTACTTTTTGTATATGTAGGTTTTAAATACATGTCATACACGATTTAGTTCTTGCATAAGTGTACAAACTGATGTTGCTACATTACATATTCTTTTGCCTACTGGCTGCTTTGACCACTGCAGCATCTGTCGGAGGGCAAATGTCAATGGCAAATCCTTTATAATCTGAAAAATGTCTGGGATTAATCTGTCAGATTTAGTGACACTTCATATAGATGGTTTCTTCTTGTTTAATCTCCCCCAAAGCTCATTTCAAGCAATGTAAAAGAGATCCCTATAATGCGGAGGTGTGGAAGTTGTATTTTTCCATTTCACTAAACCCAGATATTATGTGACGTTAATAACTAGGTATCTAGCATGTAATTACATGGTTATATTATTATCTTGTCAAGGAAGTATGTAACATTAGGGTTATTCTGATACTTAATTTCTGTTCTTGCTTCTCTGTTACCTGATGTATGCCCATGACCACAACAACATAAAATAGCTTTGAAACAACATGCAGCCCCAGTACCATGACTAAAGGTTACTGTTAGTAATCATCATTATCAGTGGTCATAATAGAATGAACAGCTATAAATGCATAAAATGTATGCTCGTTCATGCAATTATGACAGCTAATAGTGGTAATTATTAACAGTAACCTTTAGTAATTATATTGACTGTTGTGTTCATGAATAATCTGCTTTTGTTTATTTCTGTAATCATTACAAATTAAATTTTTGCTGAAGAAAGAATTGTGATTTTGAGATGGGCCTAAATTTAAATTAAAATCTATAATTAAATGGGCAACACTTTGATGCCGTACAAAGCCAAAACACAGTAACTACACCAACTCTGAAAATTAGGAAAATACCTTGATTAATACTTTGTATTAATGTCAATACTTAAATACTTTGATTGGCCAGACAAATGTGGTAAATAAAATAGTCTCTGAATTCAGTTTTACGAACCAAACTTAATAATGACAAAATGTGTAGTTACTGTATTTTGCAGTTTACAATACATGAAATAACAATGAACAATACTTCAAATTTGTGTATGGTTAACAATAATGAATGCATTGATAATCTTTAACTCCTAAAAAAAAAACTCTCTCATATTAATAAATCTGCATATTGCCAATTTTCTTCACAATAAGAAATGCAGTGACGCATATATTATAATTCAATAAGTTGTGATTGAGTGTGCATGCTCGAGGGATGAGTGTCCACATGACAGACTGTGCATCAGCCGGGTGCAGATTCAATCTCTCCCCCTTAGATCAGACATTCGTTGGTCACTCTCATTCACAGATTTCGGTCAGACTGTCGGTTTCTGAGTTTTGTAGTTATTTATATGATCTGCTTCCCTATTATTTTAACTTTAAAGGGGTCCTATTATGCAAAATTCACTTCTACATGGTGTTTGTACATAAATGTGAGTCGGGAGTGTGTGTACACAACCACCCTACAATGTTAAAAGTCCACCCACTCCTCTCTTATATTTCTTATAAAATGAATTGTTTTCTTTTCTGCTCTAAACTCACATTAGAGCAGGCCTCGCCCACGACTAGTGAGGGACTCCACTCTATTATCATAGATCCCCTGAGTGATCTACACACAGTGCGCCATTTTTTTCTGCGCTGAAGCAGATACAGTGAGAAGAATAATATCTCAGCTTCGTAACATCATAAGTGTTCTGTTGTTGGCTGTAAAAGTGAACATAAGAATCTTCATGTACTCCTGGCATCAGAGCCACTGAAGACGCAGTGGACAAGTTTTGTTTTTGAAGGAAATGTGCCCCACAACTGTGCAAATCATTTTACACCGGACTGCTTTGTGAATGATTGTCAATATAAAGCAGGATTTTCATAAAATGTGATTCTCAAGCATGGATCCGTACCAACTGTTCGTGTTCCAGCTTTATATCTTGAAGATGTAAGTATCGCACTTTATATTTTGCGAATGTTTGCAAATCGCCTGTCCAAATGTGATTCCACGGCTAATGCAGCTAAATTTACCATTGTCTCTGATTGTATTCACAGAGACTAGATATACATATATTCATACATATGTGGCTGAAGTCCGGTATTTATGCTGTCAGTCATATTAGTTCTGATTTGTTGTTGCTGTAGTATCTAACAGCCCTCATACGGAAAGAGGGCAGGGAGCAGCAGCTCATTTGCATTTAAAGAGACAAACACAAAATCTGCGTGTTTTGATTCCACCCAAAAAGAGGCATTTATAACATGGTATAATAAATTATCCGTGGGGTATTTTGAGCTGAAAGTTCACAGACACATTCTGGGACACCTGAGACTTATATTACATCTTGTAAAAAGGGGTATATAACTGCATTTAAGATGTAATGCCGGGGTGTTTCCTTTAAAGATGCTCTACACGTAAATCTTGCTCCAGCTTCTGTATTTACATATTTTGTATTTTTGCAAAATAATTCCCTCATACTTTGCGATCTACATCGCCTGAAGCTGTTTGGAATGTTTAGAGTGCATCTGGAATGTGAACTGCGTAATTCTTCCTCTCCTCAGTCAGGCGCAAACTGCAGTGCTGCTCTCGCGTATCATCATTAGAGTGTCTTATGATCTCATGTTCCGTTAAATGAGATGAAATGACTATTCGACACTGAAAATATTTGTCGACAATTTTTTTATTGTTGACATTGTCGATAACGTCGACAAATTGTTTTAGCCCTAGTTGCCATGGGGGGGGGGGTACCAGTTTCAAAATCTATGGCTATGTGCAACCAGGGTCTCGAAGGGACTGACAGGCGCCCGGCCGGGGATAACAGGAGGTCTTATTAGTCATGCATATGGGGCAAGCGGCAACACACCGGCGTCCATCCAAGTGATGGCCAGTAGAAACACTTTCTAATGAGCATTTGGGTGCAGGTCGCCCCTGGATGACAAGCAATGTTGGATGACAAGACAATGAGTCAGGCCTGATGTTTTTAGAGCCCGGGCAATACAAAAGGGTAAAATTAAAACAAGTGAAAAATAATGCCCTGCAAGCCTGTCTGGAGTTGAGGCATTTTGCGCTACGGATGTACTCTAAGTTCTTATGATCAGTCCAGACTACAAAAGGTACCCCTGAACCCTCTTACCAATGATGCCACTCCCCAAGACCAACAGACAGCCAGCAATTCTCGATTACCGAAGTTGTAGTTAGGTGTTAAGCGGTGTGAAAAAAGCATCTTTCCATCCAAGGTAAAGCGCTGTGACAGGACCGCTCCAACACAAACCTCAAACACATCCACCTTCACCACGAACTTACTTGCAGGGTTGGCAGTTACCAAAATAAGTGTGGTAGAAATCCTCTCCTTTAATTTCAGTGCAGTGATAGTAAGATCCATCAGAGGTGTGGCGAGTTGGCTGTTATTTCTAATAAACCTCAGATAAAAGTTAGTGAACCCCAGAAACCTCTGCAATGCCTTGCGAGAATCTGGGGTTGGCCACTCGGAGATGGCTCTGACCTTAACAGAGTCCATGCGCACTCCCTCGGACAAAACGATGAACCCCAGGAATGGAACCGTCTTTGAAAGAAAAGCACACCTCTTCACCTTGATGAACATCTGATTCTCTAGCAGTAACTGAAGCACCTGCCTGATGTGCTGAAAATGGTCATGGAGGTTCCGGGAGAAGATCAGAATTTCATCCAGATAAACAAACACAACCTAAGCATGTCATTTATGAGCCCCTGGTAGACGGAGGAGGCACAGACCAATCTGAAAGGCATAACCAAATGTTCAAAGTGCCCCCTATGGGTGTTAAAAGCTGTCTTCCACTTCCATCCCCCTTCCTAATTCGGACAAGGTGGTAAGCATTGCGGTGGTCCAACTTCATAAAGACGGAAGGTCCCTACAAGAGTCCGAAAGCTGAGGACATCAACGGCAAAGGATAGCGATTCTTCAACGTGATATTATTCATCCCCCAATAAAATATATAGGGACTAAGCGAGCCATCCTTCTTCTCCACGAAGAAGAACCCTGCCCCTGCCGATGACAAGGAAGGGCGGATGTGCCAGGCTGCCAGAGAATCATTGATATACCTGTTCATGGCCTCTCTCTCGGGAGCCGAGAGCGAATACAGCCATCCCCAAGGAGGCAGGGTGCCAGGAAGAAATTAAATGAAATTGGACGTATGGGCAATGAGGAGGAAGGGTTGCAGCTTGGGACCGGCTGAACACCGCCCTCGAGTCATGGTATGTCAACGGTACACCGGACAAATCCTTCGGTTCATCCTGCAAAAAAACACAAGATTGGACAGGAGAGAAAGCAGAATTTAAGACATTTTCAAACAGTAAGGAATCAGTAAGAAAAAGTAAGCAGGGCTCCCTGCTGAGAAAGGGTGGAGCGAAGAGTAGATTCCTCCACTGGGTCCATACTTGCCTAGATTATTCTGTCAGAGAGTGAGAGCAAGATAAAGGGACCCAAAAGCCAAGGAACAGTTCAAAGGGATTATTTACAATAAATGATAATGTTAACTGAGCTGGCAAAGACTGGAGATCCCGGCACCGGCTGCAGAAGAGGGAAGGAGTCTTGTGAATGAGTGTGATAAGCAACCAAACAGATACACAAGACAGGACCAACTAGTCAGTGAGTGAGGTAAATTACTTCACATCAAACAATAATCTAGCAAAGATATTGAGAACACGAAGGGTTTAAGAAGGGAGTGAATTAGAGGAGAACCAGGTGTTGCTAGCACACTAATTAGTAGCATGATCAGCATTCCCCTGGGAACAATCAATGTTATCATGGAAACAATGATCATGCATGCCAGCTTTGCCTGCAAAACATGAGGGAGAGAAAATAACAAAACACACAGAATAAACCGTCAAATTCACGTGAATCATATGGACTGAAAGCCAACCAGCTTTCTGCCATGGTGCTAGTGAAATTTTTGTAATCAACAATCTTAACGTGTGCTCTGTAATAAATTATGGGGAAAAAATATTAGCACATGGGAAAAGAGCCAAGAAATACTTCTGAAATCATGAAATATTAGAAACATTTGTTGTGTCAACTTTTCACCCAGCAGATCTTTTATTGATGGAATGGCGGTGTTGCCAGAGGTATCCTGGATGACTTCCAGCCCCTTTCATTTACATACGTGCAACACATCAATTACCAAAAAGGGAACTCATCCATAAATAAGAAGAAATAGCCCAAACAGGCTGCCATTCCCAGCATATGTCAGGGTTTCAGCTCATCCTTAAGAGTACAGTTTTTGATTGCTGACATCATAATGTGAAACATAATAATCTAGCTGTCCGTCTGTCTGTCTGTCTTTATAAACTGTTATTTTCTTATTGCATCAAATACACATTTCTCTTAACATGTTTTCTGTTTTATGTCCTTCAGGTTCTACTGGGATTTAATCATGCTCCTCCTAATGGTTGGAAACTTGATCATCATCCCTGTAGGCATCACCTTCTTTAAAGATGAACACACTCCCGCCTGGATAGTCTTTAATGTGGTATCTGACACATTCTTTCTGGTGGACCTGGTACTGAACTTCCGTACTGGAATTGTCAAAGAGGACAGCACAGAAATCATCCTGGATCCTCAGCAAATCAAAGTGAGATACCTGCGGAGCTGGTTTGCCGTGGATTTCATCTCCTCCATCCCTGTGGATTACATCTTCCTCATTGTGGAGACACGTATCGACTCTGACTTCTATAAGACAGCACGAGCATTGCGGATTGTACGCTTCACTAAAATACTCAGTCTGCTCAGGCTGCTAAGATTGTCCAGGCTCATTAGATATATCCACCAATGGGAGGAGGTAAGATGAACTTTTACAATAAACCTTTTTACATAAAATGTACATTGTGTAAAAAGTGGTAACATGCAGTTGTTACCTTAAGGATCAATTTTGTTTCTAGATCTAACACTTAAAATTACTTTTGTTGGCCTAACTTAACATTATCAGGTTGATTTAATCATATTAAATAATATTCTGACAATAAACTTTTTACAATTCATCCATATGTGCTTGTTGAACATTTAATTTCCAAACTTTGTGCTTTAGAATTTTGGTCCTCTTTTTGCAACTATAACAGTTTCCACTCTTCTGGGAAGGCTTTGATGGAGATGTTAGAATATGACTGCAGGGAGTTGCTTCAGTTCAGACACAAAAGCATCAGTGAGGTCAGGCACTGATGTTGGCCATCTGGCTCAAAGTCTGCATTCCAATTGATCCCAGAGGTGTTCAAATGGGGTTCAGGTTTGGGCTTTGTGCAGGTGTCAAGTACAGAGACACCAGACTCGGTAAACTCAGTATCCCATTACTTTATTGACATCACTTTGTGCACAGGGGCACTTAAAGTTTGGATCAGAAAAGGGCCTTCCTGAAGCAAGTCTATTTGTTTACATTTTTATGTACCTATTATTAAGGCGTGAAGGCCTTGAGCTGGGGGTTGCAGCTGACCTGTTCTTCCGTCTTCCTCCATTTACGGGTCATAGTAGGACTGGGGTTTGTGCTTGTTGGGGGTGGGATGATGGTATGGTCTGCCTGGGAAAATCCCTCTTGGGATGGCAGTGCAGACTCCCTGCACTCACAATGGTGGTCAACAAATTCCCAAAAGCCCAAAAGCCCAAATGCCCTAGCTTCTCCATCTCCCACTGATTGAGAAGTTTATCAAGGCAGATGTTATAAACCTCTTTATGATCCATCTCATCACAGTCCAGCTTGTCCATTGCAATCAAAATCCCACATGCAAAGTCTCTCATGTCAGTTCTCTTCTGATGGACATTGCGAAGGTGGACAAGCTGAATCATATGCTGATGAATTGAAAAGATTGCGAAGGGAGATGTAAAAAGGAAGCTGCCCAATGTGCCTCTGCTGGGTCCAGAATTGGTTGGATTTTTCTGGCATGGTACACGGTACTGAGAGAAAGAAGGACCCAAATGCAGGAAGGCAGAATAGGGCATTGTAGTAAGCTCGTAATTTGAGCAATGGAGGAGTCAGGAGGCAGTGAACTGTCAATGTGAGTATTCTATTAATCTTCGGCATCACTAACAAATTTAAGCAAATAGGGCTCTCAATAAGCACATAAAACACACAAACGTATGATGCAGGAACAGTTTCTCTGGTTCCACTCTATCACTCTGATGCCTCGTACACCTTTTTATGTCTCTCTCCGCCATCACTACAACAAGAATCAGATGTTAGAGATAATAACAACACAGGTGATGAGTCTTACCGCTCTCTCTCTCCTGCAGACAGACACACGACCATGCCCCCATCACTACATATCCCCACAGTCCGACACAGGCCAGGGTTAGTACCTAATAATTTATATAGTTCACGTGGTGTTCGTGACATAAATGTAGTGCCTTGATCAGTGAGGATTTCTTTTGGAATCCCCACTCGGGAGATTATTCTGAAAAATGCCTGCTTCCAGACATTGGCCTTGCATGCGTTGCATAGTCCACCAGAACTAACACAAAGCTATGCCCTCATGTGGCCCATTCTAATGGCCCGACGAGGTCCATATCAATTATCTCGAAAGGGGAACTCAATCAATGGTAGGGGGCGTAATGGTGCTTTTGGGGTGGCCGGTGGATTCACCAACTGACATTCACGGTACACCACACACCACTTGCAAACATCCCCAGGAATGCTAGACCAAAATAAATGGGCCATTATATTGATTCAATGTATTCTCATGACCTAAATGGCCAGCCATTGGTTATAGTGATCCACCTGGAAGTTAATACTAATACGGGTGGCCACTTCAACACCTCAGTTGTCTTCTCAAACAGATCAATGTAGGCCTTAGGATCATCACTCGGCTCCATTTTAATGAGGGTCACCGGTGCTGAGATCTCCAGGGTCGCAGCGACAGCCCCCTCTCTGTCGATCAGTCTTCGGAATACCTGCCGGTCCTCCACATGAGCCTTGAGCAGGAGTTAGAAATGCTGTTCCTACACCAGGCGTAACTCCACGAGGGCCTGATGTTGACTTTGCTAGATGTCGGCGAGGGATTTGATGACTTCGCCCAGCAGTCAAGATTCCATGATTATGTTTCCTCTGATTGCTCCCGGATTTCGGCACCCCTGTTGCAAGTTTCGTAATTTGAGAAACATTCAACGTGAATATTTTGTTACTCTTCAGCGTCACTTAAAAATATAAACAAAAAGGGCTCTCAGTAAGCACATAAAACACACATAAAGAAATATAAACAACCGAAGAGAGAAATATAAACAACCGAAAGAGAAACAAAAACTAGACCAACTGAAACTTGAATTAGGGAACAGACCAGAACATGCTGACAGATTTGCAACACAGCAAAACAATCCAACAAAGACAAAACAACAAAGGAAAGAATATATAGCTGGTAATTGGAGGCAGGTGCCGCTGGTGATGAGCTGGGTGAAGAAACAATCAGTCGTCCTGGCAACAGAGCTGACATTCTCCAAGTGGCACCTGCAAAACACAAGATGTAGAGAGAGGGAAACACAGACACAAACACCAAACACATGACAAGATAGACAGAAGGAACTTTCCAGCCCAGACTGTGACAATATGGGTGTAAACATGATGTTAGTGTGATAAAATCACTTACTAACCTTCTCTGTGTAAAGTTATGTCCAATTTTACAACTTCATTGCCATGATGATGTAATATCAACAAACTCTAAAATGACTGTAAAAATTACAATTTAAACAAATTTACAGCTCAAATAATACATGACTTTTAAAATATATTATAAATATTATAAAATTATAAACTTTTTTGCCTTTAAACCCTCCAAAAATTGGCCCCATTCACTTCCGTTGTAAGTGCCTCACTGTAACCTTGATTTGTGCTTTTTTTTTTTAAAGAAAGGGAGGGAGGGATGGATCAAAATACATTTTTGTTGTAATCAATATAATGCCAAAATTCACAGACTTATTTTGCTTTCAATTGGATATATATTTAGCTCTGCGAAAGAATACCTTGCATGCTTCTAAATCAAGCAGCAATCATACACAATTGCAGGCAACATTGTGTTACTTGTCCCTTGTTTGTCCATGGAAAATGGAAAAGTGTGCATCATGACCCCTTAATTGCTTCGATTGGTCAGTCCTATCAGCCCACAACCTTGTGAGTTAAAGGAAATCTATTACAATGCTATATGAGCACACCCCTTTTTTCCACCAGGGGGGCAAGGGGGTACATCAATTCCATTGTGGATCATGGGTAACGTCAGCCACTCTTTTTGCATGTCACTGATCTCCCAGGAACTATTAGTGACATTAGCAGAAGCAACATGCAGTACATTATGTAATACTCCACAAACCGAGTAGTTCGCTATTATAAACCAGCTTTAGAACAATGTGGCCTAGAACTGAGTAAGGCTTAACTGTGACCCATGTGGCATATTCTCATTCTGTAATCATAGTCCCAATCACCTCTTTGCCTTCTTTTCCATTTCCATAGATTTTTCACATGACCTATGACCTGGCTAGTGCCATGGTGCGTATTGTTAATCTGATTGGAATGATGCTGTTGCTGTGCCACTGGGATGGTTGCTTGCAGTTCCTGGTGCCCATGCTGCAGGACTTTCCTTCTGACTGCTGGGTGTCCAAAAACAAAATGGTGGTAAGTACTTATGGCAGACCCTTATTTTCCTCCAACAGAGCTCGCCATGGATAATTAATCCCAACACCTACATTTTTAGGCTTGAAAACTAAAAATATGAAAGCAGAAGAAAAAAATGGCCTGGATGGAATATTCTGAATTGATATTTGGCACTTTTCACAAAAGGGGCGCTGAAACACTAAAAAAAATAATAACGTTTTTTTAAATGGTCAGTTAAAAAAGGAGCCTTTCAGACCCACCAAAAAGTTTTACTTCTATTCTTTTAATTGTATAATATAATTGTAAAAATTTATAAAATCATGACCACTCACATTAGATAAAGACTACATTTATATCAGCAACCTTGTAAAAGCTGTTTTATTCTACATGGAGAGGGTCCCCTCATGGGGTTACCATGTTAGAATCACATGACCAGCCAAATACTACTTGCTTAATCTAAGTAACCACCCTGATATTAGACTTGTTATGGGGCAAATTATGTGGTAATTTAAACAGATAATGTCAATTTCAACCGTTTTTATAACAACAAATTACATTGGATTCATGCCTCTAATGCTCTAAACAATGTCGTCATACACCAAAGTGTACCCTATTCCTGGAAAGTGCCACTTTGCAAATGTAACATTTTGACTGGAATAAGGCCACCTGCATCATTTCCTGGCCCTGCATAAATATTTGGCCCAAAACTGACACACCCGTGCAACTCACATCACTTAAAGATTAATACTGCCCTTTAAAACCCTTAATTTGCATTTGTAAAGCGGAACCTTCTGTTTTTCTCCATCTTACGATATCAAGAAAATGCATGCAGCATATACAATGACCACTCTGCTAAAGGACATGATATTCTCCTTTCTCTCTGGACTTTACTTTAGCTCCTTCTGAGTCCTGAAATATAGAGAAACACTGTCACATTTTTCCAGTCTAACACTCTCACTCACTCTTTATCTCACGTTCTGTCATTCTCAACTCTATTTTCTTTCCTCTCACTCTCATTGGCCTATACCTTTGTCCTCTCACAACACTTTTTGTCCCTCATTCACCCTCTCTCCTTCTTTCATGCTCATAATTGTATTCATGTTCTAATTTGGGTTGATTTTCCTCTTTATCTCTTTCATACCTTTTTTCTCTCTCTCCACCTCTTTTCTTCTCAGAATGACACCTGGGGTCAGCAATACTCCTACGCCCTGTTTAAGGCCATGAGCCACATGCTGTGTATTGGCTACGGCATGTACCCTCCCGTGGGCATGACGGATGTATGGCTGACCATTCTCAGCATGATCGTGGGTGCAACCTGCTATGCCATGTTTGTGGGCCATGCTACCGCCCTCATTCAATCACTGGACTCCTCAAGAAGACAGTACCAGGAGAAGGTTAGTAAAAATAAATATATACATAAATAAAATGTGGGGATGAATTCAGTTGTCTTTCAGAGGTGAAAATAAGGAAAAATGAACAGAATGTTAGGGGAAGGTGGTAATTGATGTGAATATTCACATGCACTGAAATGGAAATACAGTTGTACATTTTAGAGGGTACAGAAGCTATGTTTGAATGTTTGTATGTAAGTACTGCAAGTAATACAGTATTGAATGTCTGTATATTTAGCACTTGAACCCTATAAAAAAACAGTAGTCCAACTGCAAAACCCCAAATAACCCTCTAAATAAAAAGCACATTACATTATGCAGGCAAATCGGAGCCCGCCCGCGGAGAACAACAATCGCAATATATGAAATATCAAAGACGCGGTTTGTGAGAATCGCCGATGCGGCGCCGATGTCAGCGAGATATTTAGAATATTAAATATCTGGACCAGTCTGCGATTCCAAATCGTGCAGTGTGAAATATGTTTTGACTGAATACAACAGCAGCGTTGACCTACAGTCAATAAGAGAGCAAGAAACAGGGCATGGGAAGTTTCAGTGGGAGGAGTCCTGATGTACCTGCAACAGAACATCAACTAGCATGGCTGCAATATCAAGAAAGTCTCATTGGACCAAAGAAATTGAGGAAACATTTGTGGAACATTGGCAGGAGCACTGGTGCCTATTTGATGTTTCCTCTGAACTGTACCACAACCGGGTGGAGAAAGAGAAGAGTTGGAGAGAAATTGCCAATTCTTGGACAGTCAGGTAAGCAAATAGGTAGATTTTTCAGTAGGAGGTACTTTTTCATATTGTAACCAAATAAAATATATGATGCATTGAGGCGATTAAAAACATACACATCAAATTCTGAAATGCATAACATATGATCATGCATTTGTTTTCGTATCTCGTATCTCTTCTCGCGTGTACTCCGTTGTGAAACGTAATTTGGAGTCCAGGCAGAGTCGTCGGGGATTCGTCAATAGTGAAATGTTTTGTAATGTTTTGAAGAAGGAGAGAGGGTGAATGAGGGACAAAAAGTGTTGTGAGGACAAAGGTATAGGTCAATGAGAGTAAAAGAAAATAGAGAGGAAAGAAAATAGAGTTGAGAATGACAGAATGTGAGATAAAGAGTGAGTGAGAGTGTTAGACTGGAAAAATGTGACAGTGTTTCTCTATATTTCAGGACTCAGAAGGAGCTCATTAGAAACAAGTGTAATCATTAGAAACAAGTGCTCAAAATTTTGAGTCATAGTGTATAAACGATGACAACTGTGTTGTAGTTTTGTTTAACTTTTGCCACCCATGTTTACCATTTTGCAACACATCACAGTGCGAAATGTGGTTTAGTAAGTGAGAATGTCTTTAGGGTTTTGCAAAAAGAGTGATTGATTCGACAAATGGGTTTAGGTCACTGAGCATTGTTTTAGAGAATGGAGTTTAGTGTTTTAGCAATTCAGAAAAACTAAACTGGGAAAGGAGAAAGTGATTTACCATTGAAAAAAATTACACACTTCACCTTTAATTTGTATCAATATTTATTGTTTTCATTTTTATTATCAATAAAATTATACATAATAATCATAATCATTTTTACAATCCCAGTTCTGAAAAAGTTGGGACAGTATGGAAAATGCTTATACAGTTTTTAACAATTGCTTAAGCATGATTTTGAAAACAGGGCTCATTTTGTCAAAAAACTACACACAATTCACACAATCACACACACAAGTAGCAGAACACCTCAGATCTTTTGCAAAAATGAAACACTTCATTCAAAACTACCCAATAAATTATAAAAACCCAATTTTGACACCGTATGACACACACATGGTTCATACGATCTGATTATGTTTGAACCCGTTGAACACAGCTGTGCTCAATCTAAAACACTTTTAACAGTTCTACTTTTCTAATTATATAGTCTGGGATTGATTTTTTCAGAGATATTGTTAGAATATTGTCATGAATATATTGACCAAACACAACACAAAAGACAAGTACAGCACACTGATGAAAATATTTTATTCTCTCCACATTGTAAAATCAGTCAATACATCCATTTATTTCCAAAGGTTGCATTTTGCACTGAAAATCAGAACAGAGCATATTCTAAAAAGAATATTGTACATAATCACAGCAAAAAAAATGGAGACAAAAAAGAAAACATGGGGAAAAAAACCCTAAGCATCATCTCTTCACCTAGCTGGATCTGGCCGTAGCACTTCATCAACATCACAGGCTATGTCCTCTCTCGCAAGTCAGCGAAGGAAGAATCTTCTTGAATGGCGAATCCATCCTTGCACAGATCCTGCATCAATTATATCGCAGGCCTCCTCCATGGCTTGAATGAGGGGTATCCTGACATAGGGCTGGAGATCATAAACCTTCCATCGCCATGCCGTAAAAAATTATTTTGTATATTTTGTAGTTTGTCTAAAAATGTGAGTATATGGGCTGTGTTGTAAGGATCTAAATTGGCATGGTGGTGGAGGACCCCATTCTGCATGATTGCAGTACACATTGTGATGTTACCACTACGTTGGCCCGGGACATTCAAAATAGCTCTGTGGCCAATGATGTTTCTCCATCTTCTTCTTACTTTTTGTAACGGGACTGTAAGTCTCGCCTCGTAGGGGAATATTACAATGTTACCTTGGAAGACCTAGAAGTGACAGGATCTTAGTCCCCACCCCCGGTGCTTTGAGTCTCAGGATACACAGTTAGTGTGTATATTTTTTAGCTTCCCTATTGTCTGATATACTGCAGGAATAAGAAGTGTGGGCTTCAGGTCTTTTTTACAATGATGACACGTTTTAAGAATTGTTTAATTAAATGTCAACACGGTGGCTTCCTGAAGAATAAAAGGTGATGCAAAGTGATAACTCCAGCTCACGTTCCCACCCACCTAAACCTAATAGTGAAAGTGAGACGCCCCTACTCCAAGGTAAGTTCCAGAAATAATCTTCAGCTGTATTACTTTTAACAATTAATCATTTATTTCCTCTTTTTTTTTAAGAAACTATTAATTCTTCTGAAAATAATTTTCACAGTTTACCGAAATAAAATAATAAAACTGAGAATAAAAGATTCTCTGAATTAGTCTTATAGACTTTATGAAACTTCAAGACATCAATTTGAAACACTCTATATAACACTCTTCAGAGGTATATTTTCTAAATGATTTCCAATGTATAGACATAAATTAACTCACCAATAACACTGGATGGTACTTAACAAAATACTGAATAAAGTTGAAGACACTTAAAGTACAATTCAAACTAAGCACTTCAATTAACTCGGATGACTCTTTCAGCTTCACATCAAATAGTTCAAATCACAGTTCAAGTGCAGTTCAAATAATCACTCTGTTCAGTTCCATCTAACTCAGTAAAATGTTCGTATAGATGTGTGTAAAGAACATTTGTACCAGACTGATTCCACGAAGACTCTCGATGCGTTGACTTGCGATGACTGATTATGTTATGTGAGAACTTGTAATGACTTGTAACAATGAAACATAACAAAACAAAACATCTGAGACAGGACAGTGAAGAGATGTCGTCTGGTTGGCAGGGTAACAAACACAAAAACACCAGAGAAGCTCAGCGCAGTTCGGGGAAAACTCTGGAACTTTCTGGAAAAAATGGCGCCTCAGTCACAGCACGCGCGAGGCCCACTTAAATAGGGTCGATCCACAAAAATATGATAAAGGCTTATTGAAAGCGATACTTGATCGTTGACTATTGTCAGACTCTTCTAAGTGCCAAAAAATACTCTGGGAAAAATCACTCGTGCAAAACTAACTCTCCGTCTAGCGCACTTACAAGTGCACTAAGCGATGCGCGGGAAAACAGCGTATCACTATGACGCGGTTCACAGAAGACTACAAAAACGCAGTTTGATAAAAAAGCTAAAATTCCGTATTACGCCAGAAACAACAATGTTCTGAATGAAACTCACGGCTTCAGCAACTCTCTTCCATGCTCTCGGCCAGTCTCTTAACACCGTTCTCCGTCAAATGCGTAATAAACTGAATTTCCGCTTTATCTACGTCTTCAGCTTCACACGTTCACGTCAAAGTACATTTAACTCATGTAACTTAAACTGACTGTGTGCCTCCATCGTCCTTTACATCTTCAGCTGAGAAAATGTCGATCTCTCGCACAGCTATTACAGCGTTACTCTTCTTCAAAGCCAAAGGTGCGACTCACTTCTTCCTCTTCTCTTTCGCACACACGCCATAGACAGCGCCACCCACCAAAATAAAAGTCCCTTGGTGAAAATATATCACCGTTACATTTTGTCAGGTTAAACCCAGCCTCATCTATGAAGGTAAATTAATGCTGGATTGCATCAGCATCCATTACAACTCTCTGACAAAGTTTGAGGAGCAAGTTCATTTAATCCGACCAATCACACAGCCAGAGTAAGAGTATATAGCTTACATTTATGTAGCATTGAGATTTCCCAGCATTCGGCCCATTGCCCACGAACAAACCCATGCAAGTTACTTGGATCATTGGATTGCAACTCCACTACAAAGCATTTGCCTTCATCAGAACAGCTCTTCTGTCTAAAACATCTCGTCTCAACAGAAGCTGACACAGCAGTTAATTTGTTTCACAGCATCTACTGCTACCACTTTAAGTGTTACTTTTACTCTGTCTTTCCTTCTAATCTTTATTCACTGGAGCAGATCATTGTGTGACACTGCTTCCGCAAACTGGTTCAGTTCATTAAATCTCCACGCAGCACGTTTAGGGTGTTATCCATTCACTGATTCTGTTAGTCAACTTCTAACATGAATATCATGATTGTTCTCCCTTCAAAGTGCCCATTCATATTCCATCCAGAACACAGGGACAATCATACAACAGCAAACTCTTTCAAATCAACTGATACTCTAATTACTACTTCTTTTCAAACCATGCAGACATTTTAACATGAGCTCGCTGCCACGCAGCTCCCACTCTGACCATTACACAGCACACTGCAGTTATACACAGCCTCTGTCCGAATAGACATGAGCCAAATTCGGCTCTGCAAGAGGTGGATCACGCGTCGTGTCCCAACTCATTCATAATCATTCCGCAAACTCGCCTCGCCTCTCAGCATTCGAGCTTGCTTTGCCGCACAGCCCTGATAACATAAAGCAAGGGCTGCTACAAACTTCCACTCTATCATTATATTTTACAGTCTTCTCTACGTTTGCCCGAGTCATGGGATTACAAACATTATTTACAAGCTTGACCATACTTAATTGCTGCATGATTTTAAATGATGTCGTTCTTATGCACATGAAAGCATGTTTTCTGACATTAACTTACACGTTACCAACATTTAATCTAGCAACTATTACATTCAGGCGTCTGTAGATGCTATGTGTACCACGTTACCCTGTTTTGTATTGGCTCAATGCATCCCTAAGTGGCACAAATGTGCTGTCCTGGTACAGCAACTGCAGCGTCTTTCGGGCCATGTGACTAAACCACCCACTACACTGCAAACAGTGCAATGCGCAGTTTCTCTTCTTCCTTAAACAGTTCACCATAAACCTGCATTTCCACATCAATCAATTTAATTCAAACATAGCCTACCATACGCTCTCATGTCAAATGCTGTGCTCAACCCATTCGTACTGCAGAGTGAGTTCTTGCTCATTTGCAGCATAAACTTTGCACACGAAAACCTGGGCTCTTCCTGTTAAACTCTGGGTGAGTCCGTGCTCGAGGATTCATCCCATTCATCCTACCATCGAATGCCGTGCAGCCCTTACCTCCTTAGCCGCTTGCAGCTTCGATCAAGCTCAGTTAAATTCAGCATAAACATTCTCACATGAATTGTATGCTCTCCTATTGAATGCTGTGCAGTCCCACGCCCAAGGATTCAGCCCATTCATATCACAAATGCTCACGCAAGCACATATCCTGACATTGCCTCACATATGTTCCAGACACCTTAGTTTTTCCATGCAACATATTCTCTCTGCCAACATCTTTAGGGCCATACGACAAACTCCAAATACACTGCAAACAGCACAAACGCACTGTCCAAGCGTCGCAACTGTTCACATGCCACAAACTCGGCACGCCTTTCAGACCATACGTCTCAGCCCCCATGTCTCCGTAATCCATACTATGACACTCGTACCATCACCACATAGGGATTGAATATCAGGCCACTTTAGGTCTTCCCTAAACAACCCACCACAAGCCGGCATCTCCGCATCAATACATTTCAGTCAAATATTGCATAATATACGCCCTCACGTCGAACGCCACACTTGACAAATCAACTCAATCATATCGCAGAGTAAGTTCTTGCTGATATGCGGTGTGAACTTTTCACACTAAAACACAGGCTCTTCCTTTTAACTCCATGTGATCCCGTTCTCGAGGATTCAGCCCTATTCACATTGGGAGTTTCCTTAAATGATTTATACAACAATTCCACATGAATCTAGTGTCCTACCGTCATATGCCATGCGGGCCTACATCTACGGATTCAGCCGCTCGCAGCTCCGGGCATGCTCAGTATAATACAGCTAAAATATTCTCACACTAATTGCCCGCTCTCCCATTGACCGTTGTCAGGTGCTGTGCCTGAGGATTCAGCCCGGTCATATCTCAAACGCACATGCAAGCGTGTACCCTGACATTGCCTCTAACGAGGGCAATTATTTTAATTTTCAATTTGCCAACTCCAATCCTGCCATCCAGCCTTTCGAATTGCTAGCACACTATCTCCATTACAGAGGATCCCACTTAAATCCGGCATCACAAAATACTCAACCATTCCTTCCGTATCGGTGCTGCAACCACACCAAATCTGCTCACTAGGCTGGTGGTCATCTGACGAATTCAAAAGTTACTGATATCCAAACCATATCCAAATCAAGAATGCACACCTTGCCCTAATAAAATAAAAAAGGGGGTCTACCTTGCTCTACCTTATTCGATTTTATTTTACTCTACCCATATTTCTGGGCCTTCCCATTCGGATGCTGCGAGAGTCCACTCCGGTTGGCCCGAAAGCCATCCCTTCCATACCGCTGAGAGGGCCCTCCCATATACATACATCAAGGGCTGTCCTGTTCAAAATGCAGGAGGGTCCTCCCATTCAGATTCTGCGATGGTCCACCCCAGCAAGCCCAGAAGCCCTCCCATCCGGACTACTGCAAAGGCCCTCCCACACACATACATCAAGGGCTCTCCTGTTCGAATCGCAATGAGGTCCTCCCGTGTAAATGCTGTGTGATCTTACTAACATTTATTTGTATAGTGGGCTCTCCCGTTCGGACCGCTATGAGGTCCTTCCCATTTTGAGGTCCCCCGTTTGATTGCAGGATGGGTTCGTCCACTCGAGCGGCAGCCGAGCCCCACACACGTGGGGTTAGCCCGTTCGCTGCGCAGGCCCCTCCCATTAAATTAATTGCATCTGGAGGGATGCTTAAAGTCTGGTCCAGGTGGCTCAGGTTCTCTCAAGCCTGGGTCAGACCTGCCAGATCAGGGGGGTGGCCCCCCTTGCTAGGGCATGGGGAAGCCCTCCAGTTGCAATTACAACAGCTCTCCATGAGAGCTCATTTATATGCGGCCGGAACCACCACTGTCTTTCAGTGTTTTAGCCTAATTTCCTAGCATGAGGTTTCCTCTCCAAGCGTCTCCATTTGTTCAATCTTCTTTGTCACCTCTGCCCATCTGGCACACAAGGCTAGGTGAGCACCGCTCTTTCCTTCCAGAGCCCTCCGCCAGGGACAGCAAACCACATATCCTCACTGCAGGATTACATTAACTTGCAAACTACTAAAATAGGCCTACTATAAATGCAGTGCAAATGCAGGTCTTTTACTCTATCAAAATTTCTTTCAAACGGCACTCGGTAGAGTTGTTTCATCTGTATGTGATGTTTTTTAAGGATTTCCCCTGGTGTTGATAGAGACCTGATGGACATGATTGAAAAATGTGTGGCCATTGAGGATGTTTGTTTGAAATTCTCTGAGGTGTATCGCATTATTGGCCAAAACCATGTTTACGAAAGCTCTCTCGTTCCTCTGTGAATATGGGTTCCCATCTTCATTGATGTTCTTGACCCTCATTCCTGTGCAAACCAATCAAAATACATGTAAAATATCACAGGACAGCATACAAGGCATTGTTTAAAATATGGAATGCAGTTCAAGTTTCAAGTTTGTATTTATTTATATAGCACATTTAAAAACAACAAACAAGGCTGACCAAAGTGCTGAACAGTACACAAAGTAAGGAACAAGGACAAACCACACATTCATGACAAAAAAACTCACAGTGTTTTAAATGCTAGAGAAAATAATAAGTGCAGTGAATGAGTACCAAAAACTTGTTGCAGTATGGCTTTCTTCAAATCTGAATACCCCAGGAGGTTGGCAACCAGAAGTTGGTGTGCCACGAGTTGGGCTTCCCCAGACAGCAGCGTTAGCAGATGGACTGCCCACTGTGAGCGCGGCCACTTCAGGGCTCTGGCTGTGTGCTCGAAGACCTCCATGAAGGCCTCTGGGTTGGCCTGCAGTGTCATCTTGGCTTGCGTCACATGGGGTCCTGCTGCTGCTGGGGTTACGGCTGAAGCCCCCTCCTGGGGCAGCAAGCTCTGCATCACCTGCCGGTCCTCTTCTTGGGCCTGAAGGGGCACCTTGAAATGCTTCTCCTGCTCCATCCGCAGCTCCATGAGGGCCTGGTGTTGTGCTTGGTGGATGCTGGCAACGGACTTGAAGAATTCTTCCAGTGGTGAGGATGTCATGGCAGCATATCCTTCCTCCTTCCCAGGTTTCGGCACCACTGTGACAAGGTGGAAGTGGGAGACACTGAATTAAATTCAAAAGGTATCTTTATTTTTGCTCACTTTAATGTTTTTTTTGTACATGCAAGTGATCCCCCCAAACACACACAATTGCAGGCTCGGCTCTCCCCTCCGGCGGGCTGGATTGACCTTTAGATCACTCTCCACTCTCACTGCAAACACAAAATAGCTGTTAGGAGTGATTTCCCACAGGTGTCAACCCTTACCGCACTCACTCTCTCGTCCTCGCTCTCCACAGATGTCGCTCGGCCATGCCCCCATCACCACAAATGTTTGTGTTTTTTGTTTTTATTTTGTTAAATATACACATTTCAAATCATATCCACTCCAAAAAGTTGTGACAGTCGAGTGTGATTATTGTGAAACACTGTGAAACATCACCATTTCTTTTAATGACACTTATTATGCATTTGGGGACTGAAGTTTATCAAACTGAATTTTCTCCCATTCATCTATTATGCTGGTCTTCAGCTGCACAATTGTATGGGGCCTTTGTTGCCACATTGGGCAATTCATAATGCTCTACACATTCTCTGATTTAAATTTTGATTCATAATGTTAACAAAGTAAAGCAAAACACATATACACAGAATCAACATTTAACCCCCACTATTACCCCTCCCTCTCCCAATCCTCAACCACACCCTGACCCCCAACAAACATCCCTGTGGTCACACATGAGCACACACACACAAACAATAATAATAATAATCACACACATTTAAAAATATACCTCTCTCTCCACTGCCCCTCCTCAAGAGCCCTCCAAGAACACTAAATAGCACCACTAACACCAACAATTTGTCTGGTGATCATAACAATGGTTAGGACCAGTGGTGTTTATTCCTACATTGATGATCGCCCCATCGCCTAAAATACAGAGTCTGGGGCAAAATGAATTTTGAGTGCCCAAATCATCACACATAAAACTCTGAACCTTCAATCAAAATTCTTGGATCTTAACACACCACCAAAAAACATGGGTTGTGTGTCCATCTTCTGATTGGCATCGCCAGCAGGTGGATGTGTCTTCAAGACCAAGCCTATACAATTTGGAGGGGATCCAATAGAATCAATGTAATATCTTGAATTGCATAAGGCGCACCCTTGCATCTCTAGATGCAGACTTGATGGTTTTTAGAATCCTAGCCCACACTCCCTCCTTCAATACCAAGTTTACATCTTTCTCCCATAATCTCTTGATAGAAGTTAAAGCTCCATCCCCCAGACACTGAATTAGCAGGGAGTAATACACTGATGACTCATAACCATTTCTAAAAGCATTAATCACCACTCCCAGAGTATATGCCGCTTTAGGAGGTGAATGCTACTCCCAAAAATAGTACAGAGGAGGTGACGCGCTCTACACATTCTCAATTGGAGACAGGTCAGGACTGCACTTGAAACCACTTCTGAATGTGTGTGATCCCTTAGAGTTTACTGTCTTAAAAACTTCATTTGTCTGTAATGGATATCATGTGTGACAAATTATGAAGTGCACAATACAGCAATGAAGGCCGAATTTACAAATCACTTTTTGTTTTATTAGCATTTTCCATACTTTTGGAATTGAGATTTTATTATTATTTATTTTATGTACATTCTTTTCATAATTGTGGAAAATAAAATAGACTAATGGAATAACTTAAAAACTGTTTGAGAATAATAATCAGATGGTAAACCAGCAATTATATAATAGAACATTTTAATGAGGGTGGGCGGCTGCAGTTCTCACTATTTTGAAAGATTTCCATGCAGAAAAAGTTGCCACATTCTAAGATAATATGCCTTTGAAGTTGTGTTTATAAATATAAAATTCAGGGTCACAAAAAGATTGAAAAATTGAATATTACGGAGGAAATTAAAGATCTTAACAATGTTCAAAATGTCCTTTTGCAACCTCTGTGGTGATCAATACATGGTTTTATTGTGTATGTAAGTATGTTTGAGTGGTAATTGAACTGTTGTCATTTTGTATGAGGAGAAAACACAAGTGCTTTGACCTCTGCGGTGTTAAAAAGATTCTAGTCAATTCAGCCCAACTCTGGTTGTCGTGGCAACTTGCATTGTTGCTACAAGGAGGATGTATTGATGTGCAGTTTCCTTTTTAGATGTCTCCTCTTTCTTTCTCCTTCCCTTCCCTTTTTTGAAAGGGTGCTTACTTTCTTGTGTGCCACAGAATAATGTGCCAGCAAATATTTTGTTTTCTCGAAAGCATAATGAATAAAGGCCAGTGATTTTGATAATGGTTTCACAGTACATCATTTATAGTTTCTCTTCACATCTGTTTGAAAAGGCTTTGAAGCTCTGAGGAAACATAAACCGAAGTGAGAGACAGGGAGGGAGTGAGAGAGAAAACATCAAGTTAGTGAGAGATAGATTAGGTTAGACAGAGTTCAACAGAAATAAAAATGTCTGAGTTGTCAATTTGCCCTGTAAACTTTCCAGCCGGATTTCATTACCTTCTGAATTGTGCTTTACCCATTTCGCTTGGATATCCCTGATCAGTGTCAATGTGATTATCTGCATCTATTTCCAGAAAATTATTTCCAATTACATTTTTTCTGACACAATAGCAATGTTTTAAAACCTAGTGAGCTGTCCAGTTGTGCAAAAGGCAAAATGTAGTTACTACTGCACGATTAAGCACAAAAAAGAAAAATGTATTTGATCAGATGTCAGATATTTTATGTTTTAACTGAACTTCGATGTGCTTCACATGATCAGTGTCACTGCATGTAGATATCAGGCATACTTAAGGCTTCGATACACTCACAGCAAAGTTCTTCTTCGCTCAGTGCTAGAAAGAAGATCGAAACAGTGCGGTATAATGCTGGTGAACATTCTGACACCACCCACGCTGTTGTGGCTGGCATTTACAGGAGCATTTAAATATGAGATATAGCTGACAACAAGCTACATGTAAAACCAATGTGACATTAAAATGTGAATCTACATGACTACATACCTGTACCTCATTCCATGAATATAATCTACATGTAATCAATATGGGAAAAAGCTGTTTTAACCACTCGCTGATGACTCAAATAATATGCAGTTGATTATGTGTGATTTGTCATTTGTACATTCTGCATTCATGGCGCTAATGCTAACGCTAACATGCTATACGTGGTCATAATATGCAACGGTTATTGTATTTTATGATGAATTTTGTGGGGGGGAAATCCATATCATAAAGAAGGTTTTTTTTCCTTGCTTTTTAAAGAACAACATTGAAACTACTGCAAAGACGGGTGTATAAAAAAGAGTGGCAACTCTTCATGATGACTGATCTGAAGTGAGTGAAGAAATAAACCAGAAAATTATGTTAGCATCAAAATAGGTGGAGCTTTGGGCCACACGCACCTATTACGTGGACCAAAGGCAGTAAGAAGGGAGCAAGAGATGTTTCTGAAAGCTCTCGCTTGTAAGCTGTTTTGAACGAAAAAACTGCTTTTTGGACAGATTTTGTCTGAAATGACGTCACACGAATTCTTTTTTCAATTCTGCTAGAAAGAGTTGATGCAAAATTGCTGCACACTTGGCGCAAATTCGCCACTTATTATTTTCAAATGCAAATGAGCTTGTTATTCGCCGCAAATGTTTGCCAGAAGTTTGCAGCACTTAACCAGTAGTGGTGAACCTGTAGCAAACAACCGCACAGCTCATGTGCATGTGAAAATTTATGAGTGGTGAATTTGTGACAAGTCTGCAGCAAATTTGTGACAACCCTAGATTTCTTGTGTCCTACTGAAGTTCTGTCAAGTCTTGTGTATATATATATATGGGCTTTAAAAAAATTCCTTTAAAAGCCACACTTATCCAGCAAAGGTTGAAGTGTGTAATTTCTGCGCCAATTTCTGATGCTCAAACAAAGAGAGCCATTTTTTGATAACACCATACAGAGCCATAGTGTTCACGGTTACCTGCAAATTACTTATAGTAGTTTAACATGTTAAGTTTGGATCGAACAAAATCAAATAAAACACAGGCATTTGAACACATTACACTACATCAGTTTCATATGAATCATATGGAAATTGATGTTAATACGATGTGTAAACAGGACCTTAAAAGGCAGCTGCATATGTAGGCAGTGAGTCAGCTCACTAAAAATTTTAACAGCTCATGAGTCATGTGATCAATATGCTGGCATTTCAGCGAGCAACATCACACCCTTCCGACTCTCCAGAGTCAAAACTTACCTGTATTGTGTGACATTATTTCCTGTTGTTTGAACTCATCTCTGCTGGCTTTGTCCCCTGCCCTTGAATATGATAACTGAAGAGGCACTCAGAGACACTGCAGCTGAGTCTGGAGAGGCAGTATGTCTGCACTGGTGAAATGTTCATAGCCGACATGGCAGGAGCATTAGCATGTGGTGAAGGGCACATTGGAACCATGCGACCGTCGACAGGCGGGACAGGATTTCATGAAAGTGGGAGAGAGGGATGAGACAAAGAACAAGAGGAAATGAGAGAAAGCAACATGTTCAGTGACAGAACAAAGTTTATTAGATAGTACAGGAGAGGGAGAGAGAGATGAATTCATGTGGTGGAAGGTTTTAGAGTTGCAGTGCTGCAGACGCTCACTGTTGTTTTCAGAGACATGATTGAAAAAACAAAGAGGCAGCACAAGGGGAGCGTGGGTAAAATAAACCCTATCAGTACAGTGCGCCCTTCCTTGGAGTCAAAGAGACAGGCATAGAGAAAGGGACAAACAGAAAGACAAGGATAAATGGGGAGATGGTTGCTGATGTGAAAATACTGCCAAGATTTGCAAATGCAGTCCGCATGGAATGACTGCCATAAATATGGAGCCAGACAGTTACACTGACCAGTCTATTGTTATGCTAGACATTTAGTCTATATTTATTTATCAGGAGCAGTGTAGTAAGAGACAAAACTACAGGGTCTTAAAGAGTTTTTGGTTTGAGGCCTATTTACACCAAATCTGGGTTTTCAGGACTAAAAACACATATGACAAATTTGTAGAACAAGACGAATACTTACGATATTGAATCCAAAATATTGTATTGTGATCACTAAAAGAAATACTGTGGCAGTCCCATGGTACAGTGATGGTATCCATGCTACTTTAATACATACAGTAATGTGATATTGGATATAAAACTATAGTGAATAATTAGCATATTCATATACCATGGTATTTACATGGTACCCCAATGTCCAAATAAATAAAGTAATACCATGGATATTTGTGTTACTTTTTTGTAAGTTAAAATGAACAATCAGCAATGAACAATAAATTGAAATGTCTATTTTTCAGTTGATTTATTTTAGATTTTTAGTTTATCCATTAGGATTTTAATTTGATTATTTTATCTCATTAGGATCAATCTGGATTGAAGTCTTGTACCCTTTTTTTTTTTTTTACTTTAGTTATTAGAAACATTTAGATATGTGTAATATTTAGGTTGATAATATTTTGTGTATTTGTCATTTTTACAGTATAAACAGGTGGAGCAGTACATGTCTTTTCACAAGCTTCCAGCAGATATGCGGCAGAGGATCCATGATTACTATGAGCATCGTTATCAGGGCAAGATGTTTGATGAGGAGAGCATTCTGGGAGAACTGAATGAGCCACTCAGAGAGGTTAGTACAAGCCAATTAGCATAGGTTTCTTTCCATAGGCTGGATATGAAAATGTATATACACTATACTATTTCCTAATTTACACTGCCAGTCAAAAGTTTGGACATACCCATTGGAATTATGTAGTAGCCAAACAACTCCTTACACTCTGGGCATTCTCTCAACAAATTTCAAGAGATATCCAACTGAGATGCTGTTTAGCTAATTTTCCTTCACTATACAGTGTATAAAAAAAAAAAAACGAGAAAATAAATTACGATTTGTAAAATAATTTACATGTGGCGCAATTTTCATTTGTCTACAGAACTCATTTCAATCATTTAAACTTATAGTGACCTTTAGATCAAAAGATTTTCAAGATCAGGGCAAACTTGTGTCCAAAGTGTGTACAAATACTTGACGTAGTGTTAAACTGTTAAAAACTATTTTTTCAATATTGGTTTTTAATATTTATACTCTCCATTGTCATATGCAGGAAATCATCAGTTTTAACTGTCGGAAGCTTGTGGCCACCATGCCTTTGTTCGCCAATGCTGATCCCAACTTTGTGACCTCCATGCTCACCAAGTTACGTTTTGAGGTGTTCCAGCCTGGAGACTATATTATCAGAGAGGGGACAGTCGGGAAGAAGATGTATTTCATCCAACATGGCGTACTAACTGTCCTGACAAAGGGTAGCAAAGAGACAAAGATCTCTGACGGTTCTTACTTTGGAGGTAAGAGAACACTGATATCCATGAGATAATTGTAGGTTCTGTGACCTGATTTTGTATTTCGACACTGAAAATTAGATGGTTTTGTTCAAAAATGCTGTTTTTTCCCCCATTCAAAGGCAAAATTCTATATGTTTAACTTTATTCTTGAAATTTATAGAGGTCCCATAAAATATTTGGAGATTTAATTCATACTTATAAATGTGTGAATGTCATTACATTAACCCTCCAATTGCAATCAGAATCTGCATACTTTTGCATTAGCCAGTCAATTTTGGACCTGTTATACTATTTCATTTTAAAGGACAGCGGTGTTTAACCTGTGGGGAGGCATGAGCACTGGTCAAGGGGGCATGAGATTACTTTGTTTCATAGTGGTGGTGGTATTTATTCATTCAAGTAACTCAACTTTTTTAAATGTTCACCAATTTAACCGGATTCATCCTGTCAGCATTCAAGAAGATCTTTACACCAGTAGGAAACCATGAAATTGCGTGGGGCCCCAGACATCAGGGCCTGGTCAGAAAGCTGCTCAAAATGCTCAAGGGGTGACAGGTGACGCATTGTTCTGTGTTCACACACAGATACACTGTTTTTAGCTGTCTTGGAGCGCTCCATGTGCTTTGTGAAGGCAAAGTGCTGCAGCTGCACCCATTTCCGCAATACCAAACATCTGATGCTGCTTAAAGTTATTATACAAATCAAAAAATGTGACACAGTATCACAGAAGTAGAGACAGTGACTGCGATTCACCAGATTTTTTATTGAAGAACATGATGAACAATGTACATCAGCCATCAAAGTAAAAAGATGAAGGTGAAGTATGACAAAACTATATTACTGTTGTATAAAGTAAATTATTAAAATAAATATAATTATAATTATAATTCTTTATTATATTATAATAATTAACTGAACTGAACAACACAAAATAATTGTTGGGTTAAAAAATAACAATAATGACTGGGCTCCCAAATATAAGTGGGGTGAATTTTTTGTACACCCTGTTCATTCAAATAAATAAATAAAAACAAATGTTATGTGTGTATATATATATATATATATATATATATATATATATATATATATATATATATATATATATATATATATTTACTAACCAATCAGCCACAACTTTAAAACCAACTTGTTTACACAGACAATGTGGTAGCAGTCTCCTAAATAGGACCTAAACCATTCCACATGTCCACAATGCCAACATAATTCTCAAACCTATTCAAGAATATGTCGTGATCTACAGTGTCGAAAGCCGCACTAAGATCTAAAAGCACTAGAAGAGAAATGCAGCCACGATCAGATGATAAGAGCAAGTAATTTGTAACTATGATGAGAGCAGTTTCTGTACTGTGATGGGGTCTAAATCTTGACTGATCATATATACCATTTCTCTGTAGAAATTAACATAGTTGGGAGGACACTACATTTTCTAGTATTTTCAACCTGTGGCTCCTTTATAAGAGGTTTGATAACTGCCATTTTAAGTTGAGAGTTAAAAATATTAAGAAGAGGTTCTGGTATTACAGGGAACACCTCTTTTAAGAGCTTAGTTGGTATTGGATCTAACATACATGTTGTTGCTTCTAATGTTTTAGATAAGTTTTGTTAGCTCTTCATGACCTATGACTGCGAAGGATTGAAGTTGCTTGTGAGGAAAATTATGAGACACTGTTTTCTGAGTGGAACTGATTTCAAACATCCATTAAAAATGACTAGTTGATCAAATGTATTTAAAAGAATGTTTCAAGTCAATTTAGTTTTGACAAAATGTCTAGCATCCTCTGTTTGCAGTTTTGTTATTTTGTTATCAAATAAAATAACATATTTAAATGTGGCTTAAGTGTCCACATATTTTTTTAGGCCACCGTTAAGATTATTATTTTGACACATTGCATGGTATTTAAGTCAGATTCAGTAAAAGGCTCATGTTGATGAATTTGCATTTAAGTTGCAGATCCCAACTTGAAGTGCTATATGTTGTTTTTATTAGAAAGATTGCTTGGGGGCCTACATCTCCGCGGTAACGTGCTCAACAAGCCATGTGATAAGATGCGTGGATTGATGGTCTCAGGCACTGAGGCAACTGAGATTCGTCCTCCGCCACCCTGATTGAGGCGAGTCACTATGTCACCATGCGAACATTGGGAATTGGGAATTCCAAATTTGGGAGAAAAGGGGATACAAATAAAAATAAAATAATAATAGTTCTAAACTTAATATTAACCAAGTGTCCATTCATTCAGTCTCACATACTTAAAGTCAGTGCATTCAAGTTATTAATGCTTGCCGCGGAATAGTACATGGTTATTATTGTTTCAAATATACTCACAGCAGCAGACAAATGTGGTCTTGTGTTTAATCTTTCTCTCCCAACATTTAGATACTCCATTAAAAGCTAAAAATAACTTGTTTAATATAATGTAGTGCATTTTAATACAACTTAATAAACTCTGTTAAGCAAATAACACATTGGTACAATTGTCTTTTTACACACGTACCTTCATTTCACAGATATGAGCAAATAAAATAGTGCTTAATATGTAGGCTGGTACCATTTGTGTTCTTCAGTGTTATCGACTAGTTCTCCAGGGGTACTGAATCAGTAAATGGGCTCGCTTCAGGAGCCTGGGGAAATTCCTCACCAAGCATAAGTCAACCATTCATGAAATTAATTTTCCTCAACTCATTCAAAAAAAAGATTGAGGAAGGACTGAAGATAACAGTTGCAGCCTTGTCATCAAAAGTTGTTCACTTAAGTTTTTTCAGTGCAATAGCCATTGTGTGAATCCACACATGGATTTCTATATTTTTCGTTTTGGAGATGGAACTATTTCTGTTTTTGATATACATTATCTGGTGTACGTTATTAAATTGGCTTTTGAAATTGTCAGGATTGCAATGATGACAAAATTACTATTTGTCCACAATATACAAATACTGAATTTAGCAAACAAATCAACATGCTCAATTTTCTGAGGAAAATGATGCAGAATGCAAATATTTTTAAACAAATTATACACCACCTGGTCTCTGAATACAAGAAAACCATCATTCTGGCATTTGTATGCCATTAGAAACTCTATTACTGTTTACCGTGTTGTTTGAGATCATCAGTGTGCTGCAGATTTAGTTGTGAAAAAATAAATATTGTATCCAAAAAAATTTTCCTTCTGCCCGGGCTCATTTGAGGTCAATACATGTTCAACAAGCTGCTCGTAATCTCTTTTCCCATAAACCCTGTGTGAAAGCGCAGAACGGAAGAGCAGAGTCTGGATTCTGGCCTTGTACAGATTTCACCCAGTTCCCATATGTCATCCATTCCTTCTATGTTCAGAATGGAATATTAGCATACTACTACATACTGTGAAGCAGGGGCGAAAATTTCATCAAAATGTTGGGGGGGGCAATAAACATAACAATTCTCAAGAGCAATTTTTGAAGAGGACACCAAGGTTTTTTTTGTTGTTGCCCTGTTTGCATTTCTATTATTTTATTTCTTAAACAATTATTTAAGAATATATAATTATATTATTTACAATACACATATTTTAATGATATTTTAGGGGGGGACAACCCTCAAAACCCCCTGCGATTTCCGCCTAAGCTGTGAAGTATTTTAAAGGATACTGCCTGCTATTTTTTTGCATTTGGTAGGTGCTTTTATCCGAAGACAGCATTAGCCACTGAATTAGATTGCTTCCCATCCGTTTAACCACACATCTTCTCCCCAAAACCCACCTTCCAAAGAAAAGTGATCAAACCCAATGTCAGCAAACTCAAACAGAGAGAACCAGATCCTTGGGCTGTTGCAGAAACAAGTGCTATTTCTCAAGTATAAGGGTCATTTTTTGCATGATGTTCTGATAAAATATAGCTTATAGTACTTTAAACTTATTAATTAGATGTTTTCTAATGTTTGTTTGGGTGTGGCTAATATTAGTGATGGGTTCTTGTTGAAAACTGAAGGATAAGAATACTACAGGAGGATAAATGAAGCACCTCTTGGCCTTCAAGACCTGAAGGAAAATAAAGTGGTGTTGTTTGGGTAAGACAGAGCAGGACACCAGGCTGAAGAGATTATTCTCTCTCTCTCACTCTTTTTATTTTTCTCTCTGTCTAGTCGTCATGGCCAGAGTCATAAACAACATGCTACCAAGAGCCACTCCATCAGAGCACACACTCACTAACACACACCCTGAGGTGGCGAGGGAGAGAAGGGTGGGGCGAGGGAGAAGATAAAGGTTGTGATGAGGCAGGCAAGGAATAAGGATCTAAACGCAGCTTTAGTAAACTGAAAAACAAACAATTAAACTCAGAGCAAAGAGCAAAGGACACAGGGAACAGGGAACAGGGAACAGGGAACAGGGAACCGGGAACCGGGAACCGGGAACCGGGAACCGGGAACCGGGAACAGCGCATAGACAAAAACATTCATACATGCAAGAACTGACACAGGAAACAGGGAAACCAAGGGCTTAAATACTCAAGGGAACAAACAAGGGAAAGAGGAACACCTGGGGAAACAATAAGGGAATGAGAAATAATCAGGGAGAACCAATCAAGGAATAAAACTACAAAGGACTACAAAACTAACGGGAAACAGGAACTAAACAAGAATTTCAACATAAAAGTACAAAGACAACAGGGAATATGGCAAAGGTTGAGAGACTATGGAGGAACAGGAGAGAAAGAAAAAATGGAAGATGCAAGGAGGAGAAGCTACAAAAAGTAGCACCTACAAAAAAGTGCCATGGTATTACCATGGTTTTCTGGACATGACAATATGATAATGTCATGGTTTTGGGACATTACCATAATTTTACTGTAATACAATACTTTATCCAAGTATTTGGACTACGAAGTAAATGGCGTAGTATATTATATGGTAACCATTCAGTGATATGGTATACTGTATCTCATAGTACCATTGTATTATCTTATAACTAACAGAGAGAGAGAGAGAGAACATTTTTCAAAATACAAAACAAATTGTAAAAACACAATTAAAACACAAAATTATTTAAAGGGCTAACATTGCTTACAGCAGCTTTAACTGTACCATTTCTATGAAAATGTACAAGGACCATGTCACACATTCACTTACGCTGCCTTGACAATGTTAGGAAATAGTCAGTAAACTTTTGGACAAAGAGTAAAATAGAATTTGTTTGGTGCAAGGGTGAGTTACAGAACCCTTGTCCGGGCTCTGGGCTTAAACAGCTCGCTGTGCAGCTGGATCCTGGATTTCCTGTCAGGCAGACGTCAGGTGGTTAGAATGGGCAGCAACACCTCGTCATCACTGACCCTCAACACTGGAGCCCCACAGGGCTGTGTTCTCAGCCCACTCCTGTATTCCCTGTACACACATGACTGTGTGGCAACACATAGCTCCAGTGTCATCATTAAGTTTGCTGACGATACGACGGTGGTAGGTCTGATCACTGACAATGATGAAAGAGCCTACAGAGAGCAGGTGCACACTCTGACACGCTGGTGTCAAGAGCACAACCTCTCCCTCAACGTCAGTAAAACCAAGGAGCTTGTTGTGGACTTCAGGAAGAAAGACGGAGAACACAGCCCCATCACCATCAATGGAGTACCGGTGGAGAGAGTCAGCAGCTTCAAGTTCCTCGGTGTCCATATCACTGAAGAACTCACATGGTCCATCCACACTGACGCCGTTGTGAAGAAGGCTCACCAGCGCCTCTTCTTCCTGAGACGGCTGAGGAAGTTTGGAATGAACCAACACATCCTCACACGGTTCTACACCAGCACTGTAGAGAGCATCCTGACTGGCTGGTATGGCAATAGCACCGCGAAATATATATATATATTTCATATACTCCTTACTTATTGTATTGCATATTGTGTATTCTATATTGTGTTCTATATTGTGTGTATTGTTTACTGTACATTGTATATAATTATCGTGTTGTGTAAGTATGTGTACATTTGATATGTAAATTGTGTTGTGTAAGTATGTTGTTTATTGTAATTGGTATATGTCTCGTCACTGTCATGACTGCTATGTTGCTCGGAACTGCACACAAGAATTTCACCTACTGTTGCACTTGTGTACATGGTAGTGTGACAATAAAGTGATTTGATTTGATTTGATTTGATTTGAATAGGAATCCCAATTTCCACATTAGTGTTGACAAGACCAGGAACCCCAATTTCCACATTAGTGTTGAGAGTCCAGACATTAGTGAAGACTATTAAAAAAAGGAAGTGAGTTTGTGAGTCTTTTTGATCGATTAATTAAAATAACCAGCTCATAAGAGTCATTCTTTCATGAATCAGACTACAATGGTTGCGCTGTATGTTTGTTGTCTGGTTATTCTCTTGGTGTTATTTTGCTGAACACCATCTCTTTGTATGGTAAATATCTGTGCTTTTTTTAACCCAATCACCCATACACACATACACTCATGCACCAACATTTTTAGTTATTCAGGGCTAGACAGACATACTTTGAGTCGGGGGATAAATTAGGGAAATTTTAGGCTAGATATAAATAGCAGAGAGAGTCTTTTTCTACTATTCCCTCTGTGAAATTAGCTGGTGGTGACATTTTTAACTCGGCCATTGATATTAATAATGCTTTTAAAGAATTCTATCTTGATCTCTCTAATTCCATGTCTTCGTCTACTGATGAAGATACTAGAAACTTTGTGGAACCACTAAACTGACGACTGATTCTCTTGATTCTGAGATAAACTTGGAGGAGCTTGATGAGGTAATTAAGGCTCTGCCTACTGGCAAGGCTCCGGGGCCAGATGGCTTTTCCGCTGAATTTTTTAGATCTTATACTACAGAATTGGCTCCATTTTTGTTAGAAGTTTATACAGAATCATTAAAGAATGGAAAGTTTCTGCCAACCACAACACAAGCCCGGATCAGTCTGATTCTTAAAAAAGGACAAAGATCCAAGCAAGTGTAAAAGTTACCTTCCAAATTCCCTGATCCAGCAAGTTTTGGCAAAAATTCTTGCTAACCGATTAAGTAAAGTTATGAAATCTCTTATACATATAGATCAGGTGGTGTTTATTAGGGGCCGCATCTCTTCTGACAACATTAAGCGTTACATTAATAATGTGGTCAGTGGCGAATGATCAGACTCCGGTCGCTGCCATCTCACTTGACGCTGAAAAGGCGTTTGATATGGTAGATTGGGATTATCTTTTTAAGATTTGGAAATATATGGGTTCGGAAATACTTTTATTCAATGGATTAAGTTACTTTATAGACAGCAGTGGTACAAACAAATTGATTAATTTCAGATTATTTTACTCTGAATATGGGCACTCGGCAGGGTTGCCCTCTTTCCCCATTATTGTTCTGTCTTGCCATGGAACTATTAGCAGCCGCTGATTTTTAGCAGCTCTCTTATTTCAAGCAATTTGATAGTATAGGAAGTCCTTAATTTGGAATGGAAAGCATCCCAGGTTACATTTCAACAAGTTTCATAGGCCGATTAACAAAGGTGGGCTGGGCCTACCTAAGATTTTGTTTTATTATTATGCATTCGGTCTCAGACAATTGGCTCATTGGTTGCTTCCACCTGAGACAGACCCTCCCTGGTTTTATTAAGTCACACCCCATTATCTCGCATTTACACTCGATATTCGAGTGTTTAACTCGGATATTTATTTATACGTAGCCTCCAGCATATGGCTAAACCCTAAACTATGTATTAATAAGTTCCCTTTCTGTTGGTCAGATTGGATTGTGAGGGGGGTTAATACACACTGTGACCTATATGAGAGTGGAATATTGAGATCTTTTGAAATTTTTATTCAACATTTTGGGATTCCCAGATCTCAATTTTATTAGTATTTACAGCTGTGCCACCTGCTCTGCGCTGTTTTTGGGTAGCTGTGCCACCTGCTCTGCACTGTTTTTGGGTAGCACGCACCCCCCTAGAGTGACAGATACTGAGGGAGTGGTGATTGCTGCTTTGAGAAGGGTCATGAGTCATCAGTGTATTACTCCCTGCTAATTCAGATTCTGAGGGACGGAGCTTTAAATTCTCTCAAAAGATTATGGGAGGAAGATTTACATTTGGTATTGGAGGAGGGAGTGTGGGCTAGGATTCCAAAAAATATATAAAGTCTGCATCTAGAGATGCAAGGGTTCGTCTTATTCAATTTAAGATTTTACATAGATTTTATTGTACCCATTCTAAATTGTATAGGCTTGGACTTAAGGAGACACTCAGAAGATGGAGACACCACCCATGTTTTTTGGGGGTGTCGTAAGATCCAAGAATTTTGGCTGAAGGTGCAAAGATTTGCATGTGATGTGTTGAACACTCAAATCTCGTTCTGCCCCAGACAAATGGGGAGCTCCTAAATTTGGAGGATAAGTACATAAATAATTGGGTTTTGACCAGTGTGATGATTGGTAGGCAGGTTATTTTGAGGGGATGGAAGTCGGATGGAGCACCCTCATTCCCAGAGTGGTAAACGGAGATAGGGAGGGTGGCTGCCTTCGAGGAGGGGTCAAGCAGAAGGATGGGAGTTAGGGATTTCTTCAATAAGAAATGGGCCAATTACCTAGCAATTTGGGGGAATCTCAAGGAGGGGTGTTGGACGGAGTAATTTAGAGTTGAGGTTTTTTTTTACTTGATTATTGTATTTTCTTTTTTTGTTGTTGTTTTAGTTTTGTGTTTTTTATGTGTGTGTCTATATTCTATTGACTATAGGATTGTTTGTGGGGGGGTCAGGGTGAGGTGGAAGTTTTGTTGGGGGAGGGGATATAATGGGGGTTTAACGTTAAAAATGATTGATTCACTATATATGTGTTGTTTTTTCTTTGTGTTAATTTATGAATCAATTCAAATGTTAATAAATATCTCAATCTGCAATCTCAAAACTTGTGTAAAATATAATTTATTTTGGAGCACAGTGCCACTGCTGCATAGCCATGCAGGAAACACTGAGCTATAAAGTCATTGCATTTATGACAAGCATATTTAATTTATGGTTCCCACTATTGTGAATTTATGCACATATTAACAGTGGTAGAGTGCTCCAAATTTAGGCTGAAGGAACATTTATGTTTAATGCTTGGTTAGGGGTTTGATACTAGGGAGATAGCATTCATTCATACATTCATTTATTTATTCTTCATTCATTCTATGATTTATGCATATGTGAATACATACTTGTGAAACAGTAAGATGTTCTTTCCATACCGTTACTTTAAAGAAAATAGTACATGTTCTTTTCAAGTGGTTTTCAGTTGGTTAATGTTGCAAAACATCCACAGAGATCTGCTTGCTGACTCGAGGCAGAAGAACAGCCAGCATAAGGGCAGACACATACTGCCGCCTCTACTCGCTTTCTGTGGACCATTTCAATGAGGTGTTGGAGGAATACCCCATGATGCGGCGGGCCTTTGAGACCGTAGCTCTTGATCGCCTTGACCGCATAGGTGAGATCTGTCAGTTCATCGTGTTTGTTACAGCTGTGCTGAGATGTCCATAAAGAGTGGCAAAATGTTATTACCTGTCACATCTCATCTGTGCTTTTATTGATTGATTTCTTTGTTAATTTAAGCCAAGAATGCTACAAGACTGAAGCTTGTTATCCTTTGCTGTTTTAAGTCTGTGACAAAAACTTTCAATGCATGCCTGTCGCTGACAGTTTTCTCGTATTCCCATTGAAGATGCTACAATATGATTCAACTAGTCACAGACACTATGACACTGTTTTGAATTTTTTTGTTTTTGAAAGTTTTTGAAATAGTTTTAAAATTTCTGTTATGTTAAAATCAGCACAAAAAATTACTCACAAAAAAAGCTTTTGTTTTCAAGAATTAACTCTCCCATTGTTATGGATGTGAGTTTGTGTGAGGAACATAGGCGGAAATCGCGGAGGGGTCGCAACCCTATCTGAGGGTTGTCCCCCCCTAAAATATAATTAAAATATGTGCATTGTAAATAATATAATGATATATTCTTAAAATAATTGTTTAAGAAATAAAATAATACAAATGCAAACGGGGCAACAACAAAAAAAACCTTGGTGTCCCCTTCAAAAATTGCTCTTGAGAATTGTTATGTTTATTGCCCCCCAACATTTTTATGAAATTTTCACCCCTGGTGAGGAACAGAATGAACTTGTAACTGACACACCTAGTCTGCGATTAGTTTGGCAAAGTGTGCACCAACACAACAGAAGACTAGAAACTGAGTTTTTAATACCGTACATGTAGGGCGACGATCTTCAGTCTTGTAGTGTGCAATTTCCATTAGTCAAACTACATAATTGAGCTTGCTATTCATGCTTTGATGTATCCTGTTTTGCCCTCAAAGGTAAGAGAAACTCTGTGCTTCAGCACAAAGTCCAGCGGGATCTTAATTCCGGGGTGCTGAACTACCAAGAGAATGAGATCATCCAGCAGATTGTGCAACATGACAGGGACATGGCCCATTGTGCCCACCTCATTCAGACACCTCCCCCAGCTCCTCACCCAGCACCCACTCCATCCTCCCACACTCCTGTTATCTGGGCACCCCTCATCCAGGCTCCCCTACAAGCTGCTGCAGCCACCACTTCAGTCGCTATTGCACTGACCCGCCATCCTCATTTGCCCCATACACTCTTCCGGCCCCCAGTCCCACTGATTGGCTCTTTAAAGGACCGGCCAGGGTATGTAAAAAGGTTACCGACAGCCCTTTCAGGCACTGCTGCATTCGGTGGGTCTTTGTCAACCAGCTTGCAGTTCAGCTCTTGTATAGAGACCCCAATTCTGGACACACTCAGGTCAGAGAGATCATCTACCTCCACACCTCCGCCACCATCCTCAAGCTCCCTATCATCCACCATCACAACAACCATCACCACCACCACCTCCAGCATCACAGAGTCTTCCATCTACCCCCATAGACCCCTTGCCTCCAAAGACTTCAGTGTTGCCCAGCTCCATTCACAACCACAAGTTCCTCAGTCCTCTTTCCCTACTATCGCTGCATCACTTCCTGGGTTCTACCAAGGAGCAGTTGGAGGAGAGGATGTCCAGCTTGCAATTCCTTCTGCCTCCACTCTCACTCCTTTGATAGCACACTCAGTGAGTCCCATATTGACCCAGCTGCATTCAGCTCAGCCTACTCCTCAATCAGCAAAATCCAGTTCTGATTTGAAAAAAGTGACAGGGACAGCTTCCCAATCTCCTATAATTGAGTCACCTGTACACTCCAAGAGCATTTTAGAACAAGTCTCATGTGTCCCATCCCAACACCCACTGAGTGGTCTACAGCCAGATGTTCTCACCCAGCTTTCCCAAGAACCATCTGCTCTTGCTTCCCTAGCACAGTATGGGTCAGGAAATGTGTCCCCATGTAGCACTCCCTCAGCATGCAGTCCCACGTGCCAGAGTCCCACTGTGGAGAAAATGAGGATGTCCATGCATAGCCACCCTGCCAGCATCTTTGGATCCCAAAGCTCGCTCCTAACCCCTCAGACACTCCATTCTACATCATCTCAACCAAGAGAAAGGGGTGGATCTTTGGTCGATCTGCCATCCCATGATTTAAGCAACATTTCCATGTCCCTCCCCACCCCAGGACTACCTGAAAAGTCCAAGCCAGTTGGAAGAGGACCACAACCTCCAGACTTGTTCCATCACAGAGGATCAGCTTCAAGTCTGTCACCTCTGCCCTCACCCCCTCCCGTTATCAAACCATTTAGCTCAATACCTGGTCACGTGGTTTTATCAAGACAAACTTCAAAGTTGTCCATAGTTCAGACTGGATCCTCAGGTGGGTCACCAGCCCATGGATCTAGTGACAGGTCCACACCTGGGACACCAAGCTTGCATCCCAAACTCCCATCAAACTTGTGAGAATGGGCTGCACCCTCCTACTATGAGTTAACTAGGTTTTTTAATAGCCATAAATATTTGTCAAAGGAACTGACATTTTTTGCCAGACAAGGAGGGTGTATGTTTGTCTACTGTGTATTTCTATTAGTCCAATGAAATCCTTGTATGTTATACCAAAAGAAGTAGCGGACTAACAAAACTGACCGAAGAATGAAGGTGTGACTTAAATGTGTCTTCCAAGTTCTGTCAGTAATTTTTGCAATATTAATGTCAGATGATAAGACTTTAGAGGGAATTGCAACAAGTTACAACTTCCAAAAATCTACAAAAAAGAAACAAAACAAACATGGTTCTTCAGAGTAATAGTTCTAAGGGATGTATGTATGTTTGTGATTTTGTGTATGTGTGAGCGAATGCTAGTTATTGTTATGTTATAATAGTATGTTCTATTTAAAGGAGGCAAATATGCTGGGTCAGGGAAGCAAAGCTACATTCGTCACAGTTCATCAATTGGGCATCAGCTGTCACTGTGAAAGAACATGCTGTACAGGTCTCTCCGGGCAGGTGGCACTGATACACACACACACACACACACACACACACACACACACACACACACACACACACACACACACAGGTGTACTCAAACACACACACACAAACACTTGCACAAACAAACCTAGCCTTCAATATTCCAGTCATCTAGACATAGTGTGGTCTTTCCACTAGACCTTGACCCCATACATACCTCGTAGCTGAAAAAGAGGTACTGCTCAGTATCTACAGTATGGCCTTTCCTTTTGTAACAATTCTGCCTTAGTAACTAGACACCAGGGAATGACACCCTCACTTCCACAACAGAAAAGGGGATATTAAGAATGTTTTGCAATCATTTTGGATGTGAAGTTGTGCAGTACTTAAGCAATAAAACTGTATGCTTGTTTTTTTGTACGTGCATGGAGGTTGAACTGTAAATTGCAGCTTTCTTCCTGTCAAACAAAAGATACCGGATGATTGTGACAATGGCAACGTCACTACTACTAATATGATACAGTTATAAAACAAGCCCACTGCAGTTACCAAAGCTTATGAGTTACGAATTGTAATTACAAAGTCATATTTGAATTTGGTTTGAATGTTTTTATTTCCCGTTTGCATCTGTTCAGAAATGCACATTTTGCAAAATGCAGTAGGCCTATACCCCATAATCTACATGATGTTGTACATGCTTTCAGGTTGTAGAGTATATGCTTTCCGGTTGTACAATATACTGTATGTTTTGGTTCATATGTATTATATTTTATATCCATGACCATTTGAGCATTCAGAGGAGAAAACTTTATTAAAATGTAATTATTTGATCAAAACTAACAGCAAAACAGACAATAGTTAGGCTAGCACTTGCTATGCCATTTGTGATTAGTGGTAAATGGAGGAATAGTATTTTTGTAAGTCTCCTTCATTTTAAGCAAAGCTCACACATGTTGATCATTAAAATTCCCTTCTTTGTACCAAGTTAATATAGTATGATTTATATAATTTTATAATACCTGTCTTTGTATACAGTATATCTACTAACTGTGCAAGTGTTTATTTGTTTTGTTAATTTATATAGTCATAATTTAATCAATATATTGTCATCGTCAACCCACAAATACTGTCAATATGCATCACTTTGTCTTTCAACTCTCAATCAATTCTTGCAATATGCATTTAATTATTTTATTATTAAATGTAAATTTTCAGCCCGTTAAAGAAATATTCTGGGTTCAATACAAGTTAAGCTCAATCAACAGCATTGTGACTTGTTGATTACCTCATATTATTATTATTTTGACTCGTCCTGCATTGACTTTGGCAAAGCTGCAAGACAAAATGCAAATGAGAGTGGTATATTTAATGTTGAATATTAATGATTTAAATATCAAAGCATCAAAGAGCTTTTTCTCTTTTTTTTAAGATTACAAAGCACATGATGCATTACGCTGTAATATTTCTCTTTGTAACATTGCTTTTTCAGGTCAGTTTGTGTGCACGAGTATGTGTGCTTTAATGTGCATATTTTATGTTGTAGCATTACGTTGTAGCATTCTAAAAATTCTATTTACCATAACCAAAGTGAGGTTTCATTAATGAGTGTTAAACAGTAGCATTTTGAACACAACAACATCATTAACAAAAGCCTGACTTCATAAGAGGCAGTGAAATATTGGTGAGCTATGAGGTCATAAGGGATTATGATTTGTAATGAAATTGTAATGTAGGTTGTGTGATACTCCAAAACACGAAGGCATTTGTGGTCGCTAAATGGAAATATGGTTAAACCATATGCCATATCCATGATGGACGATTTATGTCATGAGGTCATTATGCATCAGTCTACGATGCACTTTTAATTCATCAAGAGACTGAAATTGCTCTTCCATCATAAGCAGCTTCCTACTATTAATACCTGAACATATGCCCCTTCAGAACTCACATTAGTGCAATATTCACAAGTGGAACATGAACAATTTTAGCATGCCAATCAAAGATTTTAATGATTACTGAATAATCATATTCTGTATATATGATCATTCATGAGTATAGCTAAATGAAATTTAATTTGAACTATGTTAATTGGTAAATAATTGTAAAAATAAAAATATATATATATTGTTTTCCTTTGTTAAGTCTGTGCTGTTTTCTATCTTTCTCTCTTCCTGACCAGGTGAGTAAAAATCCTTGGTTTTGTTTCATCAAAATTTCATATTAGTATTTCTAGCATTCATATATCATCTCTCTCAATCACACTGGTTCTGTGATACTGCTACAGTAGAAGAGTGAGAATCACAAGGTTGTGTCCTTGAGAATTCAATGCACCGTTCCTCCAGCTCTTGAGCCTGTATTGAGCCTAGATTCCAGAGCTTCTTTCACCTGACATAGTTCCAGTGGGAAACAGTGATAGCATCGTCCACTTCCCTAAGACAGTGGTGGATCAATCTCCCACTTAATGCCCTCCATCCCCCACTGCTAAGCTCACAAACTGACACACTTGACTGTTTAACCCATATCTGTATGGTGAATGGTGCTCACCAGAAAAATGGGGGAAACGAGAGTAGTTGTCACATGGTCAATATCTCAGCAAATATAAGGTTTTGAGTCAAAAGCCCAGTTATTCAAATGTATGTATTCTCTAGCAGTGGTTTTGTATGTTGGTTTAAAAAACCTTGTTCAAATTCCTCTTCAGTTAGAATCCATTTTAAGACTTCTCAGAGAGCACACATACATCATTGAGATGTCTTTTAAGAGCGTTTAATCTGGTAATCTGAGAGGAAACATTTTATAGTCAGACGTATTGCAGGTGAGCAATCAACTTTAAAAATATGTCTAACAGATATAAAACACACATCAAATATATATCTGGGTGATTTATGTGTGCTATCAGGGTTGTATCTTCCAAACTGATCCACGCTACTGTGAATTTCACACAATGAACTTCTGGTGGCAAAATATTTCCCCTTGTGAGTTCGCGGGGAGTTCAAGTTAAGTGAAATTTGACAGTTTAATTCGCCACGTTGACCAATAAGGCACGGTCACATTTACCTGTACTGCAAAATTTTGTGGGTGAAGAAGGTATGGGTGGACGTTTAGCATGTGAAACCAGCAAAAAACGAATTACAAAGCAGTATATTTTAATTCTGCAGTTAATACTCTGTGAGAGTGAAGTTAAAAAGAAACTTGCCATTAAAATTATATTCTTCTTCATTGTGAATAAGCTGTGTATAAAGCACCACCCACACAAAGGTCACTGCTAAACCAAATGACTTCCTATTGGTCAGTACACCTGTTAAAGTTCGCCAAACTTGAACTACATGTGAAATCTGTGAGGTGAAATCAGAGATTTTTTTTAAATGACTGAGATAACATCCTCCATGGCTTTATTATACGAGAGAGTGTAATGGTTAACTAGCGTATTATGACAGTAAGTCACCATTTGCAGATACCATACAAAGAAATAGGGAAGCAGTAAACTGACACCTACCTTTCAAAAATTGTCCGTGTCTTCTCTTATAAAACAGCAATTTTATCATTTTAAACTCCATACATATATCATTCCAATAGTATTGTTTAGTGTAAAACATGTTGAAGATTAGCGGACAGGCAGTCACTTCAGTAAACGATGAGCTGTTTTCTTACAAAAGAAGATTATTCAGCACACTGAAACATCTCCTTCAGACATCAATACAAAAAAAAATGTCCTCTTGTCTCCTCACCAGTGTACCACCCATAGAATGTCTAGGCTACCTTAGTAGGCTCCCCTTAGAAGGGCTTTGGGGAAATTCTTCGCCACCAGAAGTCCACTGTGTTAAATCACTATTGCGCATTTTCCCAGACACAGAATTTCATTGCATGAAGGTAAATGTAACCACAACTATAGGAAGTAGCTTGGTTTTCTTTGCACGCCAACATTCCATGGGATACAGTCATCTCGATCAGGAATTTTGTACAAAGGATTCCGGTTGAGAAGAAATTACCCTACATGAATTTTGCCTGGGGTTCACCGCCTTATTCATCAAATTTCACCATCTAAAGGTAAATGTGAACGAGCCTTAAATAAAACAGGTGAACACAATAAAAGCACACAAGTTGAGTGGTGGTGGCGTAGAGGCTAAGGCACAGGGCTGTTAATCAGAAGGTTGCTGGTTCAAACCCCACCGTCACCACCATTGTGTCCTTGAGCAAGGCACTTAACTCCAGGTTGCTCTGGGGGGATTGTCCCTGTAATAAGTGCTCTGTAAGTCGCTTTGGATAAAAGCGTCTGCCAAATGCATAAATGTATGTAAATGTAAGTTGTTTACCAGAAACAGAAAACATGCATTTAAAATCAAAATAGCGCCGCCCACTGGTTGCTCAGGAAAACAGTGGATACAGTCACAACATGCCTACAGTAGCCAACTGTCTTTTTTTCCTGGCCAAAGTAAGAAATGTTCGATAGTTATTTGCAGCTGAGACTTCAATGTATGTGTCTACTTGACTTTAAAATATAAACCTACCATGAGAAATATTTACTGGAGTAAAAAGAGTGACAACAAGCCCAGATCTTCCTTATTCTTTCTACTAATAACTTGCAAAGAAATGATCAATGGATGGTCAATCAATGCTATCAGAATAAACCAAGGATGATGTCTATTCCAGCTAGTATTACACTTTCCCCCTGCACTGGTTATAATACGTCGAAAGAATTCCACTCCTAGCAGCTTGATGTCAGCGAGTCCTGCTGGCGAATCAAAGCCTTTCTAAGCCTCACCTTATTTGCATACAAATTGACCAGCTGATCCCTGTCACTCTGACAATGCAGCCAAGGTACACCCAGACTGCAAGCCCTGCTAATTACAGCATGATCCTGTTATATTATTGCCAAAAGGAGCCCTAGTCTGGGCCATATATTGGAATGAAGCCTGATGCTTTGAAGAAATAACTTTCCATTGACTAATTGTTGTTCCTTTGAAAAGTTTGAAAAGTTAGTTTAGCATTTCCAGTGTGTTATGAATTTTAATTGCGAATCAGTACTGCTGACTCATTCCACATCCGAACGGTTCCTAGCCGCTCAAAAGATGAGAGAAGTTTTTAAGTCCTTTTCCCCCAAAACTAAGTGTTTTTTCAGTGTTTTCTTCTCTCGCTATTTTGTATTTAGCACACATAACTACAAAAATAAATGCATAAATTATGCATGCTTTTATCATGCCTTGTTTTGTAATCATGTACAATGCAGTGGTTTTGATGTCCAATTGTACACTGCCCCCTAGTGTTTTCTCTTAGCCTAAACAAATTAAATTGCCTTTGCAATTGCTCCAGAGGGGTATTTTCGAAATGATCTTAAAGACCTGTGTAGAGACATTGATAGCAAATGTTATGTTTGAATATCCAAAGGAAACATTTTAATCCAGACCATAAATCTATTAAGTGTGGATGCATATGCATGTACAATTCAACATATTTTCTCTCAAAATATTCAACTGACCTACCTTAGCATTAGGAGCAATTTAGATGTTTAATTACATTATAAAACGGAAATGATAATGGACTGACTTAATTGTCAACACTGTGTATTTTCAGTGTAGTACAGAGGGTGGAATTACTTTTTGCCATCATATTGACAATACAGTATAAGCCAACCTTCACAACCAATGAAAACATAACACCTCAAGGGTGTTATGTGGCTAAAACTTTAATGTAACGTAAAATGTAATTGTGTTCAAAAAATAAATAAAGAAAGAAAGCATACAAGGGAAAACAATGGAATTCCATGATTCTAACCATATGTGTGACTGTAAGATTCATACAGAATTCTCCAGTGGGATGGAAAGGGTTAAAAGAGCTCTGTGACTTCAGGATGCAGTGTGACCCCACATGAGTTTGATAGGAATTAAAAATGTGTGAATGGTGCCAACAAAATCTGCAAGGTTATTTTTGTGACTTATAAAGGGGCTGAGGGTAGAAATGCAGTCTGTGAAGTTGTGCTCAAGGCACCACAACAATACGCATGGTGTTGGTGTAGCCAGACCCTGGGCGCCAACCTGTTACGACGATCAGAACATCACCAGACTTGAAGTACTTGCGGGCCTTGCCTGAAAAACAAAACAGAGAGTTTGAACAAGGACTCAAATACAAAGGCACCAGGTTTTAGTGTCCGACCACTAAATATGCAACCCAATAATAAACCAAAACAAATGCAATCCAACTTACTGTCATAAAGGCAAATTTATTGTAACAATGTGAAATATTAAAGAAGAAAAAAATTAGAGTCCCTGTCCTTTTAGTCCATGTCTGTTAGCTTTACAGCTATCTAAATTTTGTCTATCAAATCTAAAATCTATTCAAATCTCTACTAGAGAGCCGTGTAATAAACACATATAACATGTACAGTGCTCCTTTTTCTAGAAAACAAATTAGATCTTTTTCCAATAAAACTCTGTATAATGAGAATATCCCTCCCCTAATACCACCTGAAACTGACTTCCAATAGCTGTGATGAAGCTTAAACCTGTTAAAAAGGTGTCAATTTCAATATGTCCTGCCACAACTTCCTGTTTCAATAAGAAATACACCTATACATGTCATACCAAGAACTGTTTAGAGTCTAGATGGAAATACCTCCTCTATTACCCTTAGCAAACCATTATCATCACCACGACCAATAAGAACAAGCAAAGTGATCAAGTGATTTTCTGTTGCTGCTACCAGCACCTCTTCATTTCAGCTTTTACCTAGTAATTGGCTCAGTGAGTGACTAATGATTCAATCAATGTGTATCTGTTAATGTCTCACTAGCTGAAAGTATTAGAAATCTCTAGATGTCTCCTTACCCATCTACAGGGCAAAGCTGACACGTAGATCCACATCCTCAGCCCAAACATCATTATCGGGCTTGTTGTAGAAGATGGAGATGAAGCAGGATGCAGAAGATGCAGGTGCAACTGGCGGGCTGTCTGGCCATTACTGGTCACAGCCGGGACAGCAGCTCAGTGGACCTGAGGAGACACAGTAGGGGTGATGTTTCACAAAGATTCTCCAGAATATACAGGACAGGAATTGTACTAAAAATATAATAAAATATATTATTTGCTATATTATCTGCTATAATATAATATAATACAGTTATACTATGAGGGTTTATTATTATTGAAATTAGAATAATTAAAACAATAAAAAAAATACGGGGCATGGGTAGCTCCCTGGTATTGTGAGTGGTATTTTGAGTTTGAATCTAGAGTGTGCTGAGTGAATCCAGCCAGGTCTCATAAGCAACCAAATTGGCCCAGTTGCTAGGGAGGATAGAGTCATATAATGAATAATTTAAACAATATATTATTTAAAAAATGTGAGTTAACATTTCTAGCCAATCAATGTGTGGAACCAGTCAAAAGTTTTGTCACAATTTTGGACAAAATGTACATTTCTCATTAAATACCTTTTAATCTAAAGGTTTTTGCTTAAATGATTGAAATTAGTTTTTAGACTTTTTTGTGGCATTATACTGTATATACACATATTTCCCAGATGTCCATTTGTGTTATTTCATAATTTGATGACATTAATATTATTCTAACATGTTGAAAATAGTATTAAGAAAAAGTTAATGTGTTTAAACTTTAGTCGTAATTAGACAGAAACTTTTAGGTATTGGTAAACTTATATTAGATATAATGTATATGCTTGCTTGAAATCATAATTATTCTAGTTGGTGTCAGTCTGAAATGCATACTCCCAAATATGTGCTCCAGTGACCATTAACTTATGCATGCAACCTACTCTAAGACAACTGAATAAGGAGTTTAAATTAGCCTACAAAATGTCAAGGTTCAGGCCTGCAAAGGTCAGACTGTCTCCCTGAGCACATCAAGATGCATTTCGATCAGCCACAAGGCAAAAAGGATAATGTGAGAGTAAAAGAGACACAGAGATAGAGACACAGAGACAGTTAGGCCTAATTCAGCTAACTAACTAAAAATAACTGCTGACTTTAAATGTATTTGTATAGGGCAGGAGAAATGTCGCTTAAAGGTGCATTCAGTAATTTGGGGCTACCGGTAATTTAAAAAATGTTGCACATTAACAAATGAATTGGGTTTTTGTTGAGAGTGAGATGAAATGAAGACTGTACTCATAATAGTTTTCTATAAAAAGTGTTTTTATTATACAAATGTGTTTCACCATGTTGAAATGACATGGTCCGCTGTGTTTCACTAAACAATGAAGAAGAAAATACTTGCGCACATTGGCTGCCACCTATATAGATACAAATGTGTCTATTCTTAGCTCAGTGTTGCTTGGTGTCAGGAAGAGCGAAAAAACACAATGGAACATACTTATTATCGTGCTTTAGAAGCAGAGACAACAGGAGATTCAGTAGTTGTACTGCCAAGAAGCATGACAGAAAGACCAGAAAAGCCAAAAAACTAGAGTAAACATCTGTACGGCATACACAATGTGGAAAGATTTGATGATGGAGAAAAACACAGGTGAGACATTATTAATTGTGATAGAGAAAAAGACAGGAAAGACATTATTAATTGTTTAGACCACTCACTAAAATAGTAGCAGTGGAATTTACAGAAAACTCAAACAAGTTTCTCTTGAACTTTTAAAATTACGTGTGTAGTCAACTTATATTAGTAATGTACAGTTTAACAGTTTACAAACGCAACCGGAAAGCAATGTGTAATTTTTTTCTTTATTACAGCTATAGTAAGGGGGGCCATCTACCTCCACCTCTATCAAATGGCATATGTCTTAATTCGTTTAGTAGCTTGGCACAGTGATTGTTGTGGATTTTGAGTAAACCATGACGTTGGTTTGCTAGTAAACAAAATTAGTTTTTCAAATACAGTATTCATGGACATGCTAAATTTGATCATTAAAAACATTTCTTATTTTTCCTTTAACATAGCATTCTGTATCACTAGATAACTGAGGTTTATTTATGCTAAGTAGTTCTCTAATAAAGGTAATAACTGTCTTTAGGAATAAAGTGAAACAAAGACAGTCTCTGAAGATTATTGATATGAGGGACAATAATAATCAGTACTTAACTGTAGAAGTATGTTCGCTGATGTTTGTTTTTTAGGCAAAGCAGTTATCTTATAGAAGTAATAAATAACTTTAGAAATGACCTCAAACTGCAACATTTTCCAGATGCAAATAATGTTCCAAATCTGGTGGAGGCATCAGAGGCGATCATGATGTTCCACATCGATAGATGGCAGTACCACATCTAACACCACTATCGTATCGGTACCTTAAGTACACAAAGAAGAGCAATGCTAACGCTAACTAGAGATCTACTCAATGCCCTTTTTAAATAAGTGACAGGTCTTACAATGCATTCATAACATTTAAAATCTCTAGTTCATGTGTGCATGGTTGAGTTTAGGTCACTGTACCTAATATTAGAACCAAGTGTGGGCTATATTCCTGCCCAGTAAGCCTTGAGGGTTTTTGTTGGTGAATGCGTGAATGGGTGTCTTTGACCTGCCGATCTTGGTGAGCACAATGATGGTGCTGGCGCGGCACTTGAAAGAGGCCTCCACTGTGATGATAGCCACAGACTCAGTGGGGTCACGGGTCAGGTAAGAGGTACAGCAAAGCTCCACAAAAATTTGCCTGTGGAACTTAGCTGCCTTGGCTTCACAGGCAATCTGAAGAACCACAGCACCAGAGAGATGAGAGAAGATAAAAGAAAAGCTTCAAAGGATTAAAGATTAAAAGAAATCCCAAACCCATAGTTAAAGCATAAGTGTGCAATTTCTACACCATTAGCATCACTGTATGGAGAGAGAAAAAATTACTGATGCTTACATTCTGCCAAACATCTCCTTTTGTGTTCCACAAAAAAGAAAGTAAAAAGGGTTTAGAACAACATGATGGCAGAATTAAAATATTGGGGTGAACTATCATTTTAAGTCAACCTTGTAATACCTTGTTTTTGTAATAATATACCAATATCATGTTTAGTGTACTTCCTCAATGCCGTGTTAGCTCTATTTATTAGTGTAGCGTGTTATGTAGCAGCTCTTCCAAATCATGCAAGAGATCAGTGGCACATCAGCTCAGTAGGTAATAATGCATGTAAACGCCACAGAAAAAATCTGAGCACATGTTAGAGGACAAAACTTGAGTGGGTTTAGCAGTCAATGGCACATATGGTCAGTGCATGCAGTTACAACAACAGCACTGGCATTTTATCAGGCTCTTCGTTAGCTGTGCTGTTTCAGAATCTGGAGTTAAGAATGTGGTAAGTAGTTTTGTGGTGCAACACCATGCAAAGTGATGCTGTAAACTACAGCTAGAGCTCTCCTCCGCATGCTAAACTTTAATATTAGCATAAATAGAAGCGATAGTCTGGTGCCAGTCAAGGGCAAAGCCAGAAGGGAGCGCTGTTGCACGTGCTTGTTGCTGTGTGCACAGATTCCAGTGGGTAGTCTCCCTTGGCAGTCTCTCCACTCAGCATGATGCAGTCAGCTCCATCAAGCACTGTGTTATCACCACATCAATGCTCTCCGCACGAGTGGGGCGGAGCTTTTTTACCATGTTCTCCAACATCTGTCAATCACAGATAAAATAGATCAGTACATTTATGACAAGAGTCAATACAATCACACCGTTTCTGATCTAACTATACTGTTAATATATTTACCCTAACCTGTGTGGCGCAGATGATTGGTTTGTCAATCCTGTTGCAACGACCAATCATCATCTTCTGAGCCAAGAACACCTTCTCGGTGGGATCTCAATACCCAGATCTCCACAGGCGACAAAGATACCATCACTTGCCTCCAGGATCTCATCAAACCTAGCCAAATACACATGATAAACATACTTAACTCACTAAAATTAACAAAAACAGCTGTTAACTATGTAACTCACACCAAGTCTCAACTAATAACATCTCACTGTTGACATTATAGGTGCATTCAACTAGTTCTGCAACAACTAATAGATCAATTATTGATAATGAAAATAATCTACAAATTGTGGTGACTTGATGTAGCAGACGTGAGCGCTGGACTGTGGAGCAGATGCGGGCCTGGACCGTGGAGTAGAGGCAGGCTTATGACATGGCATGGAACAGTCTGGGGCTTGACTGTGACATGGCATGGAGCAGTCTGGGGCTTGACTGTGACATGGCATTGAGCAGTCTGGGGCTTGGCTGTTACTTGGCATGGAGCAGTCTGGGGCTTGGCTGTGACATGGCCTGGGGCAGGCTGAGGCGTGGCTGTGACATGGCCTGGGGCAGGCTGAGGCGTGGCTGTGACATGGCATGGGGCAGGCTGAGGCGTGGCTGTGACATGTCATGAGGCAGGCTGAAGCCTGGCTTTGACATGGTATGGGGCAGGCTGAGGCGTGGCTGTGACATGGCCTGGAGCAGGCTGAAGTGTGGCTGTGACATGGCCTGTGGCATTCTGATGCAAGACTAGCCAAGAACCCATTCACCCCCAAATTATCATTGTTCAAAGCCTAATACAATTTGGTACACAATGTTTATTCTGTCTGGATATTTAAGGAACGCTGGCCCAGAGCTCGATGTTCTCTGTAGTCAGACGATTCCACACATTTATGTATGTAGTTTTAATTTCCCTTTTATTTTTAAGAATGTTTGTTTATTCTGATCATGTATGAAATTGGCTTTGATTGATTTTTTTAACTTACGCTTTATAATCCTACCTGGCAAATAAATTGTTATTATTTTATTTATTCGTTATTCTTCTGAAATAATATATCACCGGTAAATTCGAGGGATGCCTTTCTGCAAGCTTATGTATCATTACTGGAGCTTTAATATAGGGTAAACCCCCCAGGACAGCCAGGTAAGACAGCCACCTAGGATAACCGGGTAGGTGAAAAGCCATTTAAAGGCTCTCAGTTTGAAGATCATTAGAACAGAACTATACCGGAGCTTTAATATAGGAGGAAGCCATTTAAAGAATTTCAGTTAGAATATTGGAGCTTTTTTAAATAGAGTAAACCACTCAGGAGAACCGGGTAGGACTTACCTGTTTGTGTCACCTGATAACACACGAAACTGGATCAACCCTGAGGTTATAAAATGGTATTAGGTGTTGCCCAGCCCGCAGCTCTACAGATGTCTGCTAGCGAGGTGCCGCAGTACAACGCCCAAGAAGCTGCAACACCCCTGGTAGAGTGGGCTCGCAGGCCAGCAGGGAGGCGGCACATGCTGGACATGGTATGCCATGGTGATAGCATCGATAACCCAGTGAGCGATCCTCTGTTTGGAGACAGCGATTCCTTTCCGCTGTCCACCGAAGCAGACAAAGAGCTGATCGGAGCTTCTAAAGCTCTGCGTGCGATCCAAGTACATGCGAAGAGCACGCACCGTACACAGCAATGCCAAGGCTGGTTCTGCCTCCTCCAGGGGCAGCGCTTGCAGGTTCAACATCTGATCCCTGAAAGAGGTCGTGGGAACCTTGGGCACGTAGCCCGGTCGGGGTCTCAGGATAACGTGAGTGTAGTCCGGACTGAATTCTAGGCACAGTTCACTGACAGAGAACACCTGCAGGTCCCCTAATCTTGATGGAGGTGAGCGCCATCAGGCACTATCTGATAGTTATGCTGGTAGCACATCCTGATAGGTATTATCTGCCTGACAAGATTTTCTACCTAGGTTTTTAATACAGTCTTCAAAGAGAGAACCTTTAGCTCAGCTGAATTATGCGGCACGAAGGGAGCTCCCCGAAGGACCACAGAGAGGTCCCATGTGGGAACGAGGTGCGGCCTGGTGGGATTTAACCTCCTCGCACCTCTCAGGAACCTGATGATCAAATCGTGCTTCCCTAAATACTTAACGTTCACTGTGTCGTGATGCGCCGATATAGCGGCCACATACACCTTCAAGGTGGAGGGGGACAGCCGTCCCTCCAACTTGTCTTGCAGGAAGGAGGGCACTGATCCAACTGGGGGTCTTCGTCTCGGGACTTAGCGAACAGATGCCACTTCAGGTAATAGAGACGCCTCATCAGAGTGATCGCGTCCCGTCCAGGGGCCAGACATGGAGATTCCAGAGGTCCGGTCGTGGGAGCCAGATGGTACCCTGTCCCTGAGAAAGAAGGTCCTTCCTCAGGGGAATCGCCGGAGGGGTCCGAGGAGAACGAGTTCTGAGAACCAAGCCACGAGGTACAGTAAGGGGGTGCAACCCGGCACCTTTTTTGAGTACGATGAAGTAGGGGCTGTAAAACCCCTTCCACATCTCGGCTGGAGGGACGGGCTCTATCGCATTCTCCGCGCACAAGGTAGTGGCATTCTCGCCTCTCACCACAGTGAAGCAGACGCCGTTGAACCTGGGCGAACGCCTGGCAAACTGAATCGCCGAGTCGGACTGTCTTGATCAACCAGCGCGACAGGTGACAAGCTGCGTGCGAGAGGGACCAAAGGGACTACCGTGTCGGACGTACCAGCGCACAGGGCCTCGTGACCAGTCTAGAGACATCAAAGCACTTTCCTGACTCCAGCTCCCGGAACAGACTGGGACGGGGTCGGAAGATCTTCATCCTCGAAACCCGTGGAGACCATCACATCGGGGGCGGGTTTGTGCCACGGCTGTGCGCGCGGAAGCGGGGGGGCCCAGTTCCGGAGCGCCGTGCCTGCCAAAGAGAGCGATGGCCGGGGAGACCGGAAATAGAGCCACGGGAATGAGGAAACTGCTCTTTTATGGAAAATGTGGGTCAGTCATACGGCAAAACAAAAGTTAAATGAAACCAAGGATTCTCCACCTGACCCTGACTCACCAAGGATTCTCCACCTGACCCTGACTCAGGAATGCGTGAGCTCTTCATGCACCTCCGGGAAGAAAGGAACTGGGTCAGAGCGCGATTGGCCCCAGGAACCAATCATCGAGCCATTTTGACACTCGCGGCTGCCCGGGCAAGCATGGCCGCCAGCTCCAAGTCAGACTGTGACTGAGCTACCACACCCGAGGTTGGGAGTCAGGCGAGTCCTCAGCGTCAGACATGACGAGCCCGCTCGCCGATGTCACGATCGATAACTCATCTTCTTCACAAGCCCCGAACGAGATCGTGGGTCCGGCATAAGACTGACCGGCAACCTCGCTCCAGAGATCTGTCAGAGCATACGAGCATGACGGGGAATGGGAGGTCCGAGGGGGAATACCTGGCGGAGAGGGTCCCATTGATGTCCCCATGTCGTCCCAGTGCTAACCGACCCCGCTTGATACCCATAGGTAGAAGGACCAAGTCGGAGAGCCGCTGGAGTGGCTTGTCCTCTTATGAAGGAGAGGTGCGACCGCAACGTATGGTCATGTCCTCGCAATGAGGGCATGAACCATCCACGAACGCTGACTCCACGTGGGTAGCACCCAGGCACGTAAGGCAGCGATAGTGGCCGTCAGAAGTGGAGAGAAATTGACCGCAACCAGGAATTACACAAAAACAAAAGGGCATCTTGAAAAAGCTCACTTGTGCCACTCTTTTAGAGAAATATAAAATCTTTTAGTGATTTATATATATATATATATATATATATATATATATATATATATATATATATATAAGGAAGCTCTGCTGTACTGCCGGAGTGTTGCTCGACACAAACGTTGTGTGTGAGGGGGAGAACCTCTGCAATGCGCTGCAGCTTCCAGCAGAGGAGAGAGGAATGGAATGGCTCAGTGAATGTGTCTGTTCGGCTCCGAAAAAGAAATCTGAATGTGTGTTTGCAGCGGGACTCCTTTTATACCCGTATGTCCAGGGGAGTGCCAATATATATGTGTGTGTGTGTGTGTGTGTGTGTGTGTGTGTGTGTGTGTGTGTGTGTGTGTGTGTGTGTGTGTGTGTGTGTGTGTGTGTAATTTAAATCTGTGGAAAAATATTTGCTTGAATCTGTAAAGAATTGGGGGCCTTTGTAGGCATATTGGGAATTTATTTTTGAGACATTTAATGTTGTATGTAAACCAATGCGTTAATTAATGAAAGATAATTTATTTTAGTGTTTCAATAAAGCTATTACATATAAAATGTAGAACAGTCTTTGTCTTGATAATGCTATATATATTTTTTTATATGTATCAATATATAGCCATACATGGTTCATGCATATAATGCAGAATATTGAAAAATATAAGCACTAGATTGCCGTATTCGAAAATGTATTATTTGATACATCACATTGCATTTTCCAATATATTCATTTACATTTATGCATTTGGCAGACGCTTTTATCCAAAGCGACTTACAGTGCAATTATTACAGGGACAATCCCCCTGGAGCAACCTGGAGTTAAGTGCCTTGCTCAAGGACACAATGGTGGTGGCTGTGGGGCTCGAACCAGTGTCTTTCTGATTACCAGATTACCAGTTATGTGCTTAGACCACTACACCACCACCACTCCATATTCACATATTTTTTTGTTTTGTATGGGTTTCTTTACCACAATCTAGTATCTGTTAAACGAGCACACGTATTCATGTCAATCAAAATGATCAATGGAGAGGGAGCTCCATCATTTAGATTAAACTGTACTTTGTTGTTAAGTAATCATACTGCTTCAGATTTCAGTTTCAGTGTAATTGATTGTGCAGCTTTCATAGAAATCACACCAATGTCTCAGCAGTGAAAGTGTGTGGTTTTGAAGTGTTTTAGATGGTTTCTCCTCATCATGTAAATGCATGTAATACAATGAGCACAGAAATGCGACTTTTCAGTGCGTGAATCTGCACTGCATTTACAGATGATTAAACTATACTATATTACTATTACTGTACTATATTAAACTGTATATGATGCTGAATATAATTGATAATAATGCCAAGGGGCCTAATACTTGATAGTCCTGATAATGTCAAACATAATGTCTGATTTCACCAGTAAATTTATACTTTGGCAAACATGATTTTACTAGATTAAAAATGTAATTTTAAAAGAAAAGTGTAGAAACATGTAACCAGTGACAATAAATACTATTTAAAAACTTACATTATTAATTTAAAATACTTACAATGTTTGTTATCAGTGACAGTATACAATGCTTCTAGTATAATTATGGATTACAGAATTATTAATATTTATTTTCTGGTGTCACCATTGCCCTCTGCTGGGCTGATTTTTAGACCCACATCAAAGATCATTTTACTCTTTAATGAACAGTACTCTTTAAGTTTTACTAGTAAAGTAAAGGAACTGTTTTGCATATCTTTCTAAAGTAAAAATAATAATTAATTCAAACTTAACTTTTCATGATACAGGCTTTGTTCAATGTTTTGTGAGAGTATAGAATTGTGATTCAGTACTGTAAATTGAACCAAATCATTACGCTGTTTATCAATTCTGTTTATTAAAAAACACATTTTAATCAAATACAGGAAATAAAATGTAGAGTTTTTTCTGACTAAATGATTAATCAAAGAATAATTGAAAATTAATCGATTATCAAAATAATTGTTAGCCCTACACTCAGCTTTTCCTAATTAATAAAAGTTTTACCCCTAAAGAAATTAATAGTACATTTTAAAAATGTGTTTATCATGTAAACTTAAATCAGAAGCTTAATAAAAGCTATTTTATTTTACATGGAGCTAGCCTCATGTAGGCCCCCATGCTGAGATCACGTGACCAGACAAATACTACCAGAGACAGTATAGGATGAGGTATATGTATGAATGGGAGAAATCAAATTTAAAATAATGCTTTATATGTATTTTGTTTTGTTTTTCCTGAAAAAAATATATGCTACCTATCAGGATGTGCTATCAATGCTATATTTGCATAGTTTTAGAGTTGGGGTTAGGGTTTGAGGTAGTGTTAGGGCTTAGTACAGCCTTACACCATATCACACTATCTGATAGTTATGCTGGTAGCACATCCTGATAGGTATTATCTGCCTGACAAGATTTTCTACCTAGGTTTTTAACACATTTAAAAACTTTGAGTGTACTGACTGGCACATGTTCAGGGACGCTGCAACATATGGCGATTCTACCAACTTGGAGGAATACACAGCATCAGTGACCAGCTACATCAGCAAGTGCATTGATGATGTCACTTTCTCCAAGACCATCACCACACGCTCCAACCAGAAGCCGTGGATGACTGCGGAGGTGCGCACGCTGCTGAGGTCCCGAGACTCCGCCTTCAGAGCAGGCGATAAGGCAGCCCTAAGAACAGCTAGGGCCAAACTGTCACGGGCAATCAGAGAGGCAAAGCGCCAGCACGCCCAGAGAATCCACAGTCACTTCCAGGACAGCGGTGACACGCGGCGCATGTGGCAGGGCATCCAGGCCATCACCAACTACAGGACAACATCTGTTGCCTGTGACAAAGATGCCTCCCTTCCAGATGCGCTGAACGACTTCTACGCTCGGTTTGAAGTGCAGAACGACGTGGTGGCGAGGAAGACCACCCCTCCTCCCAACGACCAGGTGCTCTGTCTTACCACGGCAGATGTGAGGAAAACTCTACCAGAGTCAACCCACGGAAGGCTGCTGGACCAGACAACATTCCTGGCAGAGTGCTCAGAGGATGTGCAGACCAGCTAGCAGATGTTCTTACCGACATCTTCAACATCTCTCTGAGCAGCGCCGTCGTTCCAACGTGCTTCAAGGCCACCACCATCATCCCCATGCCAAAGAAGTCTTCAGTGTCCTGCCTCAACGACTACCGTCCCGTCGCACTTACACCCATCATCATGAACTGCTTCGAAAGGCTCGTCATGAGGCACATTAAGACCTAGCTGCCCCCCTCACTAGACCCACTACAGTTTGCGTATCGTCCAAACCGTTCAACGGACGATGCCATCGCCACAACCCTCCATCTGGCCCTCACCCACCTAGACAATAAGGACTCATACGTTCGAATGCTGTTCATAGATTTCAGCTCAGCATTCAACACAATCATTCCCCAGCACCTGATTGGAAAGCTGAACCTGCTGGGCCTGGACACCTCCCTCTGCAACTGGATCCTGGACTTCCTGACTGGGAGACCTCAGTCAGTCCGGATCGGGAACAGCATCTCCACCACCACCACACTGAGCACTGGGGCCCCCCAGGGCTGTGTGCTCAGTCCACTGCTGTTCACTCTGCTGACTCACGACTGTGCAGCAATGCACAGCTCGAACCACATCGTCAAGTTCGCCGATGACACGACCGTGGTGGGTCTCATCAGCAAGAACGACGAGTCAGCATATAGAGAGGAGGTGCAGCGGCTGACAAACTGGTGTAGAGCCAACAACCTGTCCCTGAATGTCGACAAAACAAAAGAGATGGTTGTTGACTTTAGGAGAGCACAAGGTGAACACACTCCGCTGAACATCGACGGCTCCTCTGTGGAGATCGTCAAGAGCACCAAATTCCTTGATGTTCACCTGGCGGAGAACCTCACCTGGTCCCTCAACACCAGCTCTATCACCAAGAAAGCCCAGCAGCGTCTCTACTTTCTTCGAAGGCTGAGGAAAGCACATCTCCCACCCCCCATCCTCACTACATTCTATAGAGGGACTATTGAGAGCATCCTGAGCAGCTGCATCACTGCCTGGTTTGGGACTTGCACCGTTTCGGACCGCAAAGCCCTGCAGAGGATAGTGAGGACAGCTGAGAAGATCATTGGGGTCTCTCTTCCCTCCATCATAGACATTTATAAAAAACACTGTATCCGCAAAGCAACCAGCATTGTGGACGACCCCACACACCCCTCACACAAACTCTTTACCCTCCTGCCGTCTGGCAAGAGGTACCGAAGCATTCGGGCCCTCACGGCCAGACTGTGTAACAGCTTCTTCCCCCAAGCCATCAGACTGCTCAATACTCAGAGACTGGTTTGACACACACACACGTGTCCTAAGTTGCACTTTAATTACTGTCACTTTATAACTGTCTGCTACCTCAATAACTGCTATGTGCATAGAACACTATCTCATAGTATGTTATGTTTACGTTTTTTGCACTACTGAGTACTAGTCGGCGCTGCACTGTGTCTATTGTCCTGTTCATTGTCAGTAATTTGTTGTACTGTCCCGTACTTTGCACATGTTTGCACGTGCACTTTATATAGGTATATATAGGTATTTTATATAGGTATTTTATTTTGTTGTGTTGTCTCATGTGGTCCTGTGTTGGTCCTTTGTTGTTTTTATGTAGCACCATGGTCCTGGAGGAACGTTGTCTCATTTTGCTGTGTACTGTACTAACTGTATATGGTTGAAACGACAATAAAAACCACTTGACTTGACTTGACTTGACTTGACATTTCATGTTGTTGTAGTACAGTACATACCGACAGGTTCCCCTGTGCCTCCCGACATGTGCTACCCACGTTTTGACATATCACTGTTTTACTGGTGGTAGCACATTCTAAGCAGGTAGCACAGATTGTCAGAACATTGTTTTTTGTGTGATCTGAGCTAAAAAAGTACAAATTATAAAATCTCGTCTTATTTACTGCTGATTTGAAATATATGATTTGATCGTAATCTTGGCGGACCGCTTTGGAGATTACGGGTCTTTCCCATTTGAGTAAATCTACATGCATCCTTCTTTTATCCAAAGAATATAGCTGCCCAGAGGTGTTTCAAACATGGCTGCCAAATGACCTGACTTACCTTATAGGAACTTTGATACTTCTCAAAATAAATGAATCACAGCTGACTGTTAATAACACATCTTGACAATGGCATTGGAAACCGATAACTTTTGCATAAAGTTGCATCCACACCACTATAAGTCTGAGTCCAGGACAATTGTCATATCGACCAACACAACGTAAAAAAAAAAAATGACAGTGTATCTTTAAGATAGTCAATGGACAGATGCTGTGAAAGATATCAGACATAATCACTCACTTGCACACATCCTCGTGGTTCTCCAGCTTGCTGATGATTTTGATGTCCTTTCGTTTGTCTCCGAGCACCTTCCTCACGGCCTGCACATCAGCAGCCTTACGGATGAAGGAGGCAAACACCATGTCAACACCCTGCTCCACACCAAACTGAAGGTCTGAATATCCTTCTCAGATACAGCTGGACGGTCAACATTAGCACCGGGCGGGTTCGTGTCTTTCTTGCTGCCTAACATGTGTCCATTCTCAATCTCGCAATTCATTAATCAGAATCTGGACGATTGAATGTTGTGAATGTGTGACAGTTCTGCTGTCTCTTTTTGTAGATTAGGTTTTTCACTTCTAGAAATGTCTATGTTTTTCTAAGTTCAGAATCAGGATTATTGTCATTGTTTTGTCTAAGCAGACTTATGACACAATGATATTTCTGACAGTTTAGTTCCTCCACTTTCAGATTGTTCCTATGCCCAGGATATACTGTTATGAAAGGAGTTAAGAACCTCCTTCAACTCTTTGTCTTGGTTCTAAGGTGAGGAACTCAATTTCCTTAACCTTGAGTGAAATAAGACCATCGTCAATGTAAATATGGCTGCCCTGCTGCACCACCTTGGTGATGTTCTTGTAGTCCAGCCACAGAGTCTTCTCATTGCAACTGTCCTTAAACTTGTCATCTAAAGTGAGCTTGATTGTTTCACCTTTGACAAGCTTAACCTCCTCAGTGCCACTCTGAAGGTAGAATAAATCACATATGTGATGAGAAGTTGCAAAGCCAAGATATTCCAATACATATTGATTAGTAATTGATTCAGAAGTGACTCTGATGTTAAGAAGAATGTCTGAGCATAAGATAAAAATATATGAATTGCTAAATCAGACACTAATACCCTTGATAACTCCAGTCCTGATCTCTGTCCCTTGGTATCCAGGTCAATTGCCACAGTTCGGTACTCGATGCTACCAGCTCCAAAACTCTCAGTCACTTCACAGACATTCATGTCGTGTCAGCATGGTACTGTGTAAAAACGTATCTACAGTGCCCTACAGTGATATCTCATTGGTCCAAAATCCACATAACTACATATTCAACATCAAAAAATTTCTGATTGTGATTGTGCCTCATCACAGAAGCTTTGCTTTCTGAGTGGGAAGACAAATTAATCGTTGCTGGAAGCTTGTTGCTATACGCATCTGAAAGTGAAAGATATTTGTTCCACAGATATTTGTTTATGTGTGTGTGTACTGTAGTATTGTTACATTCATTGTGAAGTGTTTTTAATGTATAAACGGTCTTATAACCAAGTGAAGACGATTAATAATGTTGCTTAGTCATCTGAGCATAGCTGGAGAAAGATCTCACTTTGCAAGTGAAACAGGATCCTGTTAATTAACTCTATAATGTATGGTGTGCTGTTATTTAACTTTATTACAAGCTAACATGGGCTACTGACCTTCTGAAACCCTAGTTTTGAAATATCTACTCTATCAAATGATAATATCATGTGTAATGTAGTAGTAGATCGAATGGTGCCATACAAAAAATGTAAAAGCCAGACATTTAAAGAGGAGAGTTCAGCCGAGTCTAATCTCATGCTTTGGCTTGAACCCAAGATGACTCAACAGAACTGGGGAGCAAAGCCAATGTATTGACCAGACAGATCAGGGTGGCTAACAAGATCAGCTAACAACTTCTGACATTTCAAGAGGCACAAGGGAAATGTCATAACAATGGAGGATCTACAGATGTGGACAACATAAAATCTGGCTGAGAAGCTTTTCAAAGTAATCTTATTGCATCACTCACATCAGAGCTGCAGTATAACAGATGTTCTTTTAATGTTCCTGACAAAAAGAATCATGTGACCTGCTGAACTGAAAGAGGCTGCTTGATACTGTAATAATATGTGAAGCTGCAATTGTGAGTAATTTATTGTGTCAGCTGCTTTGAATGCAAATGGTTTCAGCAGAGGTGAATGTGAATAAGTCATTAGCTGTTTACCTCGTGAGTTCCATCGGAGAATTTCAAACGTGCTACATTCATGCCGGACTTGATCATCTCCTTCAATGTCTCCACAGAGCGGGAGGCATTAGGATAACACAAAACATTGAAAACGTTTGATCACCATGTTGTGAAATGAGGGCAGTTTACATAAAAATGCTGGAGGTAACATATCGAACATTATTGTTTTTTCTGTTGAACCAATACCTAGATGAGCAGGAGCATTGACCGATGGTTATTATAACACTGATATATATATACATCATACATTTTAATGACAGCAATAACACATCCCATGTTTCATTAATACTTCTGTTAATAAGTCAAGTTGATACAGCTGATGCAATAATCTAAAAATGGCCAAATATCTACCAGTGGTGATATTTTAAGTCTGGACAGGAAGCATGGCTTCCTCTTGAATTTAATCAGAAATGTGGCAACGACATGTTTTATATATGTACAAATAATTTCAAAATATAATTTAAATAAAATAAAAAAATGTAATGCAGTATTTTAGCAAATAAAAGTGTGAAATTTCAAATATCACTATAGCACTGTTTGTTCAAGTAACTAAATCTGTGTTTTATTTTATATGGATTATGCACATAACAAATCAAGTCATTTTTATTTGTATAGCATTTTTCCTAACACACATCATATAAAAGCAGCTTTACAGAAAATGATGCAGTAATGTCTGTGATGTCTTAAAATGTCTTAAAGTCCTCATTGAGCAGTTTAAATGAACAAAGTGATTGAATATATTGCTTATAAATTATTTGTCTTTAGGCCCCCAGTGAGCAAGCCAAAGGCAACTGTGGCAAGAAACCCAAAACTCAATAAGATATTAGTTAATGGAGAAAAAAAACTTGCGAGAAACCAGGCTCAGCTGGGGGAGCCAGTTCCTATCTGGCTAAACAGCATGGATATAATGCCAATTCATAAAAGGAATTTCATGCACAGATTAGATGTTGGTAGAACATTCATTCAACTGAAAGTGTATATTAAAGTCCTAGAGGTGGTCCACTGACCAATAGTGCAGACGATGCCTGTGTTGCAGGTCAATGTGGGATCAGAGTCGATGTCCAGCAGACACAGGTGCTCCAGTAAGGTGTCTGCCATAGCAGCGTGCATCTGCTGTGTCCGGATGAAGGCAGAACCCATATCCTTATTCTTCATCTGAGACATGGCTGGAGCTGTGTCTGCTAGAAATGTCCTGGAGGGCAGAAAAATTGACAACTCAGATTTAGATTACAACCAATTTGTGGCTTATGCAAACACACAACTTATTTATTATTTTTAGCACAGCAACATAACTGCTGTTTCTTGTGAAAGTTTGATTTTATTGGTTAGTATTCATTTCCTGAATTTAGAAACTATGTTGCAGTAACCAGCAGTTATCCAACTACTTTTGAATGTAGTACAGCTCATTTTGCACCAGTGAAAATTAGCAATGCATGACAGTACGAAGTGTCTAGAATGTTTACCATTAGTCAAATTAGGCTAATCAACTTTAATCTTATTGCTAATATATGTTGTTAATAATAATGTTCAACCCCCAAGTAAGATGAAGAATGAGCTCCACTGACAGCTCTGTCAAAGCCAGAAAGGAAGAGCGGGTTTAAATGCATGATTGCACACACTCTTATACACAGACACATTCCAACAAACAGCGATTTGAGGGTATGAATCACAAACACTTGTCAATGCAAGAAAATATGACAGTGCTCAAACTATAATAATAAAGGTTTAAAATTGTCAAATTTAAAAAGATTATAAACTAGTATTGTTAAGATAGATAGATAGATAGATAGATAGACAGACAGACAGACAGACAGACAGACAGACAGACAGACAGACAGACAGACAGACAGACAGACAGATAGATAGATAGATAGATAGATAGATAGATAGATAGATAGATAGATAGATAGATAGATAGATAGATAGATAGATAGATAGATAGATATACTTGTTTCAATAAACAGCAAAACATGCTACATTAAAATATGATTTAATTCACTAAATTATCATAGTATATTTTGCAACACTGTTTATCTTGTGTGTGAATTAATCATAAAACACCTGATGACATTTTAAAGTGCAATTAGAATTCATTTGTTACCAGTAGTGGCAAGATATGCTAACAGTTCTATATAAGTATATTGAAACTTATCTGATCAAAGTCCCTTGGTTTGGTTTGCTCTGTTTAAATCATCGTTTTCAAAGTCTGCCACCTACCCCGCAATGAGCTCTTGCAGGAACTTCTGAGTTCTTCCACCACCACTGTTACAATTTATATTGTCTGAACTAACCGGGACTACTTTCCACAGCGTGTCCATCTGACTATGTCTGTAATAATCTCACATTCTTTTGTTGTGCAACAAATGATTGTATTTTGTATATTATTTGTATGAGTGCATATGATTACATGAACAATAATACATATAATAATAAATATTTATAAATATTACTTTAGAGTCAACCAATATATAATTAATGTGATTTAGTGGTCTACATTTAGAGGCACTGTGTTCAAAGGTCTACACTTTAACCAATCAGAAACCACCTGTAGGTATATAAGGACCTGATTGCAGAATTCTTCTGTTCTGAAAGAGTTTGTGTGGAATCAAAGTAAAGTGTTGGACTTTTGAAAAATAGTGAAACCATGAAACTGAAATGTTGGGAACAAGAAACAAGTTTTAACATAATCTTGAATACATTTTCCTTGTGCACAGCTTACCTTTCCATATTGTTAATTTTGTAAGAATTTGTATTTATTTATTTATTGCTGTTCAAAGTAGGCTATTGTATGATTCTGATTCTGTAACATCTGAGGTTGTTACCCATCCTACCAACCACCAGAGGGAGCCCTCTCTCGAATACTGATCTCCACCCATTTCTTCACTGCTCATTTCCTGTTTACCACACACACACACACACACACACACACACACACACATATATATATATATATATATATATATATATATATATATATATATATATATATATATATATATATATATGTATAAGACATTGTTCATTGTGAAGTGTTGCTAATTTACCCTGCATTACCTGTGTTTTTCCATTGCCATTGTTTCTTGATTCATGTTATGACCATTCCCTGTTTTTCTGGATTTACTGCTGTATGTCTCTCTGCCTGCTGTTTTGGATTGTTTGCTTGTGTCTCATATAATAAACTTCCTGCATACATGATTCCAACACCGTCTTCATGGCCAGTTCGTTACAGATTCACACCGCACTGTTGACTGAAATAAAAATAAAAAACTGTGTTATCAGCAAAACAATTAACTTATTAAATTATTAGGATTTGGTCCCCTTTTGCTTTAATGACAGCATGACTGGCATGAACTTCAAAACTTGTGCAAAACCTGATGATCCATGTTATTCAGCATGATTTCAGTATGTCCAAAGAGCATCCTCTGTGCTTTCGTACAAAGGAGTTAGGCCAAGGTCACAAAAAAAAGAACACTTTGAACACTTTCTTTATAATCCATTTCAAAGTTTGACAACTAGATATAATAATTATTTTCTCCATGCCTTCCATTACCCCTGAAACTATTATGACAGGAAAATACATGCAATCAATTGTAGGCTACATGCACAGCATTTAGGCTACAGGCAAATTGCATGACACTTTTTCACATGCATGGCAAACTACAGGAAATAATCCGAAAACTGAGGGAATCTACTTCCCATCACAAATATGGTAGCTGTACATGTTTGGACCTTTAAACAGCTTCAATCCAACATTCTAAGCATAGGAAGAGTTTAGAGGTCATACACACTAACTGCACATTTTGTCCACTGGTACAGCATGTTCTTTATATGTCACATGACAGAAAACCTCTGACCATACAGATATTTCTGGAAGGTGTACCAGCTAAGTTAAAATACCTGTGAAACACCAACAAACACCTTCAATGGATTCGTTTTATTATAGCCAATAATTGGTATGGGTTTGCACATCATTGGTCAACAGTCACATTTGCAGAGGAGTTTCAATTGCTTTAACTGGGTGCCACCTAGCAAAATCCAAAAGTTTTTTTTTTAACATTGGACTTAATTCTGCTCAATTCTTGCTCTGCATATACAGTATGACTGAATCATATATTTGTTTCATATTTAAATAGATAGATAGTGTATCACCTATTTTTATTCCCTGTTCCATTTTTGTCTTCTACAGGAATGTTAGTATTTAAAGTGGCATTTAGGGATGCATTTAATTGAACAGTATACTATCATTCTTACTAGATTTTAATCTAGTTTGCATATGAATTTTTGTTGACAGTTTCCAGGAAATTAAGGTCCAACTTAGCAAGCATCATGTATTCTTGGCTGCCTGTGCTGGTATTTGCCAGAAATGTGATTTGTGTACTGTATTTGAAGTTGCTTTGGTAAGAAAGGGTACAACAGGGCTAAAGGCACAACCACTATCTCCCTCTAGTGGACAATATTTAAATATCATGCTTGAAAGTTTATACTATCTGTCTATATGCAGAAGTTATATTTATACATTCAGCACTCAAAGCACAACCCATTTAAGGTAAGAGCAATGCTCTTGTAAAACTGTTTGTCCTGAAGTTATTTACTCCCTCTTCTCTCAGTTTCTACATTCACGCCCTCAATTCTTGTGTATTGGCTTATAAGGCTGACTTCCACAGGCCCATTCAAAGATCAAGACACAGTTGGGTGTAAACTTTAGCATTTAACCTCATGTTTTTTTTTTTTTTTTTACATTGATAGTTCTGTGGCATTGAGAGAAATGGTTTAGAGTGCTAAATTTAAATCACTTTGCTTGTAATTAAGATATATCATCCAGTCTCCTTTGCAAGTGCAGACACAAGTATGCAATTATACATACATCCCAACTAAATCTTGATAAGAAACAAATGGCTTATGTGTATTTTTTTGCATGTTAATGCATTCCAGTTGCACTGTTCTTTGGACAATTTTAATTGCCCGAAACATAGTGTTACTACTTAATAAAATGAAGATTGAAGATTGAATAATGGTCCAAATATTTTTGAAAGTCATCCAGAACAAGACAAGAAATAGACACACGAGAATTGCTAAACAATATTTTCATATATTATAGGTTACATATTATGTGCAGGAACAATACAGTATGTATTTTTGATCTATCATGCAATAATAGGGGTTAGTGTAAACAATTTCAACAGGTGCCTGAGAGCAAGATAATTACTAATTAAGGACAGGATGTTGTGTGTAAGATCTGATCTGAGATGGAAACATTTCCAGTTACTGTTCAATCCTTGATAATGTCATAAACAAACTTTATATATATATAAATAAACTAAAGAGGTATTCTCATCCTATTATTTTACTGTATTGGCATCAATCAAAATTTGCATGAATGCTTCCATTTTGAACCTGTCTGGTTTGGTTTTGGTCTGTGTCGGGATCCGGACACTCATGCTCCATGTTATGTTCTTCTAGTTTGCTGTGTGTCAATAGGGTTTCCTAGATTGCCTTACCCTGCTGGGTGTCGTTCTGCACCTCACTAATCTTCAAGGGAGGATTCCACAAATCTATTCCTCGGCATCCACAGTGATGGCTCACTTTACTTGTAAATAAATCCTTTGGACTGTTCCTCTGCATTTGGGTCTGTGTGTCTCGCTATCGCTCGTTACAGAACAATCCAGCCAAGCAAGGACCCAGCGGAGGAATCCACACTTTGCTCGCCCTCTCTCAATAGGGAGCTTTGCTGGGACGTCAGCAGAATCAAATCTTCACACCTAACCGGGCTCTGGAGTTGATGGCTTCGCAGCTCACCGAGCTCACCTCTATCGTACAGCAGCTCCTCTTACCTCCCGATGCTGGCCCCTCTCAGGAAGCACTGGCTCCAGCAGTTCCCCATGTTCCTGGACACTCAGAAGCCTGTATTCCCCTTCCAGCCCCGTATTTAGGTCTGGCTGAATCCTGTAGCTTTGCCAAGTGTTTGATCTGGCCCTGCTGCAGTGTGATGAACTTATCACCACCCGGAGGAATTGGAGGAGCCAGGCACCCGCTCCTCAGTCGCTGACAGCATCCATGGTCACTGAGGCCATTCTCCTGCTGCTGCCAGCACCCATGGCCACTGAGGCCGATCCCCTGCCATTGCCTGCGCCCACGGTCACGAAGGCCGTTCCCCTGCCTCTGAAAAAGGCCACGCCCACAGAGGCCATTTCCCTGCCGCTGCCAGCATTCAAGGCCATAAAGTCGTTCCGCTGCCAGTGTCCAAGGCCACGAAGCCGTTCCCCTGCCACTGCCAGCGTCCAAGACCACAAAGTCGTTCCCCTGCCCCTGCCAGCGCCCACGGTTACTGAGGCCAATCCCCTGCCATTGCCTGCAACCACGGTCACTGTGGCCATTACCCTGCTGCTGCCATGAGGGCCGTTCCCCTGTCGCTGACAAAATCCATGGAGGCGTTTCCCTGCCACTGCCAGTGCCCATGGCCACAAAGGACGTTCCCCTGCTGCTGTCAGTGCCCACGGTCACTAAGGCCATTGCCCTGCTGCTGTCGATGCCAGCACCCACTGTCACTGAGGTCAATCCCCTGCCGTTGCCTTCGCCCACAATCACTGAGGCCATTAACTGGGGCTGTTCCCTTGCTGCTGCCAGAACCCACAGTCACTGAGGCCGTTCCCCTGCTGCTGCCACGAGGGCCGTTCCCCAGCCACTGACAACAGCCATGGAGGCTGTTTCCCTGCCACGGCCAGTGTCTACGGCCATGAGGTTCATTCCCCTGCCACTGACAATGTCCACGGCCATGGAGGCCATTTCCCTGCTGCTGCCAGCACCCACGGCCACAGAGTGCTCACAGCTACAGAGGCTGTTTACCTGTCCCTGTCAGTACCCACAGCCATGGAGGTCGTTTTTGGTGTACATTCTCTGTGTGAGAGCACGGTTCGCTGGTGCATCATGCTCTCTGGTGCATGTTACGGCTCGCTGGTGCATCGCCGTAACATCATGCTCTCGCTGGTGATGTTACGGTCCTGTCATCTTGTCAGGTTGGGTTTTTGTCTGACGAGGACCGTGGCATCATTGTTCCCTGTCTGTCTTGTGTTTCGTGTCCGGGGCATGGTGTCTGGATCCTGACTTCCTGTCTGGTTCGGTTTTTGTTCTGGACACTCATGCTCCATATTTTGCTTGTTTCCATGGGAACAATGATCATGTCAACTTTCAGCTGTGAGCAGAATCTACACCTTGTTTAATCGTGTCTATATTAATCCTCTTGTGTGTCAAATCTTTGCTGGATTGTCTGATTAAATGTTAAATGTAGTTCAGTGTTGAATGAATGTCTCGCTAGATTGTTGTTTGGTGTGAAGTATCTAACCTTACTGTCTCTGCCTAGTTGGTCCTAACTCGTGTATCTGTTGGTTGCCAGCATGTCGGCAGGGTTGGGGAGTAACGGAATACATGTAATGGGATTACATATTTAAAATACAAAATATAAGTAACTGTATTCCACTACAGTTACAATTTAAATAACTGGTAATTAGAATACAGTTACATTCAAAAAGTATTTTGATTACTGAAGAGATTACTTTGCATGTTATTGTCATTTGTTTCATCTAATATTTAGTCCTTTCTAAATATTAAAAAGCTATATAAAAAATAAGCTATAAAAAAATATTCAAGGGAAGAGATCAACAGATCCACCCTGTTCAATCAATGAAACACACGCAGTTAGGCAGTGTAATACAACACAGCATGCATTAAATAATAAATCTAAGGCCATGGGCAGGCAGGGGTTCGCATTTGATCTTATGTTCCATGATCTACCAGGGATGTCTTCTCTGCTCAACCCCTCCTCCTCTCCTGATATATAGTGACAAGCACACTAGCTGTCAGCTGCCGGTCTCATGACCCGGACGATACGCACTGAGCATGCTCGAGATGTCGTGTGTTGTCAGGGAGAAAGCAGACAGTGGAGGGAGCGAGACAATCAACCCACGAGATCCACTACGCTCAAAACCAGACGAGAAATAGTGACGGGTAGACAATAAGGACACCCAATTAATTACGACTCTTTGTAGTCTGCTGACTTGCTTCCTTGTTTAGGGTATCACAGACCTCATTTAAAGCATCTGCCTTGACTTCAGCAGGTAGGACTGGATTTTTTCTTATTGTGCTAAACTAAAGCAGAGCTAGCTATGATATATCTAGTTTTCTATTATATAATTCATTGTGATGAGATTAAATTTAATTCATGTATTTGTTTGTTTTTTATTTTTTAAAAGAGAACATTCATCAGTACATCCAACAGGTGCACAGTATAACAAACAATAGACATGATATTTGTTAAAATTAGAGAATAGTGGTCAGCTATTTTGTCCAAATTTAAATCAGATTCAGTTATATTATTACTTCAAAAAAAATTAACAACAAATTAAATGCACCATGCACACGCAAACACACACACACACACACACAGACACATACAATTAGTAAACCTAAAATGTTTTTGAAAGAAAACCATCAACATGCACCACACATGCTGCATCAATATATGGTTACACAAATGAACTCTTAAGTTAATGAACTGTTGCTCTTGCTTTATTTTGTTACAGGTTGCCATGGCATGGAGATGACTTTGCTAATGGACCCCAGAAAATGAGCGCAGCCTTTCTGTCAGCTCTGTTCAACCTGTTTTGACTTTCAAAAAAAAATCCTGCTATTTTTTCCAAACCACACCAAGCTGGAATGGATAAATGTGGCAGAGGAAACTCACTAGAGCAGTATCTATGAACAGAATGGTATGGGAAGTGTACATTGCTAACCATAAACAGTTCACGAAATTGGTGCTGTTAAAGGGAAAGATAGATATAAAGGGATCACCCAATAATAAATAATTATGTCATCATTTACTCATCCTCATGTTTTCAAAACCAGTAAGACTTATAGCAGAATGTCCAGCTCTTTTCCATGCAATGAAAGTGAATTGTGGCCCAGAACGTCAAACAAGATTTGCATTAAAAATTAAATTACATTTCTGTCCATTCCTCACTCAAAGCTATTGTTGGTTTCAGAAGACTGGGAATATAGATTGTATGGACTACTTTTAAGATGCTTTTACATCCTTTTTTGGAGCTTGACATCTTCTGGTCACTATCCAATTTTATTTTATTGAAAAGAGCAGCTTGGACCCATTAAGCAATAATTATGTGCAATACACAGCTTAGTCTATTTATATTCATCCAACATATCCTACCTCTTCTGCCATATGTTCACTTGCATCTGTATATAACAGACTTGTATTTGTACATACACACACACACACACACACACACACACACACACACACACACATATATATATATATATATATATATATATATATATATATATATATATATATATATATATATATATATATTTGTCTTATTATGTATTTCTATATATAATTTATTTTCTATTACATTTTTATTTTTTTTGTTTGTGCATTGGAAGCTTCTGTCACCAAGAAAAATTGCTTGTATCTGGAAGCATACTTGGCAATAAAGCTCATTCTGATTCTGACATTCTGATAAACTTATTTGATGTTCCACATGGGAAAGGAAGTCAGACAGGTTTAAAATGAGATTGTTGAGTAAAAGATTACAGAATTTCTATTTTTTGATGAGCTGTCTCTTTAACATTTGATCAGCCCAGGGTTTGTTCCTTTGTAATGCAAACTGATGATCTGAGATATAGTCTTCCTGACTCAGTCACCCCTCTGAGTAGATTAGAGAGTGACTGATAAGGACTACTCTAATGAATGTCTAATGAATGGGGGATGGATTTAATGAATTAGTGGATCACTGAAAAAATTACACGTGTGATTGACCCATGATTACTTGTGTTTCAGAGCTTCAGTGAACAATTCGGGATTGATGAAGGCTCAGATAGGGACAGCGATGGTGAGGATTTCTTCTATGGAGTCCAGGTTCGTATAAAAATCAATTCAGAAAGGGTATCTCTTTTAGTCGCCTGTGTGGAGTTCTAAAATTTACCACATTGAAAATCTGCTCAACATGCAACAATAAACACAGTTATAATAAATACAATGAGACATTTACACACTACATACACACTTTACATAACAATATACACATTACACTACAATATACCATACAAAGACTTTAAAATCTGTAACTTATATTGTATACTTTATACAATTGTTTCCAGTTTTGTCACAAACACATCCTTATATAGGCACTCAAGTCTGCTTTTCGCAAGTACCTTGACTCAAATTATCAAATAAATTAACAATGTATTTTCAATATACTGTATGAAGTTAAAAATATAGTTATCAAGCATAAGACAATAGAGTAGAACAGACTTAAGCATTGCCATATGAGCAAGAGTGCTGTTGTTCTGATCTGAATACATAGGAGGGAAGATTTCAGCCAGTTACTTTTTTAGCACACCTGCTAATATGCTGTAGTTTTGTGAATTTTGTGAGTTTATATGAAGAGGTTGTGCAATGATCAATAGTAATTCAATGTAAAAAACGGTTTTACTTTAGACACCCCAAATTTTGAAATCAAATTCATTCATTCATGTTTAGATTCATGATTCTGTTCTTCATCTATCTACATATGGTAGTGTCTTATAGTGTCTAATAGGATAATAGTTACTGAATGTAGTGTGGGCAGATGGGTCACCAAAGTGCCTTGTGGGGTTTTCGGTGGATTAGTGCAGGTTTAAGGGTGGCAGTCCCTTTTACAAGGCGAGCCAGATGGCTAGAGTTTTTTCAGATTCCTGAACCTATTTTAGATATGATGCCTAAACTTATATAATTAATAAAAAATGGGTAAATGATTTGGGATGTCACCTTTGCTTGAGCTATTATAATAGATACAAACACTGGTGCAGCCTGATTATAATTTATGCTTAAGCTATTTTTGTTCTTTTCTGCAGGGTCATTATGCCACTGACCTGAATCGACACCCTCAGCTGGACATAGATGTTGGCGCAGTAAGAGACATCTATTCTGAAAGTGACATTTCTGTAAGGTACTCCATTAACCTACTTAAAGTTCAAAGTTTTGACACATGAAGCCTCAAAAAGCATCATGAAATGCTATAAAAACAATGAAAAGAAATATATTGAGCTTACATATTAGGGTCATGTCATTTTTACTGTGTATGTGGTCATTCTTCATGTAGTTGTTGATTTAGTACAATATTATTACATATTAATTACCTCTATTGTAATTCTAGCACATACGTTTTCATCAGTGTAAATGTAGAAACTGATTTTCAGCTGCGCTCTGTATTTCAGGGAGTATGGGACCATCGATGATGTGGACATTGACCTACATATTAACATGGGCTTCCTGGATGTGAGTTTACCCTGATTCTTTTCTGGAAGAAACATTCAAATGTACATTATATCACCATAAAGCTGCAGCAAACAGTCATATGCCTGTTTTGATGTTATGTATGTTTGTATTCTGCAGGAGGAAGTGGCATCAGCATGGAAAGTCATCAGAACAGAGCCAATCATTTTACGCCTTCGTTTCTCACTGTCCCAGTATTTAGATGGACCAGGTGAGCAATAACGTATTATTTTATGGCATAGATTAAGAATGTTGGAGGCTGGGGAAGGGGGTGGGGGGCTGGATAGCTCAGCATGTAAAGACACTGACTACCACATCTGGAGTCGCAAGTTCGAATCCAGGGTGTCCAGTCAGGCTTCCTAAGCAACCAATTTGCCCGGTTGCTAGGGTGTGTGGGGTCACATTGGGTTAACCTCCTCATGGTTGCTATAATGTTTGGTTCTCGCTCTCAGTGGGGTGCATGGTGAGTTGTGCATGGATGCATGGCCTCCACATGTGCTAGGTCTCCGCGGTAACTTGCTCAACAAGCCACGTGATAAAATGTGCGGATTGACGGTCTCAGACACGGAGGCAACTGAGATTCGTCTTCCGCCAACCGGATTGAGTCACTATGTCACAATGAGGACTTAGAGCAAATTAGGAATTGGGCATTCCAAATTGGGGAATGCCCAAAATACATGAATGTAAGCCAATAAATGTAATTGTCAATGAGGTGTTATTTAATGGATGTGATGCAGCTCTACACAATATAACACCTACAAATGTTACAAGTTTGCACCTTTTTTAATGCCTTTTAGAACCTACAGTGGAGGTATTCCAACCAACTTGCAAAGATGGCTTCAGTCTTGGGGTGCAGCTTAAAAGGTATTTTATTCTATTCAAGTTAATTCCTTTGAGATATGTCAATATATATATATATATATATATATATATATATATATATATATATATATATATATATATATATATATATATATATATATTTCAGCAACAATCATGTCACCATTTTACCACATTGATGTCTTTTCTTAGAATTCTCAGCACGTTTATATCAAATCAATGGAAACAACTCAGTAATGAGTTCTTGAATGCACAACAGAGGAAGAGACACAGCTGGTTCAAAGCTGGAGGAACCATCAAGAAGTTTCGTGCTGGACACAGCATCTTCTCACCGATAACCAAGTAATGTCCAAAAACCCTACAGAGGGAATGTTCTGTTGGGTTTGTAAAACAAGGTTTGTTAGGATATGCAATAAAGTATGAATGTAGATTCCTCTGTTTTCCAGGTGCTCCAGTGTTCCTCTGATCCAGGGCCCTGGGGTCAGGGGAAGGTCAACTGGCCAGGAACTGGGAGTGACCCGTTGCATGAGTCGCTCCGTGTCCTGCACCAAAGAAGAGCTGCACACCTCCAGCCCCATCGGACATGTGTGTACAAACATATTGGTTTAAATTCATAGATGTCATTATAATATGTTGGCATCACATTAAACCAATCAAACATCAGTAAACTAGTGTTGATGATTTTTTTTAATTATTTACCAATGACTAAGCCCATACAGGTCATGATTTAAGTTGCCACTCTAGTCGATTTTTTTCAGTGATTTTCAGGTGTGAGCTTCATTAACTTAATCGTTGGCCAGGTGGAGGGAGATGAAGCGTGCATTAGTGTCTGTCAGCGTGAGGTTGTTAATCACTTGACTGTTGAGACTCTCTGCTGAAGTAATGGTTCCAGCAATGGGAAAAAAGGATCCAACATGACAGAAAAAATTGTTCTGTTTGCTGGACCGGGCTCTTGTGTGTTCTCTTCAAGTGACCAATGAGCTTCTTCTTTTACTGAAGAACTGACAAGACGTCAAGCTGATCTGAATATTGTCATCGCAGTGAGCTGCATATCATCACAAACACTGACCGATGAATTTAGAAAGCGGAGCCTCAACAGTCTGATTTTATTGAATGTAATTTCTTTACTTACTGAATGCTGCATATGGAGATACATGTTCTACAGCAAGCCTCAAGGGGATAAATACACAATCACACACTTTTACAAGGGAAAGTTACTCCATGAATAACATGCAGAATCACTCTTTTACAATTGTTTATGCTCACACGGTACTGCTGTTGTTATTTCATCGAGCTCCATGTGACAGGGAATCAGAAAAGAGAGTTGCGGTGAGTCGGTTTGTCTGTCTCCCCTCCACTATTCTTAATCGGTTAGATCTCGGCAAAACAGTCTGAATTCCAAAATCGAATTGTTTTGATTCGGCTAGTGTGGTGCCAGCTTTAAGGGCTTTGTTTTAGAGCTGAGTGATTGATGTAGTGCTGTTTCAGCAGAGTGTGTCTGTCCCGGACTCAAGATCCACCATGCACATCACCACAAGGCAGCTGTTCTTCTCCTCACAAGCTCTCATCCACTGCAAGAGCATCCCAACCCTGGAATACGGCTTCCTTGTGCAGGTAAACCTTAGTTCAGTGTATTATGTTCTTAGATAAAAACCAATCTTTGGATTGATAAAAACCAAACTTTTTGTACTTTAAGATTAAGATTGAAGTTTGAAAATCTCTCACATTGATGTTTGACTTTACGAACCTTTTCTGTTTGCACTTTGTTGTAATTTATTTGGTTTGTTGTATCTTCTTATTTAACTCATTTACATGCTAAAGTTTTAGGCACTTGTCAAAAATGTTGCATAGGGAGAATGTCTTAAAAAATTATGACGTAAATAGTTTTCATTTATCATTTAACATCATACAAGGTGCAGTAAACATAAAAAAGCTGAATCAATATTTGGTGTGACCACCTTTGGCTTCAAAACAGCACCAATTATCATAGGTACACCGGGACACAGTGTTTCTTGGTTGTTGGCAGATGCAATGTTTCAAGGTTCTTAGAGAATTCACACAGTTCTTTCAGCTGTCTCAACTGTTTCTGTCTATTTATGTAATCTCAGACTGACACGATGTTCAGTGGGGGGGGGGGGGCTTTGTGGGGGCCATGACATCTGTTCTTCTATTCTAATCTTTTCTATTTGCAAAATTAATGTTTGGGAGTCTAAATGTATTTTTCCTATTGACATATTAAAGCTGAAGATATAAATAACCATCTGAAGACAAATACTTTTGTGAAACGTCTTAAGTGCCTAAAATTTCCTTTAATAATTAGGGAACATTTCTTACTCAGATAAGCTTCAAACAACATCAAATGTGCAATAATTGTGTTTTATTTGATTTTTTATATTATTTTATAATATAGTTTATAATATTAATATATTATAATATTTTTTTATATAATTGTATTATTAATTACATTCTGAGCATTGGGGGTTTTGTTGTTTTACAGTAGTAGGCTATGCTATATATAAAAAGATCAAATGTTACAGTGACAATGTCACTGTAGTATTTTCGTACTGAATTGTCTTTTCTTTCTGACTGCTATTCATCTATATATATCATTTTACTATCAATTTTTCCATCTCCCCTTGCCCTTCTGTCTATAAAAAACCTTTTAACATGGTAATTTTACCTAAACTTTAACACCATTGTTTTGCTGCCTTGCAAAATGATTGGTATTTCTTTCAAATGTAAATCTAACTTTGGATTTTGTTTCTAATTTTTCTTACCTTCTCTCTCCTTTGTTTTCCAGATTATGAAGTACTCAGAGCAGAGAATCCCCACTCTGAATGATTATTGTGTGGTCTGTGATGAACAGCATGTCTTTCAGAACAGCTCCATGCTCAAGGTACAGCAAATGCTTGTAAAACTTCATTAAATCACACTGTTATATTCACATAACCATCATCACAGTTTTATCTGCGTGTGTGTGTGTGTGTGTGTGTGTGTGTGTGTGTGTGTGTTCAGCCAGCTGTTTGTACAAGAGAACTTTGTGTTTTCTCCTTCAACACTCTGGGTGTGATGTCAGGGGCTGCGGAAGATGTTGCAACTGGAGCTGAGGTAGCACCACTACCCCTTGAAGAAAACCTTTGCATTTTTAGGATTAAAACAAATAATAATAATTTTTCAAGAATGTATACACACAGCCACCTATGTCTCATCCATTTGGAAGTGACTAAGAGAGATTTGTTTTTACAGGTAGTGGACCTGCTGGTGGCAATGTGTCGTGCTGCTCTTGAATCTGCCCGTAAAAGCATCATCTTTGACCCTTACCCATCTGTCGTTGACCCTCATGATCCCAAGTCTTTGGCCTTCAACCCAAAGGTAACGTAAAGTTTAAATAAATGAATAACATAATTTTCATGTTTTACTGCAGCATAATGAACCGTGTGAACTCTCTTTCTTTCTAACCTCTGATTGTCATGTCTGTCTTTAGAAAAGATGTTATGAGCGGCTACAGAGGGCTCTGGACAGCGTCACGTCAATTCGGGAAATAACACAAGTGAGCTTTTCAGAGAATAGCAGCGATTACATTAATTGGGTTTTATAGTAGTCCTGGTAAAAGAAATGAGTGTCATCATCATTGACATTTTACAGGGCCCTTATGTCGAAATAAAGAAACAGATGGACAAAATGGACCCACTCGCACATCCTCTGCTGCAGTGGTGAGTGAGACACATTGGACTATTATTATTATATAAAACAGGACTTTTCTTGCTCTTTTAAATTGAAAAGGGTTTGAGTTACAGTACTAGGTAGACAAACTCTAAGGACATTTACATATAGAAGTCTTAAATGTACTACAGCTAAAATAACCTGATTAATTTTGTGTGAGAAAATTATAAAAATGTGAATGTAGAGTATTTACTATTTATGTGCATGAAACTTTGATTTAAAATGGTCTACAAAATGGTCAAATATGGCCCCTTAAAGCAGATCATGCCTCATATTTTCTTCATTTTCCTGTGAAAATATTGACCCTTGAATGAAATAAATGTTATTTCCTCCACAGGATTATATCCAGCAACAGGTCTCACATTGTCAAACTTCCCTCGAGCAGGGTAAGAAATCAAGATCTTTAAAATGAAATGTGTGTGGCTTGATGTCTGTTTCTTTTCTCTGTTTCACTTATTCCTGTTGTATTGACAGCAACTCAAGTTCATGCACACCTCCCATCAGTTCCTGCTCCTCAGCAGTCCTCCCGCTAAAGAGGCCCGATTCCGCACTGCCAGAAAACTCCACGGCAGCACTTTTGCTTTTCAGTGAGTTTTTCACTCACTGTCATTTTAGCTCACCATCGTATTTTGAAGGAATATTCTGGGTTCAATACAAGTCAAGCTCAATCAACTGGATTTGTGGCATAAAAATTATTTGGACTTGTCCCTCCATTTTTTTAAACACAGTTGCAGTAAAGCTTGCAATAGAAAGTGAATGGGGTGATTATGTAATCCATAATTGCTTTTATAAATTATGAGCTTTAAATGTTGCCACCAAACACTCCAAAAATTTGCCCCATTCACTTCCATTTTAAGTGCCTCACTGTAAACTCGATTTCTGCTTCTTTTCTTTTTTTTTTTTTAAATCACGAGAGGGACAAGTCAATCCCACTAGCATGAGATGCTGGTGTACTAGTTCATCTTAAATTGATATTCTGGGTTAAATTTAATTGACAACATTTGTGGCATAATGTTGTTTACCACACAGGAAATTTTTTTTAGACTTTTCTTTTCTTTGAAAAAAAAAGCAAAAATCGAGGTTACAGTGAGACACTTCCAATGGAAGTGAATGGGGCCCATTTGTTTGAGCGTTTAAAGGCAGAAATATGAAGCTTATCATTTTATAAAAGCACTTTCATTAATTCTTCTGTTAAAACCTGTGTATTATTTGAGCTGTACAGTTCTTTCATCTCTGTTTTTACTGTCATTTTAGGGTTTCAGAAATTACGTGTCATTGTCATAGCATTAAAGTTGTGAAATTGGCTATAACTTTAAACAGAAAAGGTTAGTAAGTGATTTTATCACACTAAAATCATGTTTGCATGCATATTGCTTATGTCTTCTGTCTATACTTTTGAAACAGAGTATTTTAATGTTTACTGATTGACCACATTCACTTTCATTGTGAGTACCTCACTGTAACACAGATTTAGCTTTTTTAAAGAAAAGGAGGGACGAGTCAAAGTTATTATTTGTGGTATTCAACATTATGTCACAAATGCTGTTGACTGGGCTTAACTTGTGTTGAACCCGGAATTTTTTGGTTTTAGTCCACGTGTGACAGCTTTGAGGACATCTATAAGCTGGTGTACACATTAACATTGACGAAATTCACTTTTAGCAGATATATGCATTTGAAATTCACAGTCTCTCTCTTCTGGGAAAACGGACCATAAATATTGATGACTCATGGTGGTTCGTGTGGCTAATGCAGGTTTATCTTTCTCAGTGGTTCTCATATAGAAAACTGGCACTCTATTCTACGAAATGGACTTATCAATGCCTCCTACACAAAATTGCAGGTACCTACACAATTATTCTGATTGTAGTACATTTATAATGTGTTCTACCCTTATAGAGTTTTCTTGTTCATTTAGTTTATTTCTGTCCTCTTTGATTCAAGCTGCATGGGGCGGCCTATGGGAAGGGAATCTACCTCAGCCCAATTTCCAGCATCTCATTTGGGTACTCAGGTATGAGAGTTTGGGCTCATCTACAAAATACAACACATATTGCATGTTTTTATTGGATATTTTACCATAATAATACTTGCTTTTTTTGGGCATGTACTCTTGCAATATTAGGGATTTTTTGGACATTACATTTTGTGTAGAAATGCAATGTAAAAAGCCTGGAATATTAGTATGGTAATCATTCAGTATCATGGTAGATATCAAAGTAATATGGTATAACTGTATGTTTTGTGTACATGTTACCATGGTTGTACCGTGTTGGAATGCCGTGTCTTTTTTAACATTATGTTGGAATAGCATGTAAATAGCCTGTTATATTAAAATTGTAATCATTCAATATCATCACTATACATCAAAGTATTATTGTTTTTTGTGGACATTATACTTTGGTAAAATGTTTTTGAGCATGTTTCATATCATATTTTGGGGGGACATTACCTTGAAATACCTATAAATTCCATGTAAATTAATATGGTAATCATTTATGGATGGAATCAAAGTTTAGGGTATTTCTATATGATAGCATTACTACACTATGGTACAGCCACAGAACTTTTGTAAGGGACTTCAAAAAGATTTTTTAAAAGGTACATTACAATCAAGCATTTCTAATGTTTTACTGCTGTGCTAGTTGTTCATATGATAAGGTACATGTGTAGCATTTGATGTAGTTTTAGGTCAGTATCTGTGGCATTGGTATATTGGTGTTCTCTGTGCTAACTGACAATGCTTGTGTGCAGGGATGGGAAAGGGACAGCATCACATGGTTACTAAAGAGGAACTAGTACAACACTACAACCGGGTCAACACTGTCTTACAGGTATTAACTCTAGCTGACATTGGCCTTATATAGATGCATTCCAGGTACCAGTAGTTACTTTGAGCAGGTAAGTCAAACCTTGGTTGGATAGATTGTAGGTATATCACCCAAACTCAGAAGTAGATGGGGATGTTATAGATTTGTCCAGGTGTCTACAGTGTTTGACAGGTATATAACATTTCAGAGCTTACCTTTTTAATTTTTTACATTTTTAATTCACCTTTGCTGTATGCATATTTTTATTTTTTATTTTGACTTTTTGTTTTTGCAGTGTCGGCCCACACAGTCAAGGTTTCTTCAGAGTCGGAATCTGAACTGTGTTGCTCTGTGTGAGGGTACGAATTACTTATGCCTGATACTAATTATGTCATCTGAATGAATGTAGCAGTTACCTTCTTTATTTGTTTGACTACTAAATTAAAGGAATAGTTTACCCAAAACATTCTTATCATTAACTCACCCTCATATTATCCCAGATGTGTATGACTTTCTTTATTTGGCTGAATACAAACAAAGATTTTTAGAAGAATATCTCGGCTCTCAGCTTTGAAGGTCCATACAATGCAAGTGAGTTCAGAACTTTTAAGCTCCAAAAAGCACATAAAGGTAGCATAAACGTAATCCATACGACTCGATAAGTGTTTAACTCGATATCTTCAGAAGTGATATGATTGGTGTGGGTGAGAAACAGACCATTATTAAGATGATCTAATTTCACGTACACATGCTTCTTTTGTGTTTTGGTGATTTGCATTTTTCTTGCATATTGCCACCTACTGGTCAGGGCAGGTAAATGTGGTGATTTATACTAAAAAAAGTTTATTTTAAAAGGTTTATTTTTTCTCACCCACACCTATTGCTTCAGAAGACATAGATTTAAACACTGGAGTCTTATGGATAACATTTATGGTGCTTTTATCTGGTTTTTGGAGCTTCAAAGTTCTGGCCACCATTCACTTGCATTGTATGGACCTACAGAGCTGAGATATTCAAATAAAAATCTTCAGTTGTGTTTTCCAGAAGAAAGAAATTCATGTGCACAAATGATGAGAGAATTTTCATTTTTTTAGTGAACTTTCCCTTTTAAGGAAATGTTCAGCAAAAAATAAAAATTCTATCATCATTTACACACCCTCATGTCAGTACAAACTCATGTGAAAATACATTTTGCAGAATGTCCTGGCTGCTCATTTCCATTCAGTGAAAGTGAATAGGGACAGGTGCTGTCAAGTTACAAAAAAAGATAAAAATAAGAAACATTTTTAAAAGTTGGCTACCATAAAAGAGGTCCACATGATGCCATATTTCATCTATTGCGAATGTTTCCAAGAGCAAATAAAATTTAAGAGCTACAGTTGAGGGTATTTTCAACAAATAACAGTTCACATTTCTATCTGTTTCTCACATCATGTTACCATATGGGTTCAGAAGACTATGAATGCAGCACACACGTCGTATAGACTACTTTAATAATGACACTGTTTTTGGAGCTCAACATTGAGTTGAATAAATGATGACAGAGCTTTCTGGTTTAGTTATATTCCTTTAAAGTTTAATATTACTAAAGTTCCTTATTAATTCTGTTTTTCTTTCTTTTTTCAACAGTAATAACATCAAAAGATCTTCAGAAACATTGTAACATTTGGGTTTGCCCAATTTCTGATCACGTCTGTACACGGTTCTTTTTCGTGTGAGTATCTCTTTATTAAAGTGCTTTAGCATTCTCCCAATACAAATTTCTCAAATATCCACAGTGTGTAATTGTACCCTCTAATCTATTTTGTCTCCCACAGGTATGAAGATGGTCAGGTAGGAGATGCTAATATCAACACGCAGGACGTCCGGATACAGAAAGAGATATTGCGGGTGATTGGGGGAAATCGACCTGACTGACTCGCTAAACTACTGTGATATTTAAGGGAGGAGCATATAAACTGGATAAAGGGAAGGAATTACCTCAATCTAAGTGTTTTTGATGATGTTAACCTACTGGCACGTGTCTTTACATGGAAAGAAAAGAGAAAAAAAAATATTGTAACTTTTTTGATAAACATTTTATTAACTTATTTCTCATTTAGTTGCTATTTATGCCATGTTTGCTGCTTTGTGTTTTCTACGTGGTGAAAAGTGCAGTTATTGAATTAGTGCTGAAAGTACGGATGCTGTAAAATTTCAAATGTGACATTCCCGTTTATCCCACTGGGGGCTCTATTTCCCAATCAAAACATCGGGAAAAATTAAGCATTTACATCTGCTGTAAGTTATGGACAATTCAACATTAAGCCTTATTAATTCCCCCTATTGTCTGTATATTATAGTGTAATGCAGCCTATACACACACATCAGGTATTTATGCTTACTATTTTCATGAGAATGTTCTGTTGACAATCACTTGTTATGGATTGAATCCTTGTAACATGAAATGTTATTACTTCTGCAATGCATTAGATTGTTCTCAACCTTTTTGACTCCAAGGCCCCCCAGTGTCCAAGGCAATATTTGAAGGCCCCCTGGCCCAAAAAAAATCCAATTAAGTTGGATTATTTTAATATTTCTTATTTTAAATTAATTTTAAGTCATCTTGAGGCCCACTGGTGGGTCCTGGGCCCCTGGTTGTGAACCACTGCATTAGAGGACATAGTGCTCGTATGCACTCTAAGAGAGTCTACAGCAGAGAAGACTGCCAATAAATGACAGATAACTGGTGAAGTTATACAGTATAGGTGATAGTAGATAGTATGATTCTACTGTATGTAATGTAAATCTAAAGAGGATGTAAAACTCAGACTTGCCGTCTTTCGAGGCAATGTTGCAGTTTGAAATGACCCACATTTGTAAATCATCAGTTTTTTTAATAAATTAACAGCATGTGAGTAATGTGTTTTTAATGTAAAACGTGAAAGGGAGAGACTACGATGAAGCTTATTGATGTGCATGTCCCCTTGTGTAAAAGATGAAATCCAATATTCAAGACTAGGGGGGACCAAAGACCAAATTTTATGAATCTGTCATTGAAAAACCCACAATGATTGACTACTAATCTAAATTTTGGGGGGATGCACACACCCACATATATATATATATATATGCAAACACAATTAAAACCACCTGCCTTACATCATGTAGGCCCCCCTCATGCCGCCAAAACAGCTCTGACACGTCGAGGCAAGGACTCCACAAGACCTCAGATGGTGTCTTGTGGTATCTGGCACTAAGACGTTAGCAGCAGATCCTTTAAGTCTTGTAAGTTGCGAGGTGGGGCCTCCATGGATCGGACTTGTTGGTCCAGCACATCCCATAGATGCTCAATCGGATTGAGATCTGTGGAATTTGGAGGCCAAGTCAACACCTTGAACTCTTTGTCATGTTCCTCAAACCATTCCTGAACAAATTTTGCAGTGTGGCAGGGCGCATTATCCTGCCGAATGAGGACACTGCCATCAGGGAATACTGTTGCCATGAAGGGGTGTACATGGTCTGCAACAATCTTTAGTTAGGTGGTATGTGTCAAAGTAACATCCACATGAATGTCAGGACCCAAGGTTTCCCAGCAGAACATTGCCCAGAGCATCACACTGCCTCCGCTGGCCTGGCTTCTTCCCATAGTGCATCCTGCTGCCATCTCTTCCCCAGATAAACGAAACACACGCACCCGGCCGTTCACATGGTCTAAAAGAAAGCATGATCCATCAGACCTGGCCATCTTCTTCCCATTGCTCCATGGTCCAGTTCTGATGCTCACGTGCCCATTGTAGGCGCTTTCGGCAGTGGACAGGGGACAGCATGGGCACTCTGAACAGTCTGCCCTATACGCAGCAAGCTGTGATGCACTATGTGTTCTGACACCTTTCTATTATGGCCAGCATTAAGTTTTTCAGCTCACCACATGCATCAATGAGCCTTGGGCACCCATGACCTTGTCGCCGGTCCTTCAGTTCATATATATATATATATACACACTACCGCTCAAATGTTTGGGGTCACTTGATTGAAATGTTTCTCATGGTCTTAATGATCTTTTGATCTGAAGGCGTATGTTTAAATGTTTAAAATTTGTTGTGTAGACAAAAACATAATTGTGCCAACATATAAATATATTTCATTATAAAACACACATTTTATAAAATAAAATAAAAACATTTTGATTGATGACTTGGACCAAATAATAAAGAAAAGCTGCAAACAAGTCCCCAGCATAGATGGGAACTCCTTCAATACTGTTTAAAACGCATCCCAGGGTGATACCTCAAGAAATTGGTTGAGAAAATGTTGAGAGTGCATGTCTGCAATTTCTAGGCAAAGGGTGACTACTTTGAAGATGGTAAAATATAACACAGTTTTGATTTATTTTGGATTTTGTTTAGTCTCAACATATTTCCCATAATTCCATTTATGTTATTCCATAGTTTTGATGATTCACTATTATTTTTTTATAGTGATCTTCTATCTAAAATGTGTTCTTTTTAGAAAACTTCTGGAGTAAAAAGTTTACAAGTTAGAGTAAGTGACCCCAGACTTCTGAACGGCAGTGTATATAGAACCCTTAATTTGCACATTATACATACTTTTTTGCATTTATACAGTGAAATGTATTTGTTTTCACATATATACCCACTGATCAGCCACAACATTAAAACCACTGACAGGTGAAGTATATATTTATACACACACACACACAGTATATATATATATATATATATATATATATATATATATATATATATATATATATATATATATATATATATATATATATATATATATATACTATGTGTGTGTATACATTACAAATATATATTATGTGTATATTCACTATACACATTAATAATGGCCTTCACTATACATTGGAAAACATGATAACCTGCTATTGTTGCTGTAAGGTTCTACTATGTACTTGATCTAACTATTAAAAATGAGTTTTCTTGGCGTTTCCTAATGCAGTCAGGTTGATTCTGTGATGTTAAATAATATCTTTTACTTGAATAAAACCTGCTGATTTAGATGTTACCACATAAATCATATTTAGGTTAACCTTTTTGGAAACACTTTACAATAAGGATCCTTTAGTTAACTTTAGTTAACTACATTAGTTGACATGAAGTAACAATGAACAATACTTTTACATCATTTATTAATCTTGGCTAATGCTAATTTTAACTTATACTAATACATTTTAAACATCAAACGTTGTATTTGTTAACATTAGTTAATGCACTATGAACTAACATGAACAAACAATGAACAAGTGTATTTTTTATTAAATAAAATTTGATTAATAAATGCTGTAAAAGCATATTGTTAATTGTTCATTAAACATAATTCACAAACTAATGTTAATGAATGGAACCTTATTGTATTGTTACCATTTTTCAGTGCAGTTTTTATTTCCTGCAGTGTGACAAATAATTAAAAATAGAATACTGTATATATTGTCAGGGTTGGGGAGCAATGGAATACATATATTTAAATTACAAAATATTAGTAACTGTTTTCCGCTACTGTTACAATTTAAATCATTGGTAATTAGAATACAGTTACATTCAAAAAGTATTTTGATTACTGAAGAGATTACATTGCATTTTACTGTCATTTGTTTCATTTAATATTTAGTCCTTTCAGATGGAAAACATTTATACATATGAACAATGCGATACAAAGTACATTTGAACAGCAGTGAAACACTTTCTTATGATGTGTTACATTCATACAAGCAGACAGATAAGTATTTTGAGAAGAAGAAATAGAAATAAACCTTGTGTAAATTGTTAGCTTTACACTAAAATAAAGTGCTATTTCTAGCCATGTCACCAGACTCGATCATATTTTTACACGCCATTTTTATAATTTACTCTAAAGTGTTCTTCTAAGACATCAGTTTGCTTTTAGGAAGAGTGCAACATTTTAATCATGTCTTCATATCACTCAACATGCGTCAACACTGTCAGATACAAAATAATGTGTCAAAACGTTTTATTGTAAATACTGACAAATCTGATATTCACCTCAATGAATGAAATAATTGACACTACAGAAAATATGATGGTGTTGACAGCTGAGGACAGATGGTTATGGGGCTTGTATGGATTTTTTATTATTATATGTATGGATTTTTTATTATTATTTATATAATTTGTATTAAGAACATTCTAGTAGTTCAAGTGGAAATTACCAAAACTAATGGATCGAGTATCACGTCTTTCCAGAAATCATATTAAAGAAGACATCACTGAGGTGCACAACCAAATCACAACAATATTCCAACAGTGTTTTGAATGATCCCCTTTGTCCTTCAGTTCTCTTCTCTATTACACTATACCCTTCACTGAGTGTGGTTATTATCTTTCCCTTGTAACGTTTGAAAGCTTTGACCCTGACAAATGTTTCACAGCTGAACACACCTCATTAGAATCCACCTTCAGTAGTTCCGACACCATCAGCAAAACGTGTTCAAAGACCACTTGGACTGCTTGCCGTAAGGGAGAACCATTCAGAAATGGAAGTGAGGCATGAAGGAGTGCTTTTCCAATTTTTCATTAGCGAGAAAATTACCCAAGCATTTCTCAAGCTTGCATATTTCTTGCTACAGTGACAGAGAAACTTGCTGTTACAGTTTGTTTTTGAAATGCACTTGACTGCCACCCATTCTGTACTTCTATACTCTATACATAACCATTGCAGAATCCTTTTAAAATTCCTTCATCCCTTTGAGTTATGTGCCTTTGTAAGAGAGATTGCCTCCTTAACCAAAGTTCTCACTGAAGCCCCACTCAGTCTGTTTGCACCATTATACAAACTAAATTCTGACTTCATTTCCCTGTGGGTGTTACAATCTGCAGTGCTCCTCTTTGAGACCTAATTTCCCTTTAATTAAATTAGTAAGACTTCCAAAGAAATCCGCCAGAGAGGCCCCGCGGCTGGGTTTCTGCTGTCGTGCAGATAACGGCTGTGAGCGTGTGTCGTCTATGGAGATTGATAAACTAATTGAAACAGTAATTGTCAACATATTCCTTTTTATTTGTTCTAGGAGCCTTCTAAAATAAGACTGTCTGGCTGGCAATGTACTTGACAAATTCTGCTGCTGAAATCAGTGTGTGCTTGCGAAATTAGACTCACTGCCCCCAGTGGCCGAAGCTGGAAGTGTTGTTGAACATATGGTCCAGTGTGAGCTCCAGTTTCTGGATGTAATGTCCACAGAGGGGCGCCAAGAGTAAGTTGTATTTTGGGGTATTTTATTAACCTTACCCCCTTACATAACACCCAAAACCGTAAACCTAACGGTCAATGGAGTAAAAATGCAACATCTGAATCATGCTGACAAGTGTTTATGTGAACACAATTACTTAGTTTCCATGTCGTGACAACTGCTCATGCAACACACCATCAGTAGAGCCAGAGTGAAAAGTGAACATATTTGAATTCATGTAAAAATTTCAAATGGGGTTGGCGCTTGTCAGTAACTCGGCAGAATGGGGCCTGAATCAGGGTTCATGAACTTTTGGAAACATGCCTATTTCCTGTGTGGTCATAGTGCCACAAAGGACATGTTAGGCAGATTTTTAGGGACTGAATACCTCAGTCACCATCTACTTTCATTGAATGGGCAAGAGCAGCGTGAACATTCTTCAAAATGTCTCCTTTTGTGTTCCATGGAAGAAAGTAAGTCATACGGTTTTGGAATGACATAAAGGTTGAATGTATGATGACAGAAAGTTCATTTTTGAGTGAACTAAACCTTTACGATATATTCATATTTAATGAATTTGTTTCTTCGTGCTTCCATGTTTCGTAGAACAGCAAGCCTGCCTTGACTTCTGTCAACCCAGTCTCTAGAATGTTGGATGCTCCCCTTCAGGCTGTGTAATTTGTCAAGCAGAACCGTGTGGCCCTCTTCTCTGATTGAAATTATAGCCTCGGGTATATAACACTTCGAGAGCATAAAGTAGCCACAGTGGGAGAGCATGCAGAAATAGAACTTACAAAACAGGCACCTTTGGACAATAATGTTCCTCATGCATTTTTGTTTTGCAAATGGCGATTTCATGACCTATATTCGTGTTGGTCGAGTTGGTTTATGTGTCTTTTTTATAACGTGTTTTAACAGTTTTTAAATGTAAATATGCCCCAAAAGCACATTTAAAAACAGATGCCTGCGTAAGTCAACTGTGTTTATTCAGATAATTGTTTACTGGCTGCATTATGCTGTCATGCTTGGGAGGATCTGTTTTTGAAGTCTCAGCCTTAATCAGTCACACATGTTAATCAGCCACAGACACACACTGATTGACAGGACCCCATTAGCACTGAACACTTAAAGGGGAACTGAAAAGAAGCACTAGCTAGGATGTGGTTATTATAAAGAGTGCTTAGTTGCAGGAAAATTGTGACTGTTCCTTTAAGAGGTCCCCTCCCTCTTAGTACCTCAAAACCATTCAGATTGTCTTTAGTGCATTTTGGACTGTGGCATTCACCACTTAAGAGTCAATTTGCGAAATGTCTAGGAATAGCAAGTGTGAAATACAGTGCACTTGAGACCGTCGGCATCAATTGGATGTGTAGTGAGAATACTATGAACTAAACAGGTAAATACACCACTGGATGGGCTTTATCAGCTCCTTAAATTTAATTTAAAATTAAATAATTCCATAAAGTTTTGTTTTTCATGCTTGCTTTCTTGTTTTTGATTTTTGTTTGTTTTGTTTTTGTGTTAATTCAAGAAAATGGCATGCTGAATTTGCTAACACTTTACAATAAGGTTCTATACGTTAACTTTAGTTAATGCATTAGGTCTCATGAACTAACAATGGGCAATACATTTTACAGAATTTATTAATCTTTGTTAATGTTAATTTATCAAAATACTATTGTTAATTATTCATGTTTTTTTTCATATTGCATTCTTATTTTGACATACATAACTTTGTATATGTAGAAATGAACAGTATCCAAGATAATAAAAGCTGTAAAAGAATTGTTCATTGTTCAGTGCATTAACTAGTGTGAACAAATTCAACCTTATTGTATATTATTATTCCACTGAGACCAAACTGAACTTGCCGGTTAAAAAAAAGAAGGTAATGTGTCTGAATTCATCATCTTTTTTGCTTTTTTTGGTTACAGCTCCCCTCTCATGAAAACTGAAATATGCTTCAAAAGCAGTGTGACTGAAAAATTGCTGATACGCAGCACTTTTGCCTTAGATGAATTAGTTCAGTTTAAAGAACAGATTATTTTTATTTTCTTCATGTGAACGTCCGCAGAGAATGACATATTTTACACCTTGTCCTTCTGTTCAGAGCATTGGGCATGAGAAAAAAATGTAACAGTTATCATTTTGTTTACCCTCACAAATGTGCTATTTTCTTGCACAAATTTGAAAAACTATTTTATAGCGATTCCCCTCACAAAGGGCAACGTTTAACTGATTAAATATGTTATACTTTACCAGAAGAATTGTTTTTACATTATAAGAAGTTTATATGATGACTTTTATGTTTTACTTTTCTATGACCTTATAAGAATTAATTAGTTTCTATTACTTTACCTGGAAATCAACATTTTAAACTGTCCTGATAATGCTAGATTTTTCATGACCGTTGGAACCCTTGTAAGAGCTCCTGAGTGATAATTCTGGGAGATATTATCCCTTAAGAAGATAAAAAGCTAACTGTAAATATGCTTATGCCGAACACAGACCATCATCCCAGTAGTCAGTCTGAATGTACCACTTCTGCCTCTTATGTCCAACACTCTGAATTCAATGCCAAAACTCCCTCTGGATCTTCTAACATACCAAAACAAAGCGGCTTTATGAAGGTCTGTTCCTTTGGAGAGCCCAGCCCATGGCCAATCCCTGGACTGGGATCTGGGATTCTGGAAATGCGTGTGAAGGAGGGGAGCAAGATCAGGAATCTTTTGGGCTTTGCCATGTCTTGTTTGCAAGGGGACGGACACCAGGCTGTGACATCACAGGTTCTGTTTAGTGGGATGGGACGGGCTGTCACCAAAACCATCACCTGTGCGGAAATAATGAAACATAAAGTGCAGGGCTTACACCAGGTATCGAAGGTCCAATATAGGACAGTGAATGAGGTGTGGGAGAGCCAGGAGGGTTGCCCGGTTCAGATGACGATACACAGAACTGTTCCGTCCATCTGTATTCTTCTGTCCAAAGAACCTCTGGACCCTCAGGAACTGGGCTACCAGCCTCCAGCAAAGATAGGATCTCTTTCAGAGAAAAGGAAAGGAGATGATGGACCACAGGGCTCTGGAAACCAAGAAAAAAGACCACTGAGTCCTGGCCCCTGTGTGGTTCTGCCTGGTCTAAAAATAACAATGTGATTCACCAGCATAATGCTGACAGATGAGGTAGCATAATTAAAATTACACAGTTATGATTGTTATACTACAAACTTTGAGACTGTATAATATATTTGACTCTCCAGTGCTGGAACAGGGCTAAAACAAAGTGTGGATATAGGTCTGACTATGCGAGACTGTAGTTTAAAGTAATCACTTTTCTTTGCTTGTTACATTGACTGCATTTATACAATAGCCTATATCGGCATTAGCTAGCTAGCCAGCTTTATCAATAGCAGTTAGCTAAATTTGGTGGAAGTTCATAAAATAGCCTGTACATTATAAATATGTTGACACAATTCAGTATTGATGTGATTACATCACAACCGACATTTTGATATGTCGATGCACTTTTGTTTTATAATAATAGATTCATAATAAAAATATTTTCTGTATAACCAAGTTGTTACATTAATGAATGGGTCTTTTTGCATTATCCTGAACATTGTCTAGCATTCATTTCATGTGTTATTGTAGTTTACCTTGCTGAATAATTACAGATTAACATTGTTTATGACAGTTACTGTACAGACAAGATCAAATTAGCTAAAATTACACAGATTAATCCTTATGGCACAATATTTCACATGATTAGCAGTTAGGTAAGTTTACCTGTCCAATAAGAAGAACGCCAATTCAGGGTCAGTTTTGATCCCCAAAACCGAACGAAGGTCCCTCCAGGAATCAAATGCCCAGCCGATGTTCACTCTAGTATTCTCTCGACCACGATCATGTCCCGCTTAGCCAAAAGATTTAGTAGATACATGTTTTGCTTTTTTGGCTTACTCTAAGTTTGTGTAGGAGTTGGTGTTGTGCTGGGAGCCGGACATTTGTTGGATTCCATCTCTTAGATAACGTTACCATAGTGTTGCAATTTGTTGTCGCTGTTGAATAGCAGAAGATAAGCTATATTATTGTCTGAGGCAAGGATCTCGTGAACGCACAAATGTCACATCCTTTGGATTTTCTGAAAATCAGAGAAAGTCCGGGAAGGGCTAATTGTTTTAAGTTGCTTTACAAGCAGTTCACACATTGGCAAACAAGAAGGCGAATATTACATGAAAATTGTTACATATTGCACCTTGTTACGTAATTACCTCACAATAGTCTGTATTTAAATTACATCCAAAATATAAAACCAGATCTTGGTTTGTTAGCTTATTTCTCACACACTTTTATCATACCTGCTCCATGTTAACTTAGGATTTGTATCAGCTCAACTTTAAAGTTTTTAGAAGACCAAGTTCAGGGTTTGTTATTTGAAATGCAATACTGACCTAATCTTGAGGAGCAAACTGTCTTGGAAATAAAGACATCAAGAGAAAGAGATGCTGCTTTATTGAAGCTATACATCTGCAATAAACTACTATAATACAATATTATTTTACCTTCATCTTTTCAATAAAATGGGTTTAAAAATACATAATTTTATTTATTATTCCCACGTAATCAATCTTAAAATTGTGTCTCCATATAAGTATTTGTGTGTGTGAAACAAATTGGTTTTATTCATTTTTATCAAGATATATTAAATTATTCAGATATAGGCCTACATTAAGAATGCAACACACAAAACAATTACATGAATAAACCAGAAGAATAAAAATATAATAATTGTCTATTTTTGAAGATTTCAATTTCATAACCAAATTCCATCAATTTGTATTGTTATTTTAAAAAAGTCAAATAATACAACTTAAAATAATTAGTTTTTTATTGTATTTTGAAAAAGATTACTCAATTCAATGAATTTTTTTTAATGAAATTGAAATGCATAAATCTTTAATTTTACAAATTAAAAAATATTTTTTTTGAGTGAATGATGAACATGCTTTCAATTACTGAGTTCAAAGTCATATTAATATTTTTTTCTGTGTCTTAAAGTAAAACATTTCATATGGTGTAACCACCTGGACTTATTTTAAAATAATAATACAAATAAACAGTGAATTAAAAAAAAGTTTCATATTTTAAAAACTCTTGTACACCAAATCAAAGTCATGCGTGTAAACAACATCTTGCAAAATTAAAAAAAAAAAAAAAACAGAGAGGACCCTTTGACACTAACTAATGTCTCTAAAAATATCAATATTGCTCAGGTCATGTTGAATAGACTAACTGTGGGAAAACTTCTTGATAATCTTGACTCACAAATTCATGATATTTGTAATAATAATAATAATAAATAAATAAATAATGTTCTTTGAAAAATATATTTGAAAACGTTTTTGAAATAATAATTTTGTGCAAACTCTCATGTATTCAAGGTGCAATGAAAGTTTTAAATACCTTTTACTTTACTTTTTTTTTATTTATTTTTTTTATGCTATTCAAAAATGTGTAAACCCAACATGCCCACAAAGAATACATTCCTATGAACTTGGCACGTGTGTTTAACTCCATTTTTTTAAATATAAGTATTTTTCAATTGTCTGTGTAATGAAATAAGCCAATTTAATAGTAATTGCATTTTCACGTTATATATTTGGCCAGAGGTTATTTTTAAATATATTTTATAGAGAATGGAATTCTTCAAGAACGCTATTTAGGCCAACTTATTTATTCAAATCCTCACTTTTGATGTTGTTTCTGTAAATTAAAAATCAGGTGTGTAAGTTAGAAGCTTACTAAAGAGCCGAACTACTGCGTAATTATTTACCATACCGATGAAGATGGTATGGTTCCCTGGTGGTCTAGTGGTTAGGATTCGGCGCTCTCACCGCCGCGGCCCGGGTTCGATTCCCGGTCAGGGAATGAAATGTTTTGGGGCAGTGGTGGCTCAGTGATTGAGACTCAGGGTTACTAACCAGATGGTTTGGGGTTCAAGCACCAACAAGATGCCAGTGTTGGGCCCTTGAGCAAGGCCCTTAACCCTATCTGCTCCAGGGGCATCGTATCATGGCTGACCCCAACTTTGCTGGGATATTTGAAAACTAATACATTTCACTGTATGTATGCAAAAAACTGTGTGTATAATGTGTGACCAAAATAAAGGATTCTATTCTATGATTCAACAACCCCTCTATAACTTTACAACAGTATAACACTAGTAATTCCGTGAAATATTTTATTGTGCTCATGCTATTTAATGAAGTATGGCGTATAGTTTAATTATCTATCATCTAGCTCTAGCAATTTTTTTTTTTCTATCATGCTCAAAACAACCTGTCATCATCGCTACATTTTTTTCAAGCAAAATCCTTTCCAAGAGCGCTGTTTCCCAATAATAACCAACTGCAGAACCGCAGAACCATACGTCATAGCAGTGTGAGGACGACAGCGCCAGACTAACCATCTGATGCCGGAAGTGGGCGGGGTAGCAGTCTAATGCCGGAAGTGGGCGGAGTTCATGTTTAACTATGGCGGAGCACACGGTAGAACAAGGAAAAGAAGAAGAGAAGAATGTAAAAAGAAGTTATATCTTTGATGGATGCAACATACTTAACGTTATACGCTTATGCAAAACGGCTCTAAGTATTTTGTAAGTTAATATTCAACAATACTATTGATCTGTCATTGACATATGAGAACTGAACTGGATGATAACATCACTGTTTTCTCCAGAATGGCTATATAGATTAATTAACAGAATTAATAACTTTTTACAACAGAAATTAATCAACACTGAACTTACTTAAGCTGGATTATGACACTATTTTGTTCTAGATCTACAGAGACAAACTTTGTTGCATAATTTTCCTATTATCCCTGTAAAGCTGCTTTGAAACAATCTGTATTGTAAAAAGTGCTATATAATAAATGTGACTAAGTGAGAATTGTGACGAAGGCACTTGATCACGTATCGTTGTATCACTTTGTTAGGTTACATATTCATGGTTTGTGATTTAATTTGTTGTTGGCGTTGTATTTTACGGCATTTGTTAAATTTTCTGACCATGAGAATTGCATTAATTGTATTTTATTTCACCTATAGAACCACATAACGATTCAGAGAGGTTCAGCGCTACCACCTTTGGAGCAATGCACAACATGCTGCAGAAATTTTCACTGCCCTTTTTGTGATGGTCTTTGAGGCACCCTTTGATTTCACAGCTGTAAGTCTTTGTTAAAAATATATATTTTAACTAAATAATATAATCTATTAAATTGATCTATTAACACTTTTTTCCCCCCTTATGCAAGTCTGATTTCCCTCTTATTTGAAAATGGTGGTGCCTTATTCTGATGGAGAACTTTGCCATTGAAAGGTAACTCTCTCGCTCTCAAGTTTTTCTCTCTCTCTATAAATTAACTTAAAAATTAATTTGTCACAGGAAACATGCTGCCGTTGATGTGCAGGTGCCACCTAAAGCACAAGAAACTGAAATCGACGACAAAGTATGTTTTTATCGTCTCAAACGGGCTCATGAAAGAGCATAATTTCAAAACAATAATTTACATGCATCCTGATTAAAACACAATGTATTGTTGAGGACACTTCCAATCTCCCCAGGGACAACAGATGGAAATTAGCTAGCAGCTAAATGTGGTGCAAACCATCTTTTCTCTTGTGAGAATAATTTCTTTTAAATGAATTAAATATTTCATTCCTTTTTTGTGCTCCTCTCTCATGAAGGAACCACAGATAGTCAAAGACCTCAGGACAGGAGCTGCATGGCTCTGGGAAAACTGCCACTCGTTCAGAGGTTTTGTGGATGAGCTGTGGTATCTTAACCTAAATAAGGAAGACCAGGAAAAGGCCCTTAAAGGGTAACTAAACACCTGCTCAGAGTCTGACTCCACCCACTAGAAATATTTGAAAATGCTGGAAAAGTGGGCAGACCCCCCCGCGGGGATAGAGGGAACGAACCGAGTGCCTGAGACTCGTAGTGACGGATTAATTGACAGCTGTTGTCAGACTCTATGTTATTATTATTCCTCAAACGGTCGCAAGACGACATGTACATGAATCTGGCGTGGTGAGCTGGAACCTGCTTACGTCAGCTGTCACCGCTTATGTCACGAAGTACCGCAAACAGCCAATAGGAAAATTCAACTGCAGTAGCCACCGTTCAACCTGAAGAGGGCAGCACTCAGACGTTTTTACACCATATATTGTAGAATTAAAACACTTTATACACAAATGTCAAAAAAATTACTTGAATCAATGACCAGTACTAATAAAGCCCCATGCTTACAGAGCATTAAATAAAAAAAGTTGGTTTAGGGTTTAGTTACCCTTTAAACTTGATCAGGCAGAAAAGAAAGATGATCTGGAACTGGCCAAAGAGCCTTTCATGTTTCAGTTCCAGTTTAAGGAAGACATGGAACTTTTTCTTAGCAAGTGTCATGATGAAAGGCCTCAGGATTAACTGCATTTGTATGGAGTTTTGATTTATTTTAATTATTTTTCTCTTGAGAATTATTGTTAAATGTGTGCCTGCATAACTTTTATAAGATTTATATTCTTTGGTTTAATTTATTTTTATATAATTTATTTATTATTTAGTTCAATTTTGTATTTTTATTTAATTAATATTATTTATTTGGAGCAGGTACAGCTAGTGTGTGATTCTTTTCATATTTCAAAAGATGATTTGAGGAAAAAACTAATTTTATTTAAATTAATCATTTGTGTTTTTTCAGTCCATCATATAATTGTTGTGTTCTATGAAAAATTATTTTCAATTAAATCAAATGTTCAAACACTCAAGCTTTGTTTTCATTGTATTTTTTTTGTTTTAAGCTTTGTTAAATTTATATTGTTAATCATTTGAATCAACAAAACAAATGGATAAAGTATAATTTTAACTTTTAAAAAACTATTAACATTTGTTAATAGTAGTATATTGTCTTTTGTTGGACAAAACATAATTCTTATCTTTTATACTATTTGAGAATTGAGATATATATATATATATATATATATATATATATATATATATATATATATATATATATATATATATATATCTTTTCAATTAAATCGTTTAAAAAAGTATTTATAATAACGTTTTTTTAAACTTTAAAACGTTCCAAATCGCTGAAGTAGCGCAATGCCTTGCCGCGCCCACTTCCGGCATCAGACGGTTAGGCTGGCGCTGTTGTCCTCACACTGCTATGACGTATGGTTCTGCGGTTCTGCAGTGTTTCTTAAGAACATCCGCAGTGCGCATGCGCAGTCACACGTTGGTCACATGTTAGCAGGTCGGAGAGTTGTACAAGCCTCAGAAGCGCGAGCCCGCGTGTGCCGATCTTTCAGTGTGAGCTGCACTTTAACCCGGTTAGCCGCACAATGTTCAGAGCCGCCCTTCGACTCTCATTCTCCGGTGCTCGGAGTCTAACAAGGTCACGGCCACAGAATACAGGTAAATACACATTTTACCACATTATGGAAGTAGCGTGATTGGAAACCCGACAATAAAATGTAGAGTTAACGCGAACACCTTGACTCGGAATTTAGCTTAGCACACGCGCTAACCCAATCGCACCGGTGCCGTATGTGTACTTGATTGACAAGATCAGCGGCCAGCATGCGTACTAATAATAATCACGTGCTGAATAACTGCGCTTTAATAAAAGCATTTTCATTTTAAAAGCGCGTCTTCCCTGTCTTTTACTGAGTTCTGCAACTGTTTTCCGACAGTGTCCTTGTAATGACCCACTGAAGTTAGGCTTCGGCCTTCTGTGGAATAAACGCCACAATCAAGACCGACTGCATCAGACATCTGAATTGTTCTGACCATGATTCATTTTTAATGGGACAGATTGTACAGTTTGTATATGGTTAAGCTTTCAAATATATTTAGCTTAGGTATGGAACTGTATGGTTATTTCTTGCAGCCTAGAGATGTATGACTACGTGCGCCGCAGGATAACGTCTATGAAGAGTGCACAAATTCACCTTGCATCAATCCAATGCTGGCAGTGTCACTATAGCTAATGCTGTCAATGAGAATTGGTTCCATAAACACTTGTCAGTACTTTAACCTCAATGCATACACCGATCATAAGTGTTCATGGATTGATTCAAGTTTATCTGACGATCAATGTCATCAGGATAGGCTTGCATTGTGTATGATTCTCTGCATCATTGTTCAAAGTCGTTGGGATATCAGTGAAACTCTGTCTGACCTTCTTTATTAGATGATCAGGAGTTAGCTCAAGTCAGACTACCCTGCTGAACCATGTACCGTTTAAACGTAGGTCAAGCAAGAGCACTGGCCATGTTCCAACTGGAACAAGGTTGTGGTTTGTATGCAAAGCAAAATCTCACTCCACCAATAAGATTAGTTACCCTTGACTGATATATGGATAACAACATTAGAGCCTTGTTGTAAGGTAATGGCCCTTTTACAACCCTACAGTGTCCCTGGAAATACTCATGTCGCGAAGGCAAAGCTATGACTTACTGCTTCTTCAAGCTTACCTGATAGCACAGATCTGTACTTAAGTTGACGTGTTGTCACTGATCCAAGTTATTTAGAATTATGAACTGAACCATTCTTCAAATTTGAATTCTTTCTGATTGTTTTTTCACTTTTACAGCTTCACTAGCTGCCCGTTCTTATTCCCATGGCAAACAGGAGACAGATGAAGAGTTTGATGCCCGCTGGATCACTTACTTCAACAAACCAGACATTGATGCTTGGGAGCTGAGGAAAGGTGTGTGGATTGCAATTGAATCAACAGCTGTGCATTTGACTGCTGAGCTTGTAAAGGAAGATAATTTAAACACTATTCTATCAGGACAAACAGTTTTCCATCTGTGAGAATAGACTTAGAATAGTGTTTTTAATGTAGTGTTGGCATAATTTTATGAGTGTGTGTGGAAATAACCAGAAAAAATGGTTCAGTTTGATCTGGTAGCATCATTTAAAAACTGAACACTTCTTCAAAGTTTCTGAGCTAACTTCTAAATCTTTGGAATTAGAAAGTATCCTTGCTGTGGGTTTAGGAAAGAAACTCCCAATAGACTGACACCATCTCTGGTACCTATAAAGTAAATGTGTCCTCCTTTCCACCTCAGGAATGAACACTTTGATTGGTTACGACTTGGTACCTGAGCCAAAGATCCTGGACGCAGCCCTGAGAGCCTGTCGGAGGTTAAACGATTTGGCCAGTGCCATCCGCATCCTTGAAGCAGTGAAGGTCAAAAAAACACTCCAGACAACTGCAGAATACACCAATGATATTGTATTCATTTTACATCTTAAGGCTGATAACATTGACACATTAAAATTCTCTCCCAAAAAAATCTCTCATCCTTTACTCACCCTCATGTCATCCCAGATGTGTATGACTTTGTTTCTTCTACAGAACACAAACAAGGATTTTTAGAAAAATATTTCAGCTCTGTAGGTCCATACAATGCAAGTGAATTGTGACAAATTTTGAAGCTCAAGTAATCCACATTATTAACCAAGAAAGATCTGCTTTTTCATTATAAATATTGACTGCAGTCTCCTTGGTGATCATGATTTCAAGCTTGATTATACTTCCAGGTGTCATTTAGTGCTCTGCACATGTGTTAAGCACCAGGAAGTGTAACTGAGCTTGAAACCACGATCGTACCTAGATACTGCAATGGCAAAATGCACAGTGAAAAGGGAGTTAAATTTTGGACCGTTCTAACCCAAAACCAATTGGATAGCTTCAGAAGACTTTGATTAACCCCTGTAGTTATATGAGTTACTTTTATGTGCTTTTTTTTAACTTCAAAGTTCTGGACACAATGCACTTGCATTGTTGTGACCGACAGAGCTGAGATATTCTTCTGAAAATCTGAGAAAATTTTCATTCTGTTCTGCAGAAGAAAGTCCAACACATTTGGGTTGGCATGAGGGTGAGTAAATTAATATTTTTGGATGAACTATTCCTTTTTATTCTAAGCAAAATGTAAACTAGCAAATACAATATTGTCTAATTACTCAGATTTTGTTGGACTAGATGGCAAAAGACTTCAAGGCAAAATGATTATTGATTGTATTTTTTTCATAATGCATATAGGCTTTTCATTTCGATGTCAACCATGCTGCCTAACAAGGAAAAACAAATTGATAAAAAATGCCTTGCATCTTACAAATTCACACATTGCAATACACTCCAAAAAATGCAAAATATGGTCATAATAATACTTAAACCTTTGCCACCTTTGAATATGTAAAAACGTATTGGTTAAACATCCTCATCTCGTTATCTTATGGCACTTTTCCACTGCACGTCACGGTTCGACTCCACTCGATTTACTTTTCTGAGCTTGCATTTCCACTGTGTTATATCTCAACATGGGTGGGATTATAGGCTGATCGTCATAGTTGCGCCACCTTTACTGCCATGACATCATCTTAAACATGAGACAAACTGACCAAAACGATAACACATCTGCTAGCTGTTAGCTACTAGATCATTGCGCTGCATAAAGCAGTTGTTGCATGGTGATTTTACACAAGTGTAACAGTTAAATTGGCCTGGTTGTTTTAGAGGCAAGCTTCCAGTAGCTGGGCAACTAAATAAAGTGAAGCTTTCAAGTAGAGTATAGAGTTAACGTAACAATGTACCATCCTCCATCGTGGCTGAGTCCAGGGCAATCTTCCTCCCATTGCTCGCCGGTTTATATGGCATCCGTTTGGTCAAACCACTTGCACTTTTCTTGATGGTTCTGTAGTCACTCAAGTTTTTTTTTTTTTACTTTTCCCTACACTGTTGGTAGGTCCGGTGGTAGCCGTGTGCTGCAAACAGCTGAGACACTTCCTGAAAGACTTATTTGTTGACTTTTTTTTTTTTCGTCTGCACCTCGTTTATTGACCACGGCGTGGTTTTGTGCACAGCCATTTATTTTTTCACAATTCAAAATTTGCATGAACAAATGATACTGCTTTCACTGATGCTAACTTTAAAACTAGCAGGTTAAAGTCACGTGTCGGAAATCTAGTGACACTAGTAGTGATGATTCTCCCAGACCAATCAGTGATCTGCAGGATATTAACATCACGTTTAGTATTGGCTCAGCTCGCTTGGAACCTCGACCGAAGTGGTACTAAAAAAAATTATCAGGTACTATCCACAGTGGAAAACCCCAAAAAAGCGAGCAGAGTCAAGTTGTACATGCAGTGGAAAAGCCCCATTAGTCTTTTACACATTCTCCTTCTATTCACAATGCAGGACAAAGCTGGCCCACACAAAGACATCTACCCCTATGTTATCCAAGAGATTCGGCCTACCCTTGATGAGCTTGGTATCACAACACCTGAGGAACTTGGCATTGACAAAGCATAGATGTCTGCTGTTGTGGTAAGTGCTAGCACACATTCTGCGATTCTGAACCACGTTTTATTTAAGCAAGCATATGTTATGTAGTTGTACCTTACTTATTTGCTTGCATCTGTTTTTACCATACAGAGTCTTCCAAGGGACTGCTGCTCTTGTCCGAAAGGAGTAGACCACTGTATTTGAAGTCTTTGCGTCGTGTCATGGTGTTTGTGTTATATTTAATTGGCCTTTATCATGTTCTTTTGCTTGTAAAATATTGATTGACCTAATAAAGGGAGATATATCTTTACTGAATGTTGTTGTGTCTTTAGTTGATGTCACAGACATTGTTTTAAACTTTTGTTGTATTATAAATGACATTAGACATGACAAGTTACAAGTCATGCCTATATCTGTCAGCTAATATGACACAGTAAATGTCACTTTTGTACCAGCAGAGGGCGTAGCAACAACGCTTTCAGCTTAGATCACAAAAATGAGTCAAATTACATAGAAACGCTTTATTGTTATACATGTTGGTTCAAAAAGAGTAAGCTGTAAAAATGTATATGTATTTTATAATGTGCTATTAACAATTATGAAGAATACTTTTATGTCTATATTTGGTTATTGAGTATCAGAATTGTGACTCCAAAATAAATGTCTAATATTAGATACATGGACGGCCGCGTATGTGAACGTCCTATCAGTTTTGTGCCATAAATATTTTACTTAGCTGGTGGCAAAAGGGAAACGTAAGAACGTAGTAACTTGTTGCATGAGCCGGTGGGGCGGGATTTAAATGTGCGTTTTCCTCCGGCTGGAGGAGGAAAAGTCGAGGGGACTGGGAGTCCCTGTACGCGCCAGTTCGGGAGGTGAGGTCAGGCGTTTCCCCTTTGGCTGGCCCCCCCTTTTTTTTTTAAAGCCCAGCATCGAGTGTTTTTTTTTTCTGAAAGCACCGAACGGCTTATTACTCTTGCATTAGGGGGATTTTAAACGTTCGGTGGATGAACACTAATTCGGTGCGCTGATCAAGGTTTGTGGTGGGGAAAAACACGTACAGTGGCGTATCTAGGAAAAGAGTGATGGTGGACAATTCCAGTAGCAACAAAGCGCAAGTGGTGAGTTCGGTCTTGTTGGTACAGAGCCCTGTTGAATATATTGATAAGCTACTGTAATATTTGATCATCATAACTCGAGCATGGCAAATGCCGTGATATGTTCTCTATCTTTAAGGATTTCTAATACGATTGCAATGTGAACATATTTATTTCGATTACCTTCGCTTGACTCTGATCAAGCTATTTTATGTAGCGAAAATCAACACTGCACACGTCACGATATCAAGATTTTTTTCATTGTACAATTCGTATTGTTTATTTGTTGTTACTAAGTTTCATTTCGCGCGCTGGTAATGTTTGGAATTCTAAAAGTTTAAATGTATCTTCGTTTGTTTCCAGTAGACCGCGATACTTTGTAGCGTCCTGTATTCGTTCTCTTTTAATAGCTTAATTGTTTTTGGAAGAGCGCCATACTTTTGGGCAGCCATGATTCGAGTGTAACCGACTATCTCATTTAACTGTTCGCCCTTTTCAAACTATGAGCTCATAGTTATATAGTAACTGCATACATCGATTGGATTTTGCCAAACGTAAAGCGACACGCTGTTTTGGCCGGACGTCCGGTCGTTTTACTATCCGGACTAGGGCCAACTGTTGGGGGGGTCAAAGGTAGGTTGGCCTACTGCGCAATAAGTGAGCCAAGGAATGTACGACTTTTACCATTTTGTAGAATTGAAATGCTGTTAATTCGAAAACATCCGCCGCTTCGTTTGGGAGCATTTGTTTACATGCATTTGTGCCGCTGTGTTTCTTGACAGTTTCAAAAACAAGGAACATGATGTTTGTGTCAGTGTAGCTTCGGAAAATTCGTATTCTCGTTTTTGTCTTCAAAACGAAATAACCAATAAACCGTTAATTTATCACATTTAATCACGTTATGTCTATTACATCACAACAATTTATGTAGTATCTGCTTGTTTTTCTATTTAAAAAGAAGTAGCCAAAAACATAAAACAAATATTTAATTTGCCAGATTAAATGGAATAATCGAATGATCGGATGATACACGGACCGAGATTATAACTTGAATATTTGTTTTGCACAAGTTGTTTTGGGCGAGCTTGACACTCCAATGGTTACTCAACATGCACCATCATCTGTTCTTCCTCAACCCCTTCATAGCGAATAAAAGTACACCAAGTTCCAGTTTGCTGGTTGTTTTTGCAGATAGATTCTAATAATTTAATGAAGAACATTAATATTCCTTTGAAAAATCTTCTGACTACTGCATGTTTATTGCAATCTCATCAAGCAATGGACACCTGGATTCGACAACCGCTGGATGGGGTGGCAATGGATTTTTATTTTTAAATGGAAAATTATGACTTGGCATACTGTGCATAGACCTAACTGTAACTAAATATATATTGTTATCTGGTCATTATTATTGTTGTTGTTATTATTAATGATATTTAAATCAAGTCAATAATTGCAGGGGAAACATAAGTGGAAATATAAATGTTCATTGGATGTGATTAAGCCTTGCAGGACAAGGACACAAAAGGACCATAGGATTTTTTGAAGGAAGGATCTCATCCTATATTGTTTGTGTATTAATATTTAATTTATTCTCTCTTTCGATATTTTTTTTCATTCGTAGTTACACCTTTTGCTTTCCAGTCTTTATTTGGCAAGTGTCAAGTTCATTGTTCTTCACTTACCGCCTATCCAGGCCCGCTTGCCGTTCCAATGAATTTATGAAATAAAATGCAACTAAACGCATCCTGTTCCTGATTTACTTTCGCTGATATGCTGTTGTATTTTGCAACTATCCTATACTATTTGTTGCCATTAAAAATGTAAGGTTCATTCTGTTCTGTTTAACACAGCATACTGTATATGGACACAAATTTACATCCCCACCAATATTTACTTAAAAAAAAAAAAAAAGCTGTCCTCAATGTGAGAAATTGCAGTGATTTAGCGCTCACCATGTCCCTTGTGAAAAGGATTTTATTCTGAAGAAAAGGAATGAGGAAGGACAGATGATATTGCAGGTTTAACCAATCAGTAGAAATGGGCGTGTCACATCCATCCACTTGTGCAAATCAAATAATGAGATTGTACACTTATTTTAAGTGCTGAATTCCTGTTTTTCTAGTGCTTATATGAAATAAAAAAATAAAAGTGCTTTCTCAATTTTGATAATTTCTTTGTAGATGAAAAATAAGTAAACAAAAAAGTTTCTCTGACTCAAAACAAGTAATTGACTTCTTAAAGGGATTTTTTCAAGTAATTTTTCCTCTTTCAACTCTATAGCCCAGCTTGTCCCAGGACAGCAGTCTGACTGGAGCATTCTCCCAGGCGGCTTTCGGAAGTTCAGCCGGTGTCAAATTGGAGGCGGTTATGGAGCAACTCCAGAGACAACAGCAGGCAAAACTAGAGATGGAGCGCAAAGAGAGACACTTTAGGGAAGCCCGTATTCTGTATGCCCAACAGCTGGCTGCACAGCAAGCTTCCGCCGCACAGCTAGCTGCACAGCTGGCTTCTGCCAGGGCCCAGGGTGCCCCATTAGCCCCTGATTTTTACAGCAAAAACTCCCGAGACAGAGCGCTGAAAGGTGGACAGGGGCCGCAGGCTGCCAGGGGGCCCACGAAAAGCAGCCCTGACCTAAATGAGAAGGACACTACTGATGAGATGGACAGGGGAAGAGGGTCTGAAGGGTATGAAGATGATGACGATGAGATGATGGATGAAGATGATGGCAGTGAAGACGAGGAAAGCGAAGGATTAGAGTTCCTCAGGAAACAGAGCTTTGCTCTTCAGCAAGCAGCCATTGGGGTGCCTCCGTATTCATTCCCCGTTTATGCCGCCTCACACTCTGCTGCTAAAAAACGTGCCCGATCACCAACCACTAAGGTTAAGGATGAACCCGATGACTTCCACTCCGATCAACAAGCATTTAACACACCAAACGGACTGGCCGATTGGAGTCTCGATGACTCTTTCAAACAGGTTTGTGTGTAAAATCATGTGCCTATATAATGTGTACCTATCGTCAATCTCTGTGGGTTCTCAGAATGTCAGATATTCTTAGCACAGTGACTCCCACACAGCAGTGTAACCGCTCTTCTGAATTCCCTCTCACTTCAATCACTCTTGACCTGCTAAAGCTGCAATACAGCATATTTTCATTCTGCTTTGAATGATTCCGAGAGTGCCTGATCATAAAATGAATTCTAAAGAGTCTTTACATGTTCATACACTGTAAACTTGTGCAAAAAAAGGTGTCTTTAGTGGGTGAAACCACTTTAAAGAACTCTCACTCCTTTGGCATACTGAAACACAATGGGTTTGAAAGGGGACTATAAATCCAGTTTTCTCAAGCGCAACAGAAATACAAGTTCTGCAAAATGTGTACAAAAGAAATTGTGCCTCTGATTTATCTATAGGTATTGTATTCTACTTTTTTTGTTTCCATTGAAGCTATTGTCCTTTTCTTCACTTGTTATCAATAGTCTCCTGCTGGGTGCCAAGTTGTCGCCCTCAGACATGGTTCTACACTGTCAGTTAATTTCTCAGTTTGTTCATCTAGTCTTTAGGGAATTCTCTACTGACATAAGGCTTTTGTCCCTGAATATCCCCAAAGTGTGGCATTCTGGCAGACCGCCCAACAGGAGTGTGCTTTCATTCTCTCTTTCTTCTTGCCTTCTCACTTTCCTCCATCGTACCCGTGCTGCTGGTGTCTCTTGGCAGTGTGCTGTAATGCTGTCTTGGCCAGTGACCAGGGTGGAACGCTGTCAGATTGCCATACAAGAGGCAGAGGTGTTACAGGCGCATGCTGTTGGAGAGCTGACCTGCCAGTTTATATCCTGAGATATTACATGATTTACAGGGTTTCCACTGTAATGGGAAACCTGAAAATATCAGGAAATTTAAAAATGGCATTTTCCAGGCTTGGAAAAGTGTTTTTAGTTATGCACTGCTCTAAAAGTTTGATCACCCAAATATTGCTCTTGTGTAGAGAAAAACTGGCTTGCAAAACGTAGTGATGTCTGATTTGTGAGCGAGTCATTTTTTTAATAAAATGGTCGAATCCATTAACAAATCACAATGAATCATTAGCGAATCGGGTTAAATTAAATTTGTTTCTAGTTATGCCAAGATATAGTGATGTTTGGTCTTTGAGCGAATCATTCTTTGAGTCCAATCTGTTTGATGAATTGGTCGAACCTGTTCACAAATCATCCTGAATTAATCTTTAATTAATCAGTTTAAATTAGATTTTTCTAGTTATACTCTGTTCTAACATATTTAGATTGTTAAAAACAGCTCTTGTGTTGAGTGAAACTTTTTTTTAGCAAATCATTCCTTTAGTTGGTTCTTTTCTCTTTTTGGCCTGAATGAATCATTAATGAGTTGGTCTGACTTTGAATGATTTGTAATTTTGATCTAGGCAAACTACTTTTCAGCTAGTCACCTTTTCTGAAGCTTATTTGCCCAAATTGTTTTGTAAAATTCTCTATATATTTCTTATTAAAATCACTTGAAATGGCTACTTTAAGCTTAAACACTTAAAAAAGCTTTAAATACAACAAATCTTTAAATAGAAGAAACAAATCAAATGAAAATATGCATCTGGAACACCTGCTATGAATTTCTCACCTTTTTCACCTCTCAAGAGATTTCATCCCTTCTTATCCTTTAATCACAGACTACTGAAAATGTCATGGTCTTTGAAAATGAATTGGTCAAATGTGTGGAAACCATTTAGATCTTCTAAACTGAGTGCTTGCATATACAATTGGTAAAAATGCAAGTTTAATGTGGTAATTTATTTATGTCCTTTATAGTCAATAATGGTACAACAGTGAAACAGACTGAGAAAAATGTGAGGTTTCCCCTTTAAATTGCCTGCTTCAATCATGATGGGATGAAACCATGTTTCAAAAGATTCAAATGCTGTCTCAGTGGATTTAATGTAGACATTTCCCTATAGTGCTGTCATCCATCTTAGTGGCCCCAGGTCTGAGCTCTTTGTTTGCTCAGCTGCGCTTGAATGATCGATCAATCAGGGAAAAATGGATTGCTCTAATTTCATACGCTCACTATTATGGCTTACTTCTGCCCTTGATATTTGCATGCTTTCAATCAAAGCCCATTTACCCTAATCCATTACACTACAATGAATACCACAACCTATATATCACAACCCCCAAAGTGCCATTTAGCAGTGCGAAGCACGGTTTGTGTTTCCCCCGAATGTAGCTGTCTTTGTTCTGATTGTATTTCTCTCAAAATATCTTACTTGATTTATTGATTACACGCATCAAACACGTTCAAAGCAGTTTTATTTTTGGTGGATGAGTAACAACAAGAATAAAACCTTAAAACTATGGTGATGGTAGGAACGGCTGTATGTTGACAGGCAGGGCTGTGATGTTTCATCACAGCCATGTCATTCATATATGTATATCAATAGATGGTGATAGTCTATAGAGGTTATAGAGGGCTTGTATACTGCTTTTCAAATATAGGCTTGTCCACGTGTATAGGAAACAAAAGGTGAGTGCGCTCTGAAAAGGCTGCCAGTTAGACTCATTTCTAAGAATGAAGGGTTTAATCACTTTAGTGAATGAGCTTTATATTAACTTCATGCTACACAACTGAGTGCATTTTAAGTCTGTAATGAAAATTAAGTAATCGAGAATTTAATTAGATCACTTTTTTGTGTTGTATTCAAAACTTCAGTTTGCTTTCTGAGTTTAGTTACTAATTCACTTCTTTTGACTTTATTCAAGTTTTAGTTCTTTTTCATTTCAATGCAAGCAGTATATGACAAAGAAAAAGAGGCTTTATTTGGGATGGTTTTATAGCTTAAGGGACAACGGGAATTTTTTTCCTTCCCCCACCGTTTTGTCCCACCATCTTTATTTCTGTCCTTTAGTATTTAATGATGCTCTCTGTGGTAACAGTATCAGATTGCAGGTTGGGGGGAAGTGAAGAGACTGGATTGATGGCACTGAGTACATAAAAGTGAACAGATGCCACAAATGGCATTTTCAAATGAGGGTGGGGGATGGCTTTTTGAAGCTTTTCACACTTAAATGGATATGCCTCAGTGAATCAGTAAACACCTTTGGTAAAAGTGCAATGGTCATACGCAAATATGGTGGTCGCGTTTGCTCGTAATCTTTGCAAACAGCAGAATTAATTGGCTGCTTGTAGATAAAGGAAGTCCAGCCCAGTTTTATTTATAATCTCCAAGTTGAAGGGCTTTCAAGTATTGGAGGAGGCCTGTGGTGTACTGCAAAGGCAAAATGCAGTAACTACAGCAATACTGAAACTGAGAAAAGTGGCTTCGAAGTTTAGTGTGGATTTTGTAGTAGCTGAATTTTTCACACTCTGAAGCCTTGTCCACACTAATACGTTTTCGTTGGAAAGCACATCTTTTTCTCTCCGTTTTGGCCTTCCGTCCACACTGAGAATGTGTTTTTGTCTGCGAAAACTGAGCTTTTTTTGAAAACACACTCCAAAGTGGATACATTTGAAAATGCAGTTTTCGCGTTGTAGTGTGGACTGTGAAAAAGGGTGTAAAGCAGTTCAATGAAAAGGAGGAGGCGAGAACTGGCCTTGCGATATAAACAATATTTTAATGATTAAACAATAGACAAACACAACACACATGACGGACATCCATAAACGATCTCTCTCTGGTCGCAACACCATCGGCAATCATCCCTCTCTGAGGCTTAATTAGCCTGATAAGGGACCGGGTGTGTATAATCACGACCCGGCCACGCCCTGTCACATTCCTCCCTCGTTCTCTCAGGCTGGGGAGCCCCCGGCATGACGTACACCCCCCCCTTCTTTCCCTGGGGGAGGGCGTGCCCTAAGCCCTGTCTGCTGGCAGGTCATCCCCGTCTACCTGGATGAGGGAGGGGACAAGGGGAGGGAACAGAAATATAAAAAATGGAGTGGCTACTTCCTGTAACAGTGTAGTACCCCCCCCAAAAAACACTGTAAAATTTAAATGAGAGGGAAAAGGCCAACGCGGATCGGCAGTGAGAGAGAGAGGAGAGAGAGATGGAAAAAAAAAACACTTACTTGCCAGTTCTCCGATACGCCGTAAATTGTTCCTCGGCCACTCCTCCACCCTCTAACAGACGACAGCCGCGCCTCTCCGGGCGGATCGGAGGCAGTCCTCCCGGAACATGCTGCGGCATTCTCGGGGAACAGAAGGGGTCTCCCCCGCCCCTGGCAGTGGTTCTCCCGCTCCAGGCGGTCGGCAACGAGCCCCTCCCCACTCGTGGTCTTTTATTAACTTAAACAAAAGACAAACACACACACGACGGACATGTCCGTACTCTCTCTCTCGTCGCACCACCGTCCGCAATCTGCCTTTATCCCTCTCGTAGGCTTAATTAGCCTGATAAGGGGCCGGGTGTGTATAATCACGACCCGGCCCTGCCTGCGCCCTGTCTCAAAGGGTATATCTGAAAATTATTTATTTGTCATGTGACGCAGTCAAGTGATCTATCCAACCAAAACAATCAAGATGGCGGCCCATGTTATAGTGGCACTGTTGTACTTGATACTCACTTTGATAGTGTTGTTAAAAAATAAATCTTACTTTGTACATCACATTGCGTTCCTTCAAATGTGAAGGGAAGTTTTCTTGGAATTGGAGTTCTGCGACGTAACACGAGGGCAATTGCGTTTCAGACCATACATGCAATGGGGATTTTCCGCGATGAGCAGTTACATGATTTAAGAGTTTTCATACGCTTCAGTGTGGACGAGCAACTTTTGGAAAATTATTGAAAACACTAGTGTGGACGGAGAGCATTTTGAAATGAAATGCCGTTTTCAAATGTATCGGATTAATGTAGATGTAGCCTGAGTATAATTTACATTTATGCATTTGGCAGACACTTTTTTTATCCAAAGCAACTTACAGTGCACTTATTACAGGGACAACCCCCCCAGAGCAACCTGGAGTTAAGTGCCTTGCTCAAGGGCCCAACAGTGGCATCTTGGTGGTGCTGGGGCTTGAACCCCCGACCTTCTGGTCAGTAACCCTGAGCCTCAACCACTGAGCCACCACTGCACCATATAGTTGAGCCAAACCTGTCTGTCACAGGACTGATCATAGTCTAAAGGCCAAAGTATACTTTGGTATTCCCTGGATCTGATCGCCCACACAGAATGTGACGCAAAGTTCGTCATCAGCACAGTCTGCATTCCAAACACGTTTTAATACCCAAATAAAGGAATTTTAAGCAAATACTGTATATTGTGTGTCGTTCACTTGAACTCAGAGCATCACAGAGCCAACCGGAGCAGATATATCCAATATACACCCTGTGCGGATGAGCATGTGAAATGCTTTTCAAGGTCTCTAATGTGCTGCCGATAGCAGAGGCTTGTGCCAAACTCCTGCCAAAATATAGACTTTGATATTGAATGCAATCACTTTAAACAATCGTGTAATGACAAATGTTTCTGGTCATAGCGGTTCATACACGCTGTGTTCATGACACGCATTGACAAAGGGGAGGGACACACGCTTTCATTATATCTGTGGAGTGATGAAATTATGAAACGTAATCTCAGAAGTTTTGCTTCATGAGAATTAAGGGCTTGTGGGTTTACTAAGTTATTTTCTTAACCTGCATGCTGCATTGCTATGTGGGCTTTTATTTTGGCAGTACAGGAAGACTCTTGTTTGTAGTAGAGTTGACAATGGCCTTTTAATGCAGAGAAATGCTCTTATCCACTCTGTCCACCAAAACACGGTGTTATGAGGCTATTTTAGATTTGGATAGGAACTTTTAGCTGCCAAGCATATTTGGAAATACACAAGGCATTTAGTGAATATATAGGCTGTAAATTTAACATGCTCCTCTTATAATCCTCACTAGTGCTTAGCTCATTAGTGCTTTGAGTATTTGTACCACTACAGAAAACAGAGCTGCGTGACAGGTTATTTATTTAATTCATTAATTTGCAAACTTTGCTGCTTGATAATCGCACTACTTCAAATTATTTTAGATTTAGATTTTATTTCTATTAACCCTTCAGCCCTATCTAAAATGTATATTTTTCTAATGCACCATGTAAGAAGGTTCCCTGTATAACTTGCAGTAGTAGATGAGAATTTTTTGTAATATGTTAGCAAAATGGATATTATAACTGAAATATTCTCAAATGAATCAGGTTTGAATCAAATCGAGAGCTTGTGAATCAGAATCGAATCTGCAGCTCTAGATATAGGCATGTAAACTTGCATGAAGTAACATTAATTATTTTTTGTGCCTGAAAGTTTGTAGAGTTGTTATTACTGTTTTGGGCGGATCGGAGGCAGTCCTCTCGGAACATGCTGCGGCATTCTCGGGGAACAGAAGGGGTCTCCCCCGCCCCTGGCAGTGGTTCTCCCGCTCCAGGCGGTCGGCAACGAGCCCCTCCCCACTCGTGGTCTTTTATTAACTTAAACAAAAGACAAACACACACACGACGGACATGTCCGTACTCTCTCTCTCGTCGCACCACCGTCCGCAATCTGCCTTTATCCCTCTCGTAGGCTTAATTAGCCTGATAAGGGGCCGGGTGTGTATAATCACGACCCCGGCCCTGCCTGCGCCCTGTCTCAAAGGGTATATCTGAAAATTATTTATTTGTCATGTGACGCAGTCAAGTGATCTATCCAACCAAAACAATCAAGATGGCGGCCCATGTTATAGTGGCACTGTTGTACTTGATACTCACTTTGATAGTGTTGTTAAAAAATAAATCTTACTTTGTACATCACATTGCGTTCCTTCAAATGTGAAGGGAAGTTTTCTTGGAATTGGAGTTCTAGCGACGTAACACGAGGGCAATTGCGTTTCAGACCATACATGCAATGGGGATTTTCCGCATGAGCAGTTACATGATTTAAGAGTTTTCATACGTTTCAGTGTGGACGAGCAACTTTTGGAAAATTATTGAAAACACTAGTGTGGACGGAGAGCATTTTGAAATGAAATGCCGTTTTCAAATGTATCGGATTAATGTAGATGTAGCCTGAGTATAATTTACATTTACATTTATGCATTTGGCAGACACTTTTTTTATCCAAAGCAACTTACAGTGCACTTATTACAGGGACAACCCCCCGGAGCAACCTGGAGTTAAGTGCCTTGCTCAAGGGCCCAACAGTGGCATCTTGGTGGTGCTGGGGCTTGAACCCCCGACCTTCTGGTCAGTAACCCTGAGCCTCAACCACTGAGCCACCACTGCACCATATAGTTGAGCCAAACCTGTCTGTCACAGGACTGATCATAGTCTAAAGGCCAAAGTATACTTTGGTATTCCCTGGATCTGATCGCCCACACAGAATGTGACGCTAAAGTTCAGTCATCAGCACAGTCTGCATTCCAAACACGTTTTAATACCCAAATAAAGGAATTTTAAGCAAATACTGTATATTGTGTGTCGTTCACTTGAACTCAGAGCATCACAGAGCCAACCGGAGCAGATATATCCAATATACACCCTGTGCGGATGAGCATGTGAAATGCTTTTCAAGGTCTCTAATGTGCGCGCCGATAGCAGAGGCTTGTGCCAAACTCCTGCCAAAATATAGACTTTGATATTGAATGCAATCACTTTAAACAATCGTGTAATGACAAATGTTTCTGGTCATAGCGGTTCATACACGCTGTGTTCATGACACGCATTGACAAAGGGGAGGGGACACACGCTTTCATTATATCTGTGGAGTGATGAAATTATGAAACGTAATCTCAGAAGTTTTGCTTCATGAGAATTAAGGGCTTGTGGGTTTACTAAGTTATTTTCTTAACCTGCATGCTGCATTGCTATGTGGGCTTTTATTTTGGCAGTACAGGAAGACTCTTGTTTGTAGTAGAGTTGACAATGGCCTTTTAATGCAGAGAAATGCTCTTATCCACTCTGTCCACCAAAACACGGTGTTATGAGGCTATTTTAGATTTGGATAGGAACTTTTAGCGGCCAAGCATATTTGGAAATACACAAGGCATTTAGTGAATATATAGCGCTGTAAATTTAACATGCTCCTCTTATAATCCTCACTAGTGCTTAGCTCATTAGTGCTTTGAGTATTTGTACCACTACAGAAAACAGAGCTGCGCGACAGGTTATTTATTTAATTCATTAATTTGCAAACTTTGCTGCTTGATAATCGCACTACTTCAAATTATTTTAGATTTAGATTTTATTTCTATTAACCCTTCAGCCCTATCTAAAATGTATATTTTTCTAATGCACCATGTAAGAAGGTTCCCTGTATAACTTGCAGTAGTAGATGGGAATTTTTTGTAATATGTTAGCAAAATGGATATTATAACTGAAATATTCTCAAATGAATCAGGTTTGAATCAAATCGAGAGCTTGTGAATCAGAATCGAATCTGCAGCTCTAGATATAGGCATGTAAACTTGCATGAAGTAACATTAATTATTTTTTGTGCCTGAAAGTTTGTAGAGTTGTTATTACTGTTTTGAGGTCACTAGTCATGAATTCAATGCATCATCTCTACATATAACTCAAAGGGGATGGGTTAAATGGTTGCGTTAAACTTTTCATTGAACACATGGCTGAGGCTAGTCAGAATAGTTCAGCACACTTTATAGTTGAATCATCAGTGTTTTTCGCAGTAGCTGTAACAATGCCCTTTTTAGGGAGCTCGGCATGGGAATCTGGGGTGACTAATGTCATTTTAATCAGGCTCAGTTGATGCTGGTGCTCGCATTTGCCTTGAGTTATGACCACAGTTAGCCTCCCATAAGGTAAGTATGATATAGTCATCAAAGGCATTGGGCCTTCAAGAACATGCCCCTACTTATTTATTTGATACTATGGTTGCCAGAACAAATATATAACTGCAATAGCTAAATCTGTTTGCCAAGTAGCTAGTTATTATTTAAGAACTGAATATTCATTTGGATATTATTCCAAGTTCTTCTTTGAAGTGTCCAATTGCATTGTAGCTACCCAACAGTTGATCAAAAATAAATTATGGGTTATTTTTTGTCTCATATGTGGTTACTATGGCAAGAGTGTTGCAGACAAATAAAGAAAAAGACAACTGCTTTTTGAAGTTATTTTGCTCATTCGATCAGCATGCCTACGAATGGAAAATGGTTTCTGCCCTTAAGTATGTTTCAGGTTATTCAGAACTGGATGAACATCAGCTTTCAGAAATTTGTTCTTGGGTTTGGTGAACAATCACATTTGTCAAACACTGTTGCATTATTAAACCGTCACTGTCACCTTGACAACATTTCACCCCATGCCAGCAATACAACGCAGCCAGTAGCAATCAATTATTTTATATCAACTTGCCTTTGCAGTGGAATTCTTTTCCAAATATATTATTGATGCCCTGACAACCTTGCACTTCTGCATTTGCAACAAATGTTAGTAAGACATCTGGTGTACGTTATTAGTTCACTATAACTTATTTCTCTTATGTGTTCTATTGCTTGTCTGAGAGTTAATGTCCTTGAAAGGTCTGCTGATCTTGCACCGGTAGCTTTTTCCTGGCTTGGTGGTCCATCTTGATGGAGAGGTTTCATTGGGCGTTACTGTTGGACAGCTCTCCTGGGTCCTATGATGATGTGATCGCTGGCGTCAGCTCGGAGTGCAACCATCTGTGAGATAGATCAATGGCTATTCAATTATCATGGTCTTCACACTGTCTACTCTTAAGAATATAATTTGCCCTGATCTTCAAGGGTTAGCTCACTTAAAAATGTAACATTTACTCACGTCCATGTCATTCCAAATGATTTGTTCCTCTTCGCTTAAAATGGAAGTGAATGGGGCCTGTCCATAAACATTAAAATACACATTGTTTCAAAGTATAGTCACAAGACATAAACATTATATGTGTGAAAGTGATTTTAGTTTGATAAAATCTACATAGTGTAGTTGCTTACAGTGTTAACTGCGTTATGTCTTAATGGCACAAAGTTGTAATATTGGATATAACGTTACACAGATATAGGTTATTATGTGATTTTAGCAAACTAAAATCATATTAACATGAATGTTTACATCTTGTGGCTATATTTTTTTAAATGCTGTGTATTAAAATATTTATGGACTGTACTGTAACCTTGAGTGTTTTTTTTTCTTTTAAAGTGGATGGTGACCAGAGTCTGTTAAGTAGTTCTTCAAAGTAGCTCATATGAATCATGCACTATATTCCTAGTCTGCTACATCCATATAATAGCTTTACATGAGGAACGGACTGTAATTTAAGTTATTACTTAATTTAACTTGCTTGACAGCCATAGATCACCATTCACTTTCATTGTATGAAAAGGAGCAGAATGGACATATAACATTAAATAACTCCTTTATGTGTTCCATGGATGAAAGAAAAAAAAAGTTTTAAATGACACAAGGGTGAATGTATAATGACAGATTCTTCCTTGAAGAATGTCATACCGACTGACCAATTTTGTGTTAAAACTAGATTTATTTCAACAGCATTGCAAACCATTAAATGTAGCTGTTTTATAGCTGTGTTTTGGTGCCATGTCGCACATCCCGTTTTCAGTAGTGTAGTGTGAACCCTTTCGTTGGGTGGTAACTCTAGCCCTTTAATATGAGGCATTTGATAGTAAAAGCCTTTAAAGGCCAGAGGCAAGAATGTGAGTTTGATGAGGGGCTGGTATCTGCGTCTAGTTTGTCCAGCCCCACCCAGATGAAACATTCCAAGTAGAATTAGAGTTTCTTTTCTTAAAATGGTGATAATTCCCATTTGGGGCGTGTTCTTAAAGGGAGAATAGGGGGAGTGTTTTAGTAGCAGTTATCCTATGATTTGTGACCTTTTCTAGTCCATTTCACTAAATGTAACAGAAGCAAGTAATGGGAATGGTAATCAGGCAGAAAGGTATATGAGGAGGGGAGTGGGGTGTTGTCTTATTTGTCTGTCCATTTCCTTTCCCTCTTAAAAAGTGTAGAATGTTTGTCCCCAGCCCCCTACCCCATCAAAACCTGTCCTGACTCGCTTGAGATTTTCACCTTGTTTTCTTTTTTACCAAAAGCAGCTAAAGGCTTTATCATCACCCTGTATCTATTTATCAGTGTCACTAGAATGTGGAATTTCACACACACTTAAGAAGTTTATTTATTTGGCAGATGCATTTATCCAAAGCGACTTACAAAAGAGGAATAATACATAATAAGCAATTCATCTTAAGGAGACAATGGTATGAAAAATGCTGCATCACAAAGTTTCTAGCATCCGAATAGTAGTATCCAAGACTAGATTTGAGTGCAACAAGAATATATATATATTTTTTTTTATGAGTGAATGTTAAGTGTTCATGGAAAAGTGAGTCTGCTTCATGGATGGAGCTGGGAAGGTCATTCCACCAACGTGGTACAGTGAAACCGAAAGTCCGGTGCCTCTTTGTGTTGGTACAACAAGTTGCTGCTCATTAGCCGACCGCAAGCTCTGCAGAAATGATTTTAGGTATGCTGGAGCAAACCCAGTGACTGTTCTGTATGCCATCATCAGAGCCTTGAATTTGATACGTGCATCAACCAGCAGCCAGTGAAGAGAGACTAGGAGTGGTGTAAAATGCGCTCTCATGCCGCTGCATTCTGGATCATTTGCAGGGGCCTAGTTGCACATGCAGGAAGGCCTGCAATGAGAGCGTTAAAGTAGTCCAGTCTTGTTATGACAAGTGACAGAACAAGAAGTTGTGTGGATGTTCAGAGAGGAAGGGTCTTATTTTCCAAATATTGTAGTGTAAATCTACATGATCGTGCTGTCTTAATACCCACAAATGGGTTATGCCTAACAATTCTTAACCTCCTTATAAACAACCTGTGTAGGCTGATTGAATTGAAGTGATTTTTATTTATTTTAAAAGGCATTGTATTTTTAGTTTGTGGACTACAATTGACTTCAATTGTGTGTGATTTTTTTCTTTAAATACATGGAATTGTGTTTTCTCATGTAGCACCCAATAAGGGTAAGATAATGGATGTGAACCCTGCCTCAGGCCTCTGCAGGATGTTCAAGGAGCTGGACAAGCAGTTACAGGTTTGTCTTTGGCCTTTTAAATCTGTTTTGGTTCCTCTCAGCTATGTGCCATTTGTGTTGTCAGAGGGTAATATCACCAATGAGTACTAATAAAGGTACTTTGTTTTGTTTTTTATACCCCTACTTAAACTTCACATTATGTTTTCACTGCCCTTGTATACTTAATGGTTCTCTGTGGTTTTGTTTCAGTAGCCAGATTTTACATTAGACATCAAGTCCATAATACCAGAAGGGTTATTTTACAGAAGTTAACAAAAATGTCCTTTAAAAATCAAACAATCAAATGTATTAATGTTACCGTAAACTGTATAGGCCCAACAATGTGCAAAATGATTAACATGACATAGGCAAAATATGACAGTTGTCAAATTGCGTCTCTTTAATTTCTATATCTTCTTGCTCTCGGCTGCCAATAATTCACTGTACGTTTTCATAGGCAGTTATAATCATGCTACATCGGGCTTTTACATAGTTGAGCCAGTTTTACAGTCTTTATCTCTCTGTCCAAGTGTACAGCCAAATCCTGACTGATGATGATCAATTCTTGACTTATTAGTGCTCAGATTTGATCACAATTTGTGGGCTTTTGTTTGTCCACTTGCCTTTTGAGGATTGACCACAGGTTCTCTATGGGATTAAGATCCGGAGAGTTGCCTGGCCACGGATCCAAAATTTTAATGTAATGATCTCCGAGCCACTTCATTATCACTCTTGCCTTGTGCCGTGGTGCTCCATCATGCTGGAAAATGCATGGATTATCTCCAAATTGCTCCTGGATCGTTGGGAGAAGTTGCTCTTGCAGGACGTTTTGATACCATTCTTTATTCATTTAGTCAGTGTTTTTGAGCAGAATTGTGAGAGAGCCCACTCCCTTGGATGAAAAGCAACCCCACACATGGATGGTCTCAGGATGCTTCACTGTTGGCACGACACAGGACTCATGGTAGCATTCACCTATTCTTCTCTGGACTATCGGTTTTCCAGATGTCCCAAACAGTCGGAAGGGGGCTTCATCAGAGAAAATATCTTTGTACCAGTCTTCTTCTGTCCAATCCTTGTACTTCCTGCAGATTTCAGTCTGTCCTTGATGTTTTTCTTGGAGAGAAGTGGCTTCTTTGCTGCCCTTCTTGACACCAGGCCATTGCCCAAAAGTCTTTGCCTCACTGTGCATGTAGATGCACTCACAGCAACCTGCTGCCAATACTGAGCAATCTCTGCACTGGTGGTGACACGATTCCGTAGCTGACTCCTCAGGAGGAGACGTCCTGGCGCTTGCTGGACACTCTGGTACGTCCTAAAGCCTTCTTCACTGCCGTTGAACCTCTCTCCTTGAAGTTTTTGATAGATTGATTTCACCTGACTAGTACTCATTCACACTTTCCCAGGTGCTGCTGATATGATGGCTGTTCATTTTGTGCCAGGACTAAAAAAAAAAATGTGAAATTTGGGTTTTTGTGATAAAGTTCATTTTTTGGCCAATGAAGCTTTTTGCTTCATGGCCTATTTATTTTGCTTTCCGATCTATGTATCATAGTTGCATTTTATTATTTGCATATAGCGTTGTTTTTTTCCTGCTTTCTCTGACCTTATCAGAACAAACCTGCAACCAATTGTTCTGTCACATGACCCACCGAACAACATTTATAATATGTTTGTACAGATTGCTTATTGTACAGACTTTTTCCACAATAGACTTCACAATACTTCTGCTGTATTGGCTTTCTGTGGAGGACTCCAGGAGCGGCTAACCACACACCTTTAAAATATCACTTAGCTTAGCATGGCATTCCACTATGAACTTAATGGATCCATTACAAATTCCCAGGGATAAAAGTACCCAATCTACTCCCTCCCCCCAACTTCCCAGCCTCAGTTGGTCCTGGCACAGCAAGGAGCCGAATAAAAGATACCATGACTTTTGGCAGCGCAGGCCCAATTATTTGGATTAAAGATTTCAGACCCTCCCCTGTGGTGCTTTGAGGTCGATTTCAATGGTGTTGCCCATGAGCAGCTGTGAAGCTGTTGGAAATCGAGGGTCTGGGGAGGGTCTGAAATCGAATGGCCGTATGGAGCCTGGGCATTTATTTATTTTTTGCCTAGAAAGGGAAATTCTTTTAAAGCTGAAGTATCTAATTTCTGTACCACCAAACAGAATTCCAAAAATAAACGTTGTTTTCAAAACAGCTTTCTGAATATGCACCCCGTCTACCGTTGGTGACATTCCCGCCCCAACTCACATCATTGGTTGAGCAACGTTGTTGGGGCGGCCCTAAGCGGGTCACTCTAAACAAACACAGGAGTTTCAAAGTGCCAGAGAAAAAGAATGCTTACAGTATTTGAGAAAATGTACCTATGAATGTCTTATAGTTGTCTCTGCATTTTAGGATGGGATAGGAGAAAGGATTTTACACAGAAGTTACTTTAATGATTCAGATTCAATTTTTTGTTCATTGTAATTTTTTTTTAAAGCAATCAAAGTCTCCACAATGAATTACACTAATACAAATAATTATAACCTAACCAGTATTTACACTTTTAATTAATTTGTTCTTTAAAAGTATAACCCAAAACAAAGATCTCACATTGTGGACATCAAATTGTGAAAGGATTTAATGCCAAAGAGTTACATTTTAAGTAACATTCTTTAAGTCAAGAGTCTTGGAGAAGTATACTGTATATATTTTCCATAAAATTAATAACATTTTTGTTGACTATGCACAATATTATGTCTTGTAAAGCTGAATGTTCACCTTCAGAGGTTAGTGATGAATAAATTAGTTATTGTGTTTAAAAAAGAATCTGTATTGTATTGGCCACAATAAAAACTGATTTTGATTACTTGTAGAAAGTTATATCGTGTGGGCTAAAAAGGAAAAATTGTCTTGACTGCACAATCTGTAACTTATCAAAATGCACTTACTACCCATTCCTATCAGTACACTGGTATATTTACCTTGACTCCCAGAGAGGTCTGGTTGATAGACAAGGTTACTGTTTCATCTCAGTAGAAGAATCCCATCTACGTGTTGATAGCACTTGGAAAAAGCCCACCCTGTCATAGCATTAGTGCCTGTTGACGTAATGTCTCTCACCACACTGATTTCTCAATGGTAGATTGTATTCACATTAGAGTATCACCTTCAGGGTCTCAGTGTCGGGATTGATAGGCCTTCATTTACATTACAATTCTCCATATTACTTGCCTATATCAGTTCCTAATTAGTTGTTGTCAGTTCCATATACAATACAGCAGTGGTTCTCAACCTTTTTGACTCCAAGGCCCCTCAGCGTCCAAGACCATATTTGAAGGCCCCCTTGCCTGAAACTAGACATGTCTGATTAAAATAATTAATCATGGATAATTTTTTATTCTAGAAGTTTCAGAAAGAGTCTGTTTACAATTTGTGTGCATACATCTTAAGTATGTCGGATTATTTTAATATTTATTATTTTAAATTAATTTAAATTAAGTCATAGTGTGCCCCCTCAGTGAGTCCCATTTCCTTAGTTGAGCACCACTGCAATACAATACAGTTCTGCCCATATACATGAGCAAATCTTGTGCTTGTCCCTTCAACACAAGTAATTATTTGCCATGGTCAGATAGGGTGGTTTCTGTTGAATTAATTTGGGGGAAGGGGCTTTTCATTTCCTTTGGATGACCCAGATGGTCATCTGCTTCCTCTTCTCAGCTAATTTGGCCACTAGCCAATCAGTCCTCCCTTAATATGATTAGTAAGGCCAAACCCTGACCCGTAAGCCTGATAAAAGCTTGCACAGTTCGTAAATGTCTTCAATATAGGATAATGCTTAGAGTTCTGATCGTATGCCATTCCTTTTAGCTTGGAACAATTTCCGAACAAAGTTTGTAGAGATTGGCGAAGTTAGGCTTTTGCTGTTTTATTATCCTTGTGGTATAGAGATTCATCACAATTCTTTTAATTAATGGAAATCAGTATTGTAGACCAATAATCATTTTTTTATACTGATAATCACACTTTACTAATATATATTGTAATATAATATGAACTGTCGGTACTTTATCTAAATAGGGTCTGCCGACATCTAAATGTGTATAAAATATGTTAATATTTTTTTATGTTTAGAGCACAAATTATTGGGTCTACCAATATAGGCAGTTTGGTGGCATATCAAAATGTTTGTATTAAAGGGGTCATGAAATTCTCTTTTTTTTATAGTTTCATTATCTTCCCTGAGGTCCACTGATAATGTGAGTAAAATGTTTTACCAAAACAGTCATAATTTCGTAATATATGATAATTTTCCACTGTCTCTGACAATCTTACTGATAGCGCTATTTTTGCTTCAGCTCCTCCTTTAAACTTCAATGTAAATGCCCTCTATAATGATTGGCTAACAGCGTGCAGACCCTCAAATTCAGCCATTTTTTAAACTTAATCAGAAGAGAATAAACAAGCACCAAAGCATTAGAAATGTACATTTCACGATTTACACACAACGCACATCCAACACATTGCATCTGGATATATTACACTATTAATCTCATGCACAACTGTTAACACTCATACCCTGTCTACCGGACATTATAATCAATGATGCTGTCTACCATGGAAGTGTGCGTGCATCCTCCAACAGTAATCAAACAGGTGTCCTGTTCTATTTTGCGCTGGTGCTACTATTCCCAACAACACGAAGAAATGCTTCAGAAAGTTTGTGTCAATGAGCCCTGTGTAGAAAAAAGCATGACATTTGAAATATTAATTACAATGGAACAGTTTACTTAAGTTTTTTATCAAGTGCAATAGTGTTTTTAACTGTCCCATATGCTTCAGGGACAATTCCTTGTCAAAGATTTGTTTTATGACTGCTTCACAAAATGCACACATCCAGTTTATCATCCTGCACTAAGGTGCACATCGCCAACAATTAAAAATAGCACTGATAGGCAAAAGAACAGATTGGTGAGCAGTTTAAGCAACAAAGCAACAAGAGCCACAGCAGCTGATGAAACGCATCATCTTTTCAGAGATGAAACTTGACACCACGTTTTTTAAAAGTGTGCCAGAGAAATGACAATAGTCAAAGACGTCTGTGTAGTACGTTTATATACAAAAAATAAAAACGTGTTTTAAAAAACTTGAACACAAGCCTAAAAGGACATTCTCAAAATACAATGGCTGTAGTTCATCCCGCATTGTATTACAGGCATAATTTGGGTCTCTTTTGAAAGGAGACACTTGGAAGTTAAAATCAATAAAAGTCTTGAAAATAAATAGTTAGAAAAGCTCACATTTATTGTAAAGTGATCAGCTTTAAATGAAATAATATATGAAATAATATATTCAACACTGACCTTGTTGATGCATAGAAACATAATGGAGCGAAGCCACAAGTCTGATAATGTTCTGTTTCAAATTTGATAATGCAAATAGCGTTAGCCGCTAGCATTAGCGACTAAATATAGAATTGTAAACATTGTGAAATAAAAACGATCTTGTCCATATATATTACTTCCAATCATAATCACATTGATATAGCAGCACTTTTAATAATCTCATGTGGATTCCAATCATATAATGAGGCAGAAAGCAGATGATAGCAGTTAGCTCTTGTGCAATTACAGCTACAGAACTGTCAGTGATTATATACAAATAGCAGAGACTGCAAGGAAACAATAGACAAACCATATATTTTTGCAATCGTCTGTTTGTTTACAATAAGTCTCAGCAGTCAACTGATTCATTTTATGCTTGATACATAATTTATCCTACTATGGTATGGGATGGGGAAGTCCCTGTCATGTGGGTACTGAGGTAGGTATGACGTTATAACTGCCTCTTTATGTTGACTATTGTGGACAGAGAAATGAACTTGTGCACCTTTTAGCTTTGTGGAGGTTTGGAAATCAACTTATGAAAGAATTACAGTGTCAGCAGATCATATCGCATAATTTATTGGAAAATTTACATAAATAATAAATCTTTTTTTAATTACTCATCAGTAACATTTGTGAAACATTGGCTAAATATAAAAGCTGAAGTATTAGACCTTTCTTATGATGTATAGTTTGTTACGATTAAATAAGTATTGAATGTTAATAACATACTGTTAATGCAAACAATACTGATCATAAGATCGCCGGTGATACCTGCCAGTGAAGGTTAAAAATAGTCCAGATGGGTCCCCTTTCCTGTTCAGGAGTAGTTAGGCCACAGACAATATGCCTTTTGTCCTTCTCTCTGTCTCTGTTGACAAGACAAGTGAGCACCAGTGGGCGGGGCCATGAGAGCGATGATATTAAAATAGGCGTTGATGTTGTTGCTGTACAGGTCTTCATGAATCAATGAGTACCCCAAGTGACGTAGGGTTGTCGCGGAAGTAGAGAATGGGGCGTTTTGGCAGCTTGGTTTCAATAAATGTTTTTATTGCATTGGGGATTAAGTTTTGAGTTCTGAAATGTACAGTATGTTTTGATTAGAATGACCTCTTGTATGTCAGAATATCAAGGAAAATTGTATTTCTCATGACATGACCCCTTTAAATATATGTTTCAAATGTCTTTATATGTTGATTGCCTAAATTATTTAACACATTTACATGTTGTCTTAAAATATGTTTGACCAATATTTCATACAGATATTAACACTTTATTACTTACGTTATCGGGTCTTTATCTATATAAGGTCTAGCGATTAAATGCAATCTGGTAGCATTTCTACATATTTTAATGTGTATAAAATACTGTATGTTCATATTTTTATGTTGATTGCCCAAATTACTGGGTTTACCAATAAATGCAATTTGGTGGCATTTCTAAATAATGTGTATAAAATAATTGTATATGTTTATAGCCTAAATTATTTGATGTTTTTACAGATCTCAAGTTTTTTATGCTAAAGTGGGGTTACAAAAATGCTTGATATTTATCTTTTTTAAATGTAATTATTTATAATGCACATTTTAATTGTAGTTTGAGGATTTAGTTAGTGTGTCAAAAAGCAGAAGTAATTAAAAATCTATTTTGAAAATTGTCTATCATACTCTTTAAGCAAAAAACTAAAAATCATTCAAGAAAAACCTCTAGTTAGTTTTAAGTGTTTGTTATTTTCAGATTCTTATAATGAGGAGCCTCAAGTTTGTACAGTAGTCGCTCATTCCCGCATTCATTCGCACACGTTGACCCACTCTCCCACATCACAATACCACACAGCATGTATGCCCACTAGTTGATCCCCTGCCGAGTTCCCTCTTCTGGGCCCAGCTGGTGTGTGGTTCCTGTAAACGTGAAGAGGGCCAGCCCATAGACCGCTTTCTCTCCAGCTGTGATTCACTTAGCATATTAAAGAGTGTAATGGTGGATGAGTCCTGTAAAACTGCTTTATTGCAACTCTGCCTTTTCCTTTCAGACTCTGAAATGAACACTAAATGAACACTGAAGCCGCAGTTGATAACCTGTAATCAAGCACAGTGCATGTGCATAGGAGGACTATTAGATTTTATTACTGTTTTGTGGTCAGGGCCCTGGGTAAGAGGGGTGACACAATTCCAAAACTGATTTCCACTGAGCAAGTACTTTTCAATTAGGTAAACAGTGAAGTATTCACGTAAACATTCAGAAATGGCAATAAATAAATAATAAGAAGTAAGAAGAAGAACATTTTAAAGTAAGCTTCTGAAATTACTGGCATAGTCTTCATTGCATAATTATTAGATGAGTAATTTACAAGGTTGTCTGAGGTGTTAAAAATAATAAAAAGGTTTGAATAAAAAGGTTTATATAAATAATTATAATAATTAAAAAAAAAATTTAATTTAAAAGGGGGGAAATTAAAATTCATGGTTTATCCATATGACCTGAACAAAATGTGCCTTTTCATAACAAAATTAAAAATATTTGATATTTAAAACCTTTTGGTGGTTTAAAGAGGTCTTCCGTTTTGTTGTTTGTTTGGCAATGTACATGTTGGTTACACCAAATGACTTTGATTTGGTGGACAAAAGTTTTTCAAATATTAGTAATATTTTACTACAAAACTGTATTACTTTTTAAGAAATAATAATAGATTATTCTGCACTAATCATGCAAATTTTATTCTGAAAATTCAGCTTATTATTATTTATGTTTCCAAGTGGTTACACTACATATCATCACATCATAGTAGTGATTGTAATGTAATTTTTAATAACTGAAATAGTTGACAGAGATGTATTCATATATTAATGTACATAATTAATAATAATTAATACTTAATATTAATCAAATATTATTAGGCTGCATTTATACTGCAAGGGCAAATATAAAGATCTGACATTTTGAGACATAAGATGTTTTTGCCAATCTTTTTACCTACACATAAGCAACGGTTTGTCAGTCAGACAGTTTGTGCTTCCCGAATTGAATCAGTACTACCGATACTGCATAAAGTATTTAACTTGGTACCAAAGAACATGTACTTTTGACATCCTTTTGCCTCAGCATGTAATCTTACGTTAGCATAACTATTAGCATTACCTGCTAAATTTGTTGTTAAAATCGCAGTTGATTGCGCTAAAAAAAAACATTTTTGTCCTCTTTTCCCTGCCAACAGCTCTACCCCTTCACATTAGCACAAGGAAGCCGCTTTGAGCTCAATGTTTGCTGCTAAAGAAGGTCCTCCTGACATGAAGAGAGGAGCCTTTTTGCACGTTTTGTCTCCCGACACCCAATAACTTTCAAACATGTTCTCTCAAACAGTAGTGTGTGTCCCCACTCCATCCCTCCTCTTTTCTTTTTTTTTTTTTGCTAATTATCTTTCTTTTCTCATAGAATGGGAATTCAAGTTGGAACGATGAAGGCGATGGAGGGAGAAGCCGTGGAGAAGCCTCTAGAGACTTTGCCAAGGTAAACATTGGTTCTAAGCCGCGGCTATTTAGTCCTTAAACATTTAGTCAGTAACATACAAAGTTACAATTACAGTTAAAGACAATACGGCAATGTGTACCGATTAAAGAAATATTCTATATTTTATTTTTGTCAACAAAAGTGTACCTTTTTTTGCCACATCGTATGTTACATTTACATTCCAAAAATCTTGTTATCAAGTAGCAACATTAATTTAATTATTTCATTGAATTACGTTTATTTTTCATATCTCATTGGCAAATCGTTTTTTTTTTTTTTAGCATAAATCTAAGAAAAGTTTGTGAGGTTTGTTCTTAAAACAAGATAAATAAGTCAATGGGGCAAGAAAGATGTTTTATCCAAAAACAGGTCTTACCATCTAATGCAATGATGCTTCTCAAGTAAATGTATTTAGTTTTGAGAATGTTTAGATTTTTTACTAAAAAACAAGACAAAAAAGTGATTATGAATTTTTTTTACCATATTTGCAGCCAATGGAACAGTTCGCAAGTATCTTGAGAAGCATTATTAAAAGTTGGAAGTTCTTAAATTTGTGAAACAGCATAAATCATGGCACAATGGTAAAATAAGTCCGTCTAGTCCATGTTTATCATGAAAAGCAATTGAAAAACAATGCAGATGGACACAAAAACGCATTCAGTGTGAATGACCCATAAGGACTTTTAAGCAAACAAATTTGAACAGCGTAGAACAATAATAATATTAGCTTTAAACTTAAAAAATGTTGACATCAAGAGTTTCTGTTTGGATTTCACAGTGACGAACGTTAATTAATTGTTCGAAATTTCCCTTTTCAGCTTTATGAACTGGACAATGACCCAAAACGGAAGGAGTTTCTGGATGAACTATTTGCATACATGCAGAAAAGAGGTAGGATAGGTAGAATACTACCTTGCAAAAGGGAACTACTACTTGGGCGAATCTTTCTGGGACAAGTGTCAGTACAAATAATTTAAGTCCACTTTAGCTTCACTGTATGGTGATGAGAGATTTCATCAGACACCTAAACCTAGCATGAAGTCGGCCCCCTTTAGTTAAGTGGAATCGTATGTCCCTGGTCTCAGATTAGCATACTGTGACAGAAAGATGGGCCTGACGGCGTCATCCGACTAAGACTAAGCTCTCAGCGACACAGCTTGACAGGGCTATTAACCTCATACCATGGGGTTTAAACTCAACCAGATGGAGAGCTGTTTGTGTTGGTGTACCTTCAAACCCCCCATACCACCTACTAATGTGTGTAAGTGGGGTTGTCAGCTGAGGCTTCATAATGGGTGGGGGGATGAAAAAAAGTGTGAAGTTACCAAACATCATGGATGACCTCATGGCATGATTAATTGTGTTTTTTTTGATTGATGGGGTGCGTGAAAATGACTTCTGTGGGTGACGTTTGTATGGACAGGTTGCACTGAGATAATAAAGCTGGGCGTTTTATATAAAGGGACAGTTCATCCAAAAATTTAGATTTTTCTCACCCTCATGTTGTTCCAAACCCATATAAATGTATTTCTTCAATTAAACATCATTCATTCACTTTCATTTGGGAGAAAGATGCACTGAAAGTTAATTGTGACTGAGGCTAACATTCTGCCTAACATCTTTTGTTTTCTGTGGAAGGATGAAAGTCAGGTTTGTAACAAAATGGTTAAATCATGACAATTTTCATTTTGGTCCTGAAAGTATTTTCAGCATGTTACACTTTTCATAAAAAGTAGTCGGTGAGTGGTTTCTCTTATCATCTCGATTGTTTTGCATCTCAAAATACAGAGAACTATTTTAATCATGACATTTAGCTTCAGTGACCACAAGTAACTGGCTTTGCATGGATTACAATGCCTATTGCTACTTGTGACAGGGCGGAGGGTGGGGCCGGGTTGTGATTTTACACACCCGGCCCCTTATCAGGCTACTCAAGCCTCCGAGTGGGATAAAGGCCGACTGTGGACGGCGGTGCGGGAGAGAGAGAGAGCGTTTATGGGCAGCTGTCCGACATATGTGTGTGTTTGTGTCTTTTGGTTTAAGTTCTCATTAAAATATCATTTATATTGTCAAGCCGGTTCTCGCCTCCTCCTTTCCATTAACCCCTTTACACTATTCTATCAAATTAAAGCTTTGTAAAGTAACAAGACAATTCTTGTTTTATTGATTCTGTTGTCTGGAGTTGGTCTGAAGAGGCTTTGCCCATGAAATCTTGATTTATGTGCATTTTGGAGCTTGAAATGTTGGTCACCATTCACTTGCATTTTATGGACAAACAGACATATATCTCCATTAAAATATCTTTATGATTTCAGAGTACTATGCCTTTATAGATCACAATATATCACAGTTTTGAATCGCAATATATTAAACAAAGTTAATATGTTATCGTGTCATGACATCTGTCCCACCCTTATTTGGAATGTTGTCGGGGTTCCCACGCATCCTGGAAAAACTGGAATTTTGCAAAGCAGTTTTCCACTCAGTCATAGAAAATTTGAAAAATACCATAATGTCCTGGAAAATAATGATTTTCCTGGGAAATGTCTTGGTGTAATAGAACTGTTTGACTCTGTTGTTAAAAAGGTTTCTGTTACATGTACAAAAACATGGTAAAGACCAGAACTTGGAATTGGAATCAAATACACAAATAGTTTTGTCACAGCTGGTGACTGCGTATTGTGAAACAACGTCAACAGTTAACTGTCATGAACAAATCCCTGTCACATACTTTCTCTGCTCATCTGCTGTCATCTCTGCTTTGCTCTGACGAAATAGTTTAAGTATTGGCACCAACATTTTAGTTGTGTTAACCATAAAAACATTTGAGTTATAAACATTAGACTTCGATGACGGTAGGACCACTGATATTTGTATTTTTATTAATTCACACCCTGAGTTGGGAGCATTGTGATTCATCCTTCACACCTGTAAAACATTAGCTGTAAAACACAGAATGTCTTGGAATACAGGGATTAATAATCACAGTGGGCCATGTTGGGAACTGCTTATCCTGAGGTTTGAATCTACCATCAAAAACACACAAATGTGAAAATAAAAGCTTGATTTAAATGGACGAATATGCTTTTGCTTAAATATTACACTTGTTTGGCACATAAAATGTCCTGGAAAATCGTGCCTTGAAAAGATTGGGAACCCTGCTTGTACGCATTTCTGCACATTTGATATACAAAGACAAGTTATTGTCTAAAGACCGTTATTGACCTTTGTCCCAACGAAAAGTGGTAGCATCATTTTTTGCTTTGATCTCACTTTACACACACCTCTAAAAATCGGCCCCTGCCCTGTGTATTGTCCACATCAGAGCTCTGGAAACTTGATAAGATGGGAGGAGACAAAAGCAGTGGCTGCAGGGCAGTTTTGTGAGGGATGTTCAGTGTGTGTGTGTTGATTGGGGGGCAGGTGGGGGGGCATCTTGCTCGGGGCCTGGAGGGATCAGATAGAGGGTGTCCCTCTCCCGAAGATTAATGAGACCCTAAAACTCAGGGCCCCACCTTTGATATAAGAAGAGTGACAGACAGTAGAAAAGGAAAGACAGTGGGGTGACCGTTGAACAACAGCGGGATGTAAGAAAGCAAGGGGGAAAAGAATGGGAGGGCATTGTGTGGATGAGAGGAAATGATGACAAGATGAGTAGAGAAAGAGAGAGGGGGTGTACTAAGTTATAGGAATGCAGAAAAACAACTAGAGACTGTTGTTCTCAGGAACTAAGTTTAAAAAATTTATTTTAGAATTTTATTTTGTTCTATTTTATGCTGTGCACGCTGGCGCTACTCCTACCAACAAAACTAATAAACGGTTTAGAGCATTCGTTTCATTGGTAAGTGGTTAACGCCTTCCTGAGGAATTAATGTATTTTTGTCTTCTGTGTTATTGTTTTTTCTTTGTTTGTTTGTACCTCTCCAATTCAGAACATCAGTATATAAAAATAAATGAGTTTAGGGCGGGGGTTGATGGTGCAAAAATAGTTGCAAATAGGTGCTATTCCGTAGTTACGGAAAACCTGATTGAAAAGAGCTTCCGCGGTTTCTAGGGCGGTGGGGAGTCCTTTGAGAGGGAGAAGTTTGCAGGACTTGGAGAAACAATCCACTGCGACCAGGACGCAGGTATAACCCTCGGAAGAGGGTAGATCAGTGATGAAATCCACTCCTAGATGAGACCAGGGGCGACGAGGAACGGGCAGAGGGAGGAGCTTGCCAGCAGGAAGTCGGCACGGGGTTCGGGAGATGGCACATTCAACACATCCTTGGAGGAATTTCCAGACGTCTTGTTCCATGCGTGGCCACCAGAATCGGTCCTGGAGAAGGGAGAGTGCCCAAAGAGATTAACCAGTGCCCAAGGAGGAGTGTACAGAATCTATGATGATTAAACGTAGGGAAGAGGGAACATAGGTCTTATCTGCAGGACAATTAGGAGGAGCTGGGTCAGTAGTAGTCGCTTCAGCGATGTCCTCGTCCAGAGACCATTGAATGGGACTAACTACTACATTGGGAGAGAGAATGGTGTCTGGAACCTCCTGGACCTCCTCTCGAGCATAGAGACGGGAGAGAGCGTCAGCTTTGACATTCTTGTTTGCGGGGCGATAGGTGATGGAGAAGACAAAGCGGGAGAAGAAGAGAGCCCATCGTGCTTGCCGAGGGTTCAGGCGGCGAGCCTCACGGAGATATTCCAGGTTCTTATGGTCGGTTAGCACTAGAAAAGGGTATTTTGCTCCTTCAAGCCAATGCCGCCACTCTTCTAATGCCAACTTGATCGCCAAAAGCTCACGGTTACCGATGTCATAATTTAGTTCCGCTGGGTTGAGTTTCTTAGAGGTGGTGGAGGCATCTACTTCCGTTTGTTGGGATCAGGATGGTAGAGAAGGGGTGCCATAGTGAAAGCTACCTTAAGTCGTTGGAATGCCAGGGAGCCCGAGGGGGACCAGGCAAGGGACTTGGGCTTGGACCTCAGGAGTGATGTCAGCGGAGAAGAGAGGGAGCTGAAGTTCTCAATGAACTGGCGGTAGAAGTTGGAGAAACCCAGAAAACGTTGGAGCTCCTTAACAGTTGTAGGAGTGGGCCAGGTTCGCACTGCTTCCACCTTGCCCTCATTCATCTGGATACCCTCTGGACTGATGTGGTAACCGAGAAATTGGAGAGTCCTCAGATGAAAGGAGCATTTCTCGGCCTTGAGGTAGAGATGGTGATCCCTCAGTTTTCCCAACACAAGCTTGACGTGCTGACGATGGACAGATTCATTGGCAGAAAAAACAAGGATATCGTCAATGTAGACGATGACGAACTGGTTGAGGTACTCCCGGAAAACCTCATTCATGAAGCCTTGGAATATTGATGGGGCGTTGACCAGGCCATAAGGCATCACCCGGTATTCGTAGTGGTCAGTTGGGGTAATGAATGCTGTTTTCCATTCGTCTCCCCTTCGGATGCGAATGAGATTATAGGCGCTGCGTAGGTCCAGTTTTGTGAAGATTGTCGCTCCTCTCAGCAGTTCCAGGGCAGCAGGTACTAGGGGAAGAGGATACCGGAACTTTACAGTAATCTTGTTGAGGGAGCGATAATCAATGCAGGGGTGGAGGCCTCCATCCTTCTTAGCCACAAAGAAGAAGCTTGAGGCAGCAGGGGAAGTGGAAGGACAGATGTACCCTTGGGATAGAGCCTCCTTGATGTACTCCTCCATGGCGGTCTGTTCTGGGATAGAAAGGGGGTAGATCTTACCTCTGGGCAGCGGTTCGCCTGGAAAGAGGTCGATAGCGCAGTCCCAGGGTCGGTGAGGTGGTAATCGTGAGGCCTGAAGGGGACAGAAAACATCCTGGAAGTGAGAGTAGCAGGAGGGAATCTCTACAGACTGAGAGCTGGTCGGGCTCTCGATTGTAGTGGTGTTCAAATTGACCAGGGGTTCCTTGGAAGTAAGAAGGCGCTGAGGAATGGGAAGTTTAGGAAAGCAGGTGGGGAAGCATTGGGCTCCCCACTTCAGAACCTCACCAGATGACCAGCAGATGACAGGGGAATAACGGATGAGCCAGGGTAGGCCTAGGATGATATCAGTAGTGGAATTGTCGAGTACCATGAAGCTTGATGGGTCCGACCCATTGACGGATATACCCCCTACCTAAGGGTTTTCCATTTATGGTTTGGATCTGTAGGTGGGGCTCGCAGGGCCTCTTTTGGAGATGGAGCTGGTGGCAGAGGGCATCGGAGATGAAGTTTCCGGCTGACCCAGAGTCAAGGAGTGCGGGTACTGAGAAAGAGAGATCAGAGGCAGTAAGTGAAACATTAGTTAAGAGTGGAGAGGAACAGACTCTCGGAGTGTGTAAGTAACTCACCAAAGGGCGAGGAGGTCGAATGGGACACACAGAGATCATGTGTCCCTCTTTACCACAGTACAGGCACAACCTCTAGGTCAACCGGCGTTGGCGCTCTGCTGGGGACAGGTGGTAGGAGTCCAGCTGCATGACATCACTGTCAGGCTCAGAGGAATGTGTAGAGGGTGGTTTAGTGGCAGCTAGATGATGTGGTAAAACGGGCAGCTCCGCAAGACAAGACCTCATATTATTAGCCACTCGGATAGAGAGTTGGATGAAACGTTCAAGACCCATAGTGTCGTCAAAGGAGGAGAGGTGTAAGCGCAGTCGAGGTTCCAACCCCAGGCGATAAATAGTGAGGAGTGCAGACTCATTCCATCCGCTGGAGGCTGCTAGTGTGCGGAATTTCAGGGCATACTCGTTGATTGAACTTTTTCCTTGACGGAGATTAAATAGTTGCTCACCAAGCGATGTATCCCCTGCAGGAAATCCAAAAACTTCCCGGAAGTGTCGTGTGAAACTGTCAAAGGATTGGGTCACAGGGCTATTCGTATCCAAGAGCGGTTGGGCCCATTGCAGCGCTTGTCCTGTTAACAAAGAGATCACAAAGGCCACTTTAGAACGGTCAGTGGAAAATCGATGTGCTTGCATCTCAATCGCCAAAGAACACTGGGTTAAAAAACCACTGCAGTACTCCGCCACTCCGGAGTAGGGCGCTGGGTTGGCAACGGATGTCGCAGAATAACCCGGCGAAGAAATTGTGGAAGCGCTGGTAGCTAAGGAGGTGCGGAGGGATCGGGTCCTGCCGGGTTCATGATTATCTTGTAGGTCTGGTCTTCTGTAACAGATACTCAGACTCGATGATAGTGTTAAACCCGGAGGTGTAGTTTATTGAGGAAGAGTGGGGAGCGGGTAAACCTGGGTGATGACTGCTGTGCGCTGGATAGCGGGTAAACCTGGGTGATGACTGCAGTTCACTGGATAGCAGGTAAACAGGAACTAGACGAAGGAGCAGTAGAGCTTGGATCAAGAATACGTAGGATCGTTGGAGAGGAGAACCAGGAAGGTAACGCAGTGTCTCCAGGAGGAAGCAGGTAAGAGAGTCTGTGATCGCCGTTGAGACCAGACAAAGAGTGATAGGAGAGTGGGGCTTAAATACTGTGAGGTTGATGAATGTGGGAACGAGCTTCAGGTGCAGGTGATTAGAATTCGGGAGAGGGAGATCGTGGGGTGTGAGTGCTGGGAGTGTCAAGAGGAACTGTGACACAACCATTGTCTTAGTTTGTAGCAATTTAGCTCATAGTTATAGGATTAATTATTATTATTATTATCCTTTATTTTACCAGGATAGTCCCATTGAGAGAAAAATCTCTTCTTCCAGGGAGTCCTGGCCAAAATGGCAGCACAAAAAGTTTCACATATACAATACAAACAAAAAATCGTACATAGAATGTAACCCAGCACTCATAAAATGGCAACAAAAGTTACATTACAAAACATGCACACGTTTCCTTCAAATTGGTCAATAAAAGATTTTTAAAACCATTTAAAGAGGGGAGAGTTTGTATCATTATTATACTCTGCAGCTCATTCCATAACCAGGGGGCATAGGAAGAAAAGGCAGATTTACCAAGCTCTGAACGTACTCTAGGAACCTTTAAAAGCAGTATAATGTACTAATATAATGTACATGTTTTGACAATGTTCAAACGTGACACTTCCAATTAGATTTTATGTTTTATAAGTAAGGGATAATGTACGGTCAGCTGGTCATTATTGCAAAATAAACCCCAACTGGGTGATCAGGACAGTTTTAAATCTCCCTGTAGGGTAACTGACAACATATTACATACCTACTTTCCAAATAATTATTTTTTTATGTGAGAAGAAATAAACCACAAAGACACATGAAACTAGCACAGCTATGTAGGAAATCAGGTTGCCTGAAACAACAGTCAATCATACAATTTAGCGGTTAGTGTACATAAATTATCACGATTGGCCAATCAGATTCAAGCATTCCACAGAGCCATGCATAAAGTCCCAAACTCTAAATATCTACATTGTATGCAGGAAGTGTGTTCTATATCTGTTAAATGAGGTTCTAAGGGACCAAAAAACGTTTTTGCGCATAAAAGCATGCAAAAAAATACAACAGTATGCAGGTGCCTCGATGCTATTTAAAAAATTTTTTTTTAACTAACACAGTGTCTAATAAAGTGGCGCACTGGTGCTAGACATGGCACAATGGTCAAAGACATTCATCTAATGTTTATATAGAAAACATTTGAAAAACAGTGTGAATGTTTTTGACCTTCAGTGTGAATGGTCATGTTAAGATCCTCTATTGAATTATTTAACAAACTCATTCTGTCATCATTTTGATGTTTTTATCTTCTCACTATTTACATTTTTCATTGACATTCCCAACAGCTGCTGCTACATTTTTCTACAGTTTCCTATAGTCAGCAGGGAGGAGGTTATATGTGTGCATGGCCTCTATTGTGTGAGTTCATAATAAGTGTGGCATGTCCTGTTTGCAGCGTTTGTCTTGTCACTCCTGAGACTTGTTACTCCCCTCAAGCATGTTTATGACATCCTGGTGGCTTCTCTTCCTCTGGGGTTTGAATTGGGCTGCTCCTTTCCCACCTGAGCGCATCTGTCTATTTATGACTGCCTGGCACAGATTTATCTCAGAATGCCAGGAAGATCCCCCCAAATTCTTTTTCCTTATCCCTTTTCTCTTTACGTCAGTGTTTACTGTGCCCTAGGGGAGTGTAGGTTCTTAGACCTCTACATGTTTGTTTTTATGGCTCGATGGTGCTGGGATTTGGCTCTACTAATCCAGTAAACGTGTAGAAATCTTAATTGCTTGCACTAAATCAAATAGAAAATTCCTGGGCCTGGGTAGCTCAGTGGAAAAGACACTGGCTACCACCCCTGGAGTTCGCTAGTTTGAACCCCAGGGCTTGCTGACCACTCCGGGTCTCCTAAGCAACCAAATTGGCCTGGTTGCTAGGGAGGGTAAAGTCACATGAGTAACCTCCTCGTGATTGCTATAATGTGGCTCGCTCTCGATAGGGCGCGTGGTGAATTGTGCGTGGATGCCGCAGTGGATGGCGTGAAGTCTCCACACGTGCTATATCTCCGCGATAATGCTCTCAACAAGCCACGAGATAAGATGGCGGTCTCGATTGACGGTCTCGGACGTGGAGGCAGCTGAGATTCATCCTCCACCACCCGTATTGAGGCGAGTCACTACGCCACCACAAGGATTTGGAGCACATTGGGAATTGGGCATTCCAAATTGGGAGAAAAAGGGGAAAAAATAAAATAAAAAGAAATCCAAGAAAATTATAGAAAATTCCTGCTTAGATTGCATTAAAGTCAGCTGAATTACGAACCAAATAGCTTGACTGATGGATAGATACAATGGAGGCCAAAAGTCCAAGACCACTTGAGCTATTAGATTTCAGATTTTGAAAGCCACTGAGGAAATTCAGGAATGTGTCATGTGCTGACATGCTTATCTATGTTAATAAAGTTAACACTAATCTTTATTAATGTCGCTAATAATAGTTTTCTCTGCATATACAGCAAGTAGCTTTGCATGGGTAATCCTGCCTTAACCCACCTGAAATTAGCTCACATGGAGCAGAGGCTATATGCATATGTAGACTGTTTTTAGAGTTGTGGAGTAGAAGCTGGGTGTCGGTAGAAACATGAATATTTGAATGTTTGTTACGATCTTACTGTTGTCAGGGAAGTCGTAAATGAACATTTGGGTGAATCTCACGGAGGAACTTTTGTTTACGCAATCAAAAGTCTTACTGGTCCTAAAAATAGGCTTAATTTTCTAAATAGGCTTTCAAATTTTACAAAAGTAAAATATACAGACACATTGCGTAAGTCTGGTAAGACATTTCAGAATGTGTTTGTGGCAGGGCGGAGGGCAGGGCCGGGTCATGATTCTACACACCCGGTCCCTTATCAGGCTAATCAAGCCTCCGAGAGGAATAGAGGCCGATGGCAGACGGTGGTGCGGGAGAGAGAGATAGTTTACGGATATGTCCGTCATGTGTGTTTGCCTTTTGTTTAAGTTATCATTAAAATGTTATTTACATTGTCAAGCCGGTTCTCCCTCCTCCTTTCCATCTAAATTACGTTACACTGGTGCCGAAACCCGGGAAGGAGAAGGGATACGCTGTAGTAGAGTTCTCACCACTACCGTCCACCCAACGGAGCAGCCGCAGCCATCTGCCAGGGAACGAGGAGCCCGGCCGCCTGGAAGCAGAGGACGGCCGCTGACCACGAGGGGGGAAGGGGCTCCTAACCGACCGCCTGGAGCAGTCAGGGCCGCTGCCACACACGACGGACATGTCCTATAACTCTACACTGTTATAGGAAGTACCCCCCCATTTTTATTATTTCTGTTTCCCTCCCCTTGTCCCCTCCCTCATCCAGGTGGACGGGGATGACCTGCCGGCAGATGGGGCTTTAGGTACGCCCTCCCCCAGGGAAGGGGGGGGGGGTGTACGTCATGCTGGGGGCTCCCCTGCCTGAGAGAACGAGGGAGGAATGTGGCAGGGCGGAGGGCAGGGCCGGGTCGTGATTCTACACACCCGGTCCCTTATCAGGCTAATCAAGCCTCCGAGAGGGATAAAGGCTGATGGCAGACGGTGGTGAGGGAGAGAGAGATCATTTACGGACATGTCCGTTGTGTGTGTTTGTCTTTTGTTTAAGTTATCATTAAAATATTATTAAAATTTTCAAGCCGGTTCTCGCCTCCTCCTTTCCATCTAAATTACGTTACAGTGTTTAGTTGTCATGAATGTCACAATCAAAGAAAAAAAAAATCTAAAATAATTTCATTTTCTTCATTGGTGAAATGTGATCTGGGCGAGTTTAGATGAGATTCATCCATTTAGATGTTTTTATAGCAAAGTTTAAGAGTTTAACATCTAGGATACTTTTTTTGCTGTGCTACTCAAACTTCTTTCAGGTTATCAAAACATAAGATTTAGCAACACAACATCATCCAGTGTCTTTCATCAAATGTCAGACTATGCACTTCCTGTATGCCCCCTCACTTCCTTTACAGTAAGAATGTCAATCATTGTTTTGGCCAGAGCGTGGAATTTCCTTCACCAGACTGGTATTTCAGGGTGCCTTATTGGTTCATTACAGAACGTTGGCCTCTTAATGTGGGCAGCTGTTTCCTCTATATTTAGGGCTGTGGTAAGATTTTACTGACTGAATTTTTTCAAGCAAACAAATGGGGGAGGGAAAATGATATTAAGTGGTGTGATTAAATGTAACTTTATCAGTCATTCTTTTCAGCTGCAGTCAGCTTGTAGGTTGTTTGCAACATCAGAGTCCAAATGTAAAAAAGCTAAACTGTATATATCTTAAAGGGATAGTTCACCCAAAAATAAAAATGGAGTGTCTAGCATCTACCACACAGCGCAGAGATTTTCACCCCAATAGTCTGGTGAAACCACAGAAATATATGTCAAACTAACCAATAGATGTCACTGCAGTTGCGTGGGGAGTTCGAATCCGTGTTTTGTCCCACTCTCTTCCCCCATATAATTTCCTGTTTCCACTCTTAATATTTCCTTTACTACTACTTAAAATAATAGATAAAAATGAATATAAATGTTATTTCATCGCCGTGATTTGGTCACGATGAATGTCGGGGAGTGCAGAGAAGGGTTTTATCCGGAGGCGGGGTCTATCGATCACACTCGTTTTTCTAAGGTAAAGTTAAGGTTAGGTTTAGGGGTAGAGGTTAAGGTTGTGTGTCTGTGGGACTCTAAATAATCACAATAAGCACTCTGCAGTGATGCCCATACTTTATGCCAGTATTTAAATATGGGTGCAAATAATATCTGCCACTATTTGCACTGGGGTGTAAATAGCATATACCATTATTTGCACCAGGGTACAAATAGCCTCTGCCAAAAATACAAATCATGTTGTTCCAAAGCCTTGCAGCTTTTAATTTTTGGGTGAATTATCCCTTTATCTGTTATCAGTGTCCAAGCAGTGACCTTTAAAGCTAGACATGTTTCCATCCATTTCTGGAATTGAGTGTGGAACTACCGTGCTTTTGTTTCCATGTTTGTAATGTCCTCTCTGAACTTTGTTTTCATTGGTTTTGTCTTTTTATTGTTATAGTTGGCATTTGAGTTTGTTTTGCTTTGGAATTCTCTTCTATAAGTTATCTTTAAAGACACTATGATATCTACATTAATGTTTTTTGGCTTTTAGTCCATGTCTTTTAGCATTTAAAGCCATCTATATGCTTGTGTACTTATGAACTTAGAAATGTACAGTCTTTTCAGGGAAAATGGACCACTCATCTTGTACTACTGCTTTTTATCCAGTCAAATGCTCTTTAGAATGAGAGTCTCCCTCCCCCTAATACCACTTGCAACCAGCTGGCAAATAGCAAATAATTGTCTGTGACATTACTACAGACAATTGGCTATTATTTCAAACCAAAAACGATGAGCCAAACTTAGTGCTTCAATAGGAAATACATTCACACATGTAAGAACTTATTATCGAGCCTTTTCATGGTGTCTTTAAGTGATTTTATCAGCTTTTAGCCATGTTCATATCATGCATCAAGTTCGTACAACAGCAAACCATGTGCTTTTATTTAATTAACCCCGTCTGACTTGTCTAATTGCCAGTTTCTTGAGACGTATGAAGAGAGACAACATGTTATCAATTAGGAGTGTATTGCTTCAGCATTAAGCCATAGTATAGTTTACATCAATCAATAATGAAGTCTCTTTAACTGGAAAAGGCTTCAAATGACATTTCCACTCTTGAGTTTGAGCTAAATTGGTTTTGCAGTTATGGAGCATGTCACAAGGTCATTCTCTAGACGCTTTAGCTCCACGATATTTCCTGTGAAGCTGTACCTGAATCTCTAGTTTGGTGACCCAGTGCTAACCTTTTACTTGAATCTAAGCAGCGATTGTTTGATGAATGAGTAATGTCAGTCCCAGCATTAAATAACTGCTTTTCAAAGGGAGACCTTGCTCCGGACTCTCCAGGGGGTGCTGGGCCTCTTCTTGCAGGCCTGAGGTTCTAAATTACACTGGGATATCTGGATAAATGAACGCTTTATGGTTGGGAGTTTCAGAAGAGAACTTTTAGACGTTCTCTTAGACAACTTTAAATATAAGAGCAATTTAATCGGCCAATATTTGGCCCTTGTGGGATTTTCCGAATCGGCCAATAACCGTGCCTGCCCGGCCAATTAACAGAAGTGTTAGTTCCCCCTTGTGTCCAAAATCTATCTACATTGAGACAGCATTCATAATGGAAAAAGTTATTTATTTTATGTGTTTGTGAATTTTGTGTAAATATTGTATAAATAGGTTGTTTAATTATAGCAGTTTTGTATACAGGTTTGGTATTATATCTGAATTATAATGCCAAATTTGGTCTATAGATATCAGTATAACAGCATTGACCTTTGAAAAATCCATAACGGTCAACTATAAAATAGTTTCTTTTTTTTCTTCTTCTTTTTTACCAACAAGATTTCACCATCCACAAAGCTAACAAGCGTGACATCACAAAACATATAAACAAAATTGACTGACAAAATGTCCTGTCGTGATCATGTCTTTATAGGGCAGAGGCTTCCCACGTGCTCCTAATTTCATTCTCATCTTCATTGTGTCTCACCTGATATCCCTCTATAGGGACAGCAATCATAGCAATAATTAAACACAGAAGACATATCTGCACCTAGATGTACACACTTGTGAGCCACAAATTGAGTGTTTTATTGCAGTACGCATTTGATATTGGTTTATTTATTTGTTGTATGCACAGGTGGCCATCTATGCACATGTAAATCCATAATTTATAATTATGGATAATTAGTGGGGTGGCTAAATTAGGGCATAATCCTGACCTCGAGTCACTAGGACTATTTAACACAGACACACACACACACACACACACATTAATTGGTTTTATTCTCAAATAGGCCCAGTGTGGTATGTGGGGGGAGGATTTGAGCATGGCATTAAGGGGGCTTAGAGCCCCTCCCGACCTTTTTCACTACCAGAGCACGAGTGTGTGGTTTTAGTGGCCACAATCCCTTTAAATGAGCTTCATTGCACTGGCCTATCCACATGCTGGCTCATTGATATTGCTCGCTGATTAAAAACTCAATCACTCAAATCCTGTTCTGCTTGTAGGGGTGGCTGGCACTGATACACATGCACTTTTAATGCCACGAACTGGCTTCTACTTGCATCTTTCTTCCAGCCCATCAGTTCATAAATAGTCTGCACTTATATAGCACCTTTTTAAGGTTAACAGTATTCAAAGTGCTTTACACTGTGACTCATTCACCCATTCATTCATACACCAATGGCAGCAGAGCCATGGGAGCAACTTGGGGTTCAGTGTCTTGCCCAAGGACACTTCAGCATGTGGAGTCGTGTGGGCCATGATTCGAACCACCAACCCTGCGATTAGTGGCCGACCCGCTCTACCAACTGAGCCACAGCTGACTGCCTTTGTTTTGTTCTACCCATCACTTTCCATATTTACAGTTTTGAGTGGCCCGTCTCTTACTAGTTACTGTTTTGAGCGGCCCATCTCTTCGGAGTTACTGTCTTAATCAGCCCATTGCTTCCCAATTATCTGACAATCACTTTCCATATTTACTGTTTTGATTGACCCATCACTTCGTATAGTTACTGTCTTGATCAGCCCATCACTTTGTATAGTTAATGTCTTGATCGCCCCATCCCTTCCCATATGTAGTGTTTTTATCAGCCTATCACCTCCAGTAGTTACTGTCCTGATTGGCCCATCACTTCCTATACCCACTGTTTTCATCAGCCAACTGTTTCCCATAGTTACTGTCACAAGCACAAGCTGCTGTGTTTGAATTGCAAAAGGGAGTTTGTCACTTTTGTTTGGTTAATTTGTGAAACTTTGTTACAGACGTTTTTTTTTTTTAATATATATATATATATATATATATATATATATATATATATATATATATATATATATATGTCCATCCATGTACAATGTAATTTAAATAAAATTGGAACTAAATAAAATAATAATTGGAAATCTTAAGCAACACTATCTGTGTTTTTCAACTGGTTTGATGTGATTTATCATACAGAATATTTATACAGAGTCTCACCTGTACTTGTCTGATCTGTTTCTGCAGGTACACCTGTGAATCGGATCCCCATCATGGCCAAGCAGGTGCTGGATCTGTATATGCTATATAAGCTGGTGACTGAGAAGGGAGGTCTGGTGGAGGTGATAAATAAGAAGATCTGGAGGGAGATTACCAAAGGCCTGAACCTTCCCACCTCTATCACCAGTGCCGCCTTCACCCTCCGCACACAGTAAGATTTTACAATATCTTCCATAGAGGAATACCACATGGTGTTTTGTTATCTGAAGCAATGACATTTGTCCATTTTTGTTGAAAGACTTAAGTGTCCATATACTGTTTGGGGCCACTGTATTTTTGAAACATTTTTGAGTAAATATGTAAAATAAATGTCTATTTAATTTCAGCAGTTTATGTATATACCACTTTCAACAAAAAAAATAATAATATATTATGTACAGACAGTATACTAGCCATTAGCCACTCATCTGGATTGACCATAGAAAAAAACATAATGGATTAACTTTTAATATCGCTATTATGTCTTCAAAGTGATATAGTGACCTAACAGTTTGCATCTATAGTTCATATATCTAATATATGTTTTAATCTTACTGTGCCTTAGGTATATGAAGTACCTGTACCCATATGAATGTGAGAAGAATGGTCTAAGCTCCCCTGGAGAGCTGCAGGCTGCCATCGACAGTAACCGCAGGGAGGGTCGTCGTCCCGGCTATAGCAACAGTCTGTATCGATTTTCCCCTTCTCCCAGTGCCTCAGCCCCCCACCTCCTCTCTCCTTCAAAACTGCACCTGCCTGCCACTGGACACAATGGACTTCAGGCCACCCCCAGTCCTGCCATGAAGAAAGCTACAGGTGTGTAGTCACACATGGGTTGTTGTTGTATTATTAAGGTTTTAGGTTCAAATCAATGAGATAATTGAATTAATTAAGGGATGGTCCTGTAAGGTGCACATTTTTGCCTCGACTAGTTCATTTAAAATGTTCTTGCATTGTAGCAAATACATTTTCAATACGCAAATATTCCATGTAGTCCCTCATTATTAAAGCCATACAAAAATTGGCAAATGCTATTTAAAAAGTTCAACTACCCATATTGACAGTGTACCTGAAATTTAGTTAGTCATACCTGCTCAAGAGGATGTGAGACCAGAAAACCCTTAAATAATTCAAACAATTTAATAATTCAAAGAAATTAATATAGCCTCAAGTGGAAATCACCGGGGTCCTAGCACATATGGCCAACTTCAACCCTAACCCTAAATGCCTTAATCACAGTAGCTCAAATAGGATTTTCGTAAAGCACGTTATAGCACCCCCTTGCATCATAAATGTATAAAAATGTTCCACATGACCTCAGAATGTTCTCTTGTCCATGTGTTTGAAGTTTTTTTAAGTTTGAATATTGCTCTCACAATTAGTCATTATAGCCAACACCCAAAAACGTATTTGCTTATATCTTCCGAATCACTTAACGAATCAAAATTATTATAATTTTATGTGAGAAGTAATAAAACTCTGAACAGCTGAAATCCACCTCCGGTTTGCTCTCGGTGGGGTGTGCGGAGAGTTGTGCATGGATGCCGCGGAGAATTGCGTGAAGCCTCCGCACGTGCTATGTCTCCACGGTAACGCGCTCAACAAGCTACGTAATGAGATGCATGGATTGACGGTCTCAACTGAGATTCGTCCACCGCCACCTGGATTGAGGTGAGTCAATACGCCATCAAGAGGACACGTAGCTTGTTGGGCATACCAAATTGGGGAAAAAATAAAGCATTTTTGTTACATATGCTAAAGTTTTTTTCTACTGTGTTGTTCTTTTCAAAGAACAAATAAATGCATTATGACAGGAAATAAGTATATATAGTTGAGTCAAATTGTACTACTTTTAAAATTTGAGATTAATCGCAATTAACTATGAAAAATTATGAGATTGATCATAATTAACATTTGAATCTATTGAGAGCACTATTTAATTATGTAATTTGCTTGCTTGTAGAGATTGCACTCGCAATACCCGGATGAGTGGACTGAAATGTGGATGTGTGGTTGTTACTCATAGGTATCAGACCGCCATTGACCAATCTGAATTGAGTATTTCAGATTAGAATAGAATTCGACCTCCTTATCTTTACATAATATCATATTGATGTGGGGTGGAATTGAACAGAACCAACCAGGAAATGTGTGTAGGAAATGGACCATGTTTCCTGACCTGCTGATTGGGGAAACACAGAGTGTCAAAGTCATTAAGGGCCTGTTTTCCTGTGAGGCCCTACTGGCATTCACTAACCTCAGAGGCCACAGTAAACTAATTGCAAACACTGATGTGCAATACAGGGAACTGTATGTTCATGTCAAAATATCCTTTCTTCATGTCATAATTTCCAACTGACTGATTAAAAGAAAATGAAAAGTTTGGACACGTTAATTTTGGATAATTAGATTGCAATCAATAGAAAATCAAAGTACCATATTTTCATTTATGATACACATTTCTGGTCATATTGTACACAGTATGTAGAATGGTTAGTGCATGCAAGAAAAAAAAACAGAATTAATAGTGGAAATCGCTGAACGTTGTCATGTTCACAAGTTAATTTTTTCATGACAGTGAAGCTGAGATTTTGATGTTCAATCTAAATCGTTATTTTTGTAACCACTCTTCAGTTCCAGAGGATGGTCCCGCCTCCATGCTGCCAGGTCGACTCCCCTTGGCACTGGCTCTTGGGCATCAACAGCAACTGGCACGCGCTGCCACCCTGGAGCAGCTGAGGGAGAGGCTGGAGACCAGCATGGGCGCTGGGGCAGTGAACACAGGGGCCCCCGCGCTGGAGGGGCCAGAGAGGAAGATGGCGCGATTGGCAGAGGAGCAGCAGAGGCTACTGCAGCAGGCTTTCCAACAGAACCTGCTGGCCATGGCGTCACAGGTCAACCCTGCCAACCTCCGAATGAACAACACCGCCACCACCCGCGGTAAGTTCAATGACAATTACTGGTGAGAGCTGTGGGTGTCCAAAATGGCTTAAAGGAATTGCAGAAAGCACAATGTGTGTCATTGATGTGGTTGTGTCTCGTTTTCAGAGGAAAAGCAGGACCTCTCTCTCAGCCTTTCTTCTAATGGCTCTGCAAGCATTACCGTGTCTGTGGAGGTCAACGGGATCATTTACTCAGGTGTGCATGTGTGCATGTGACACATGATGTGTTTAATCTAGGTACCAATAAAAAAATGCAATCTCGCTAATATAATGTGAGCATAACAAGAGACTACTCAGAACTCAGGTATTGTTAACAATGCACTTTTTGTTTTGAGTGTTTTGTTTATAGCTGAGACCATTTATTCTGAAATATGGAAGACAAGTAGAGACAATGAAAGAAATGTAAATAATAATTTTACTCTCCAAGTTGTGTAACCATCAGTGATTTTGACTGCAGAACCCCCAAACTATCGTTATCTAATATAAATATATATTTATATATATATGTATATGTTAGGGCTGCCGATTTAACATGTTAAATTATTGTGCATAATTATATGAAAAATAATGCTTTAATAAAAAACATCCTCAAATAATCATGACCCCAATCCATCCATAAATTAGGTAATGATGAATGTTTCTACCGTCGGACGAATTCAAGCTTTATGTACAACTTGATGTGACGGTGGGGGGCAGTCAGCGCACCAGCTGTCCTCGCCAAACCAACAGGCAGCACAGCCTTTCACAGACATGCTTTTGCGCTTAAAGACACCTAGGCCAAGCACAACAGAATGCAGGGATCTTGAGATGTGTTTTTCAACGTTTCAAACTCGCTTATGAGTAGAGACACTGAGCACTAGTGAGGCGCAACACAACAAAAATGAGATGCTCCATAAGTGTCCATCTGACGCACAAGTACACAGACCAACAATTAAAAATAGAGCAGAGAGAAGTAGGCCAATAATAGGATTATGTTCAATGATATGAAAAAAAAACGTATTATATATACTGTGTGTGTGTGTGTGTTTTATTTGCTGATCCCCATAATATCAAAGCAGCCAAATTTTGGTCCATTAATTGGCCAGGTCGATGCATTGGTGTATCACTAGTCTAAGACTAATCTTAACTGCAAGTTACTCCAAAGGGGGGCTGTCCCTTTAATTTAACATGACACCATTCTGTGGCCACATTGCGTAAAGTTTGCATTGACAATAAAGATTGTTCTGTTCAGTGTGTTAGGGAACAAGGAAATGCAAAATATTGCTGTATCACTTTCTCTAATTCTATGGCCAAAATAAATGCTACTGTATATCCACCCACTTCATTGCTTTACATTTTTTTTCCCCTCCTGTATAGGATCCTTATATGCCCAAAAGTCATCTGCTGCTGTCCCAACCTCTGCTTCAACCACAGCCACGCCCACAGGCCACACCTCCACCCTCAGCCCCAGTATCCCCTCTTCTTCTTCCTCCTCAAAGGGTCCTGACTCTGTGGAACCAGCCACAGGCGGCTCACCCTAACCATCACCAGCTCCCTGTAACCAAACAACCAGTCAGTCCAGCCTAAGCTACAGTCTTTCCCATTCTGCCCTCTAGAGGCAACGTAATGAATCACATTCTGCCTACCGCACATATTGCAGCTGTGTTATCCTTCCAGTGAAGGGAGGACCACACACATACACACACTTACGAACTCAACAGCTGTCTAAGCTCAACATGGACCACACCTGCTCTTATCTACAAGTCTTCACGGTGTTTTCTCAGGACTTGAGAGGGTTTTTAAAGTTTAATTCAACGAAATACCTAGGTTGTGGTTGACATTTTGCGGTCTATTAATACTTTTATTTAAAGTTTGCTGAATTGACCTCATATGCAGTGAATTTGAAAGACTCAGGATCGATTACTATGATACTGCTGTGTTCTTTGTCTGTTCTGATGGATTTGAAAACATTCTAGAATCCTCATCAAACTTTGCAAAGTTGGTTTGGTATGAAAAGGGGTCACAATTATATATTTTTCCTTTTTTTAAAATATTATTTACTTGAGTTTATTGTTTTCTATTTCCATTGTTTTCTTTTTTAGTTTCTAGATACAGAAATATTATTATGATATGAAAAAGAGTTTTGAGTTTGAAATTGCATTTTCCACAGCTGAGAGGTTGTTTTTTTGTTATTATTTAGACATATTTACAGGCAACAATTTGGTTGAAAGATTTTTCTCTACCTCAGACACAAGACAATGTATGATAGAAAAGAAACTGTGTGGTAACATATCCAAGCGGGTGGTTTCCCACAGGTCAATCATTTCTGTGCGTTGGACGATCATGTATAGGCTCGTGAATAAGAGCTTTAATTATTCTATTCTTTTACTCTGGAACGCAAGTGGCTGCTTCAAACATACTTAAACCAGGTCACGGCAAAGCAGGATAACATTCAAATCAACAGAGGATTGAATGTTTATTTTTCTTATGTATTTTCAATTGTTGAAACTTCAGACCTCACCTATCTTTCCATATTGGAAAGCATGTTTCTCAGGAATTTCAGTTTTTGTTTTTTTGTCATACATTTTTACCTCAGAACAGTCTCACGTCTGGAAAATAAACAACACTTCATATAACGCAGTCACTGTGGGACTGAAATAGCTACCTCAAGTCAGAATTTACCATAGATAAAGTTTCAACTGCCCACAGTGCATCACCGAATTACCTCAAATACTGTAGTCCTACTCTTTGATGCAAAAAACATCTCAGGTTATGAATTAGCAAAATACCTCAGACAGAACATGAATACACTGGTGTGAGATGAAAATATTGTTCATATCCATGAAGTATTGATTATCGAATGGACTGTCTTCCAATACTTCCAGAACACTTCCAGTTGATATGGCACAATCCATGCTGGTCGGACTGGTCATGAAGAGTTCATGTACTTTGCTGATTTAGCCTTGTCAACAATAAGCTTTACATTTACAATCCTGCATTTGCGTGACCCTGGGACCTGCTGGGATACAGACACCTTTAGATACTTCTCATTTCTTTATTCCTTAGATAACTGCATAGCTGAACACCAAAGACCATGTGTTTGTTGTTCTCTTTAATGACCTCGCTGGAAAGACACATGCATCTTTACACAATTAAATTCTGATCTGATGCAACATTTTCATGGTTTCACTGCATTTTATTTTTTTTAATTACAAAGTGTAATGTATTCTAACCCTTACAGCTAAAATAAAATGACTTTATATGGCATCTTAAAGAGTATCAGCAAATTTCATAAAACCTATCAAGGACTGGTCCCGGACCATACTTAACACCCAAATGTTTACTGAAAATTATATTTTATATTTGTATATTTTATATAATAATTCAATTATTATATTTGTATTGTGATATTATTTTTATGCCTTTAAAGCACATTTTGCCCTGGTTCTAATTATCGTAATGAACAAAAATAATTCTGTCTGTGACGAGCAACATGACTAACATGACTAACTACATGTATATATACTGTATTAAAACATGCCACATATTTTGATTACGTGCAAAACTGGCAGTAGATGTGACAGATGCTGTTTTGTGGGGGTGGTGGGTCGGGATTGTTTAGTTGATGCCCTTTTAAGAGGCACATTGTGGGATGCACTGAAAGGATGTCCCTGACCCATCACTGCCACACTGTCCCGTCCCTGGTGTGTTCCCGCCCCTGTCCTGAGCTAGACCACCCCTCTCAGCTCAGTCCCTATGAAAGTCATTATAGAGGATTACTGCCCGAGATATAACCAAAAGACAGATGAAACACCACAAGGGTTAACAGAGAAACAATGGGATTGATATTTAGACTGAGTGATTTGGAATGGATTTGCTTCAAATCATATGAAATGTCATCGGACCACTTGCTAGAGGCATACAAGTGAGTGAGGACGCATCAGTGTCGATTCACTTACAACATTCGAGCAATTTTTTGTTGTGCTACCGAGAAGCTATTTGGTTATTACATATTTGGTCTTACTGCTTTACATTGAGAAATTAAGTGGTTGAGGTACACCTTTTTGCCAAGTATCTTGGCAAAAACAACATTTATCAGAAAGGAAATTAAGTTTGGGGTATAGCTCAAGAAAATAAGTAAATGCTGGGCAAAATCAAAGCACCTTAATTGATGACCTGCCGAAATGGATTGATATCATTACTGGAATATTGAAGTTCACGGTTCAAAAGTCACCTCTGTGGGGAGATACATGATGTTATTTCAGAAGGTGAAGATGAAGTGAGAGCTGTGGTGTTCCTTAGAAGTCATGCCTACTGAGGAAGAGGATAACCCTGGGCAACATGTGTGGCAATCTGTGCTACAGTTCACCTGTAAGGGAATGATTGAGGGAATCATTGTCCTCCTGTTTTTCTGGCTGCTGTTTCAGGTGCTCTTCACAAAGGACCTTGAAGGTGGGAAAATTGCTGATTTATATTGTACATTCTAATTGGGTTGTTGTTCTCAGACTGCCATAAACACAACAAGATTACACTCATAGAAACAAAGGTTCCATGAAGGGTTTTACAGCCTAATGTCATAGAAGAAAAATGAAAAGTAGTAAAGCCTTTTTAGTTCCTATTTAAAGAAAAACTACGCCAAATCAAGAACACGATACAGTGAAAAAGGGTTCTTGATAAGAAGAGAGTCTTGGTTGAACCTAAAGAACAACTGTAGAAACTTTCTTTTTTAGAAATGTAGGACTAATTTTCATTTGATCTGAGAATGTCAATTTTCAATTATTTAGATTTCAGGTTTTAGTTTTGAAATTCAGTTCAACTTCTTTTCTCTGTTATTTCTTTTCATCATACTTCCAGTCCTACTTTTCAGAGCAAAAAAATACCCCCTCTAGATTCCTGATTCTATGCAGATTAAATTTCGTTTCCTCTTTTGCGGATTACGACTGAACATTTGTTCTGTTATTTTGAATGGCAGAGTCACGGATTAACATGCTACTCTAACCATCCTCCATCTCTTCAGTCCACCTACAGATTCTGCTGAGTGTCGGCTTGGTGGTTTTTTGTTTTACCCTCATCCTAGGCTGTGTCCTTTGCTGGCATAGGACAAGACACAAGCCACCTGAAGACAAAAAGGATGTGACATCACCCCCTCCACCTGACTCTGTGGAGGATCACATGATCATGGCTTTGAGCCCCTCCCCTTCCTCTGGGACCACATTCACCAAACTGCAGTTTGAGGAGCAGGAGGGAGAAGTTTCAGAATACCCATCTACCTTTGAAATCTCTACACCATCAGATGAAAAATTCACTGATGTCTCGGAGGTTAACAAGCAGAAGTCGTGCTTCCAAATGAGACGCCTCAGTTCTCCAACAGTCTCCACTTCTCTCTACAGGCCCATGGCCAGTGGCCGTTCCTCTTTTACATCATTTCCAAGACTTAGTCTTCTTTCAAAGACCAGGACTGTTTTGGAACACCACTGTACTGTGGCTGGTGACAGTAACTCATTCAGCGAACACAAAACACTCACTATCCCCAGCCTGGTATCACCTTGCATGCTCTCTCCACTTCAGACCCAAGGTCTACTAGGGGAAGGACCTTTGCTCCCAAACTATGGGTCAAGTTTGTGCAACGAGACCTCCAAGTCCACCTTGCACTTGCATTGACCTTCTCATCTCTGCAGAACACTCTGACTGTATCCTTAGTAGGTATAACAGGTGCAGTCCATAGTCTAGAGGAAGTTACTGTCGAGGTAAGGCTACCCCCACTTTGCCCGGGACCTCTGGATATATCTTCCCATGAGCAGTGTGGACTCTATGAAAAGAACTTGGTGGTCAATGTCGGATCTCTAGAGGGGCTTAAGGGTTGTGTACTCCGACTCGCTGTCTTCACTCAGGATCCACAGAGTCCAAAGACAACCCTATTTGGGAAGCTAGAAGTTTGCTGTAGTGGTCTTGACTGGACACCAGACAAACCTGTCACCTGCATAAGAGAACTAAGACAAGATGTGGATAGAATTCAGAAGGTTACTTCATAGATGTGAGGTTCAGTGTTTCAGAATATACCTCATTAAACATCAGTCCAGTCATGTGAAATAGCTACACCTCGTGTTTACTTTTAATGGACAAGATGACGCTCCTATTTGAATTAGCATGCTCAACTTTATGAACATTGTTGTCCTGCTCAGAATGTCACCTACCAAGTGTCTAAGAGAGGTCATGAGATTCTTGATCAGCTCTTCATCTTGTTGCAGGACCAGACTCTGGTCCATCGGCTTACAGTAATAATCCTGAAAACAGAGTCTCACCAACCAGACTCAAACGCTGGTGTCACCAGGTTAACCTACAACACATTGTTCTTACCCTTCATGGCCCTGCACCAATGCCTTCAGCACAGATTTGATTGGACAGTTTCATGATTTTTTTCCATAGGGGAATTGATTCTGAATGATAACGTCTAAACTTTTAAAGACAGACCTACCGTGAGCTCTCATGTTGTCATTCGATGGTATATGGTTCTACTAAAACAATCAGATTAATTTTCTTTAATTTTTTTTAAATTAAGTTTAATTACCGAATTCCTGGTGAAAACCAATTCACTACCCATGATCCTGAGGGGAAAATCGACCAATCAGAGAACCGAGGCAAAAAACTTAAAGGGATATCTCACCCAAAAATGAAAATTCTACCATCCTTAACTCAGCTTCATATTGTTGGGAGATCCCTGTTGTATTCTCCCATAGAACACAGAAGGAGACATTCAGCAGCAAGAAAACCTTAGTCACCATTCACTTTTATTGTTTGATAAAGGGATTGAATGAAAGTTAATGGTGACTGAGGCTAACATTCTGCCTAACATCTCCTTTTGTGTTCCACAGATGAAAGTTAATTTGGGGTTTGGAACAACAATTGAGGGTGAGTAAATAATGACAGAATTCATTTTTTTGAGGAACTATACCTTTTACATTACAAATCTTAAAAAGTCAAGAGGTTCCCACACAAATACAGTTCCCAGGAAAAATTTAAATGTCCTGGGCATGCAGGAAAGCATATTGCACCACAAATCCTTCCTATCGGATAAATGAATTTGTTTGTCATGTATGACAACATGTTTGCCTATATTGCATACAGCAGATCCAGCTTGCATGACTGTTATGTAAAAGGTTGAGGATTTATCTATTCTAAAGTAAGCCTAAATGTTTGCTTTTAATGTGTAGGATTAAATATTTGTCTTACAGGGCCAAGATCTGCAGGAGATCAGCCTATTTTAATGACATTGTAGATAATCCCCCTCCCTCTGCAATCCTTCAGACAGCAATCCCATCCTGTCCATTTCAGTCCTGCTTAAAGCTCAGCAATGAGAGGTCATGGCCTTGAGGTCATTCACTCATGTAGCATCCGCCTTCATTGTACTAGTCAGCACTATTTAGAGTCTCACAGTGTGTCTCATATTATAAATGACTGGATGTGAATACTGGTTTCCATATTTCTAACAAATGTAGTGCAAATAACTAAAATGTTAAAACTTCAAACAAAATAAAAACAAACTCTCATAAAACATTTCTTCACACAAACACTCACTACCTGACTCTTGCTAAGGATAATTTAATAGCTAGCATTTTATGTATAATAAATACATACATAAATAAAATATTTATAAATAAAACAAATTGTGTGAAAATGTTCACACTTGCGTAATGTGGCACATACAATAACATATAACAGAAATATTTAGTTCAAAATTGATATTTACCCTGATTTGTCTATTTTATTCATTTCATTTAAACATTTGTCGACATAAGTAGCAAGTATACTTTTGAAAAAACTTTATTAAAGGCAAAACTGTTCTTTGTGGTAGGAACGATGAACTTATATATGAAGTTATATATATATAACTTTGTTTAGATCATAATATTTTAAAACATGTATTAATTCATATTTTTTATACTAGATTTTCATGGTTTAATTTTGAAAGTCTGGGTCTGTGACAAGGTAAAACAATAAAAGGTATTTTTAAAATGTCAAAAGTATTTGAAAAGTAACAAAATCGACAATGAAGGCTTTTGTAAAAAGAAAGTTTACAAAATGTTTTTAATGTGATTTTAATATAACAATTGTTTTAATCCGTTAACCTTAATAAATAAATTAACCCTTGTGACATAACAGTGCCTTAAATTGAAATAGGCCAACATAAATATTTTGATAAGATTTCATGAATACTCCTCCTTCTTCAATAGGCTACCATGTGGTGATCAATCCCCTTTATCATGGTTTGGTGATCAGTTTGATAAAAATTCAAGGAGAAACTGGGAATGCCATAGTCTGGAATAAGCCTGTTTGACCTTCCAGGCGATGCATGCCGATGTCACTCATTTACCCCCATACTGGACTTCATTGTCATGCTGGTGTGAAAATCACAGTGGTATAATCTACTATCCTGCTAAAGTTATATCACTAAATTACTGTATATCATTGATGATTGAATATTTCACCTTTTTTTGGCAGAGACATTCATACTCTGGAAACAGTGTGACTGGCAATGTTCTTATTGGCCCAGAGGCCCCAGAGCGATGGATTCACTGAATAGACATGTGTAGCATGAGTCAAGTGGAAACTGCATGATGGCATGTTATTCAACCAGAATAGTAAATGAAAAGCTGACATGACCCCAAATCTGGACAGATAACTACGTCAGAAAATGTATTGTTTATTGCTGGTTTAGAAACTTTAAACAATATAAAAAATTACTTCAGCCTCTTGCCTAGGGATAGTTCACCCAAAAATTGAAATTCTCTCATCATTTTCTCACCCTCATGCCATCACAGATGTGGGTGGCCGTGGCTCAGGTGGTAGAGCGGGTTGTCAACTAATCACAGGGTTGGTGGTTTGATTCCCGGCCCACATGCCGAAGTGTCCTTGGGCAAGATACTGAACCCCAAGTTGCTCCCAATGGAAGGCTAGAGCCTTGCATGGCAGCTCTGCCGTCATTGGTGAGTGAATCTGTGTGTGAATGGGTGAATGAGCTTTAGTTTAAAGCACTCTAAGGTTAAAAAGGTGCTATAAGTGCAGACCATTTACCATTTTACAATGAAAGTGAATGGGTGCCAACCTTTTGAAGCTCCAAAACTCACATAAGTAAGCATAAAAGTAATCCAAATGACTCCAGTGGTTAAATCAATGTCTTCTGAAGCGATATGATAGGTGTGGGTGAGAAACTGATCCCTTTAGCATTCTTCTCCTTGTGTTTTTGGTGATTCACATTCTTCATGCATACTGCCCCCTACTGGGCAAGGAAAAGAATTTCAAGCAAAAAAGGACTTACAGTATCTATTGATCTGTTTCTTTCCCACACCTATCATATCACTTCTGAAAATATGGATTATAACACTGTAGTCATATGGATTACTTTTATGATGCCTTTATGTGCTTTTTGGACTGTCAATTTTGGAACTCATTCACTTGTGTTGTATGGACCCACAGAGCTGAAATATTCTTCAAAAAATTATAATTTGTGTTCTGCAGAAGAAAGAAAGTCATACATATCAGGCATGGCATGAGGGTGAATAAATGATGAGAGAATTTTCATTTTTAGACGAACTATCGCTTTAAGCAAACCCCCCAGAAATCTTAATCCATAAGAATGCACTATGAAATGAGTTAGATATTGAGTTTTGTGTTTTTTCACCAGTTTACCTCATAAAATTGTAATTTCGTTTTTTTTTTTTTGTCTCAGAACATCCACTCGCATAGAACAGAAAGGTAAACTGTTAATGACATTGTGAATAATTCTATTGAACAAGAAAATAAAAATCAGTATTTATGGAAAAAGTGATTATTATTATGATTATAATGTCATTTGATTTGTTAGTTTTTCTTGTAAAAATCTTTCTAAGTTGTCACAAGCACTTTATCGAATGTGGCTAAAGAACAAAACTGAATATTCAGAAATGTATTACGCTTATTTAGTTCAACTTCAGCATCTTATCATTTATACACTGTATAGGATTGCTTACTGTATGATTCATATCGAACACATCTACATTTAACATTCATTACAGTGTACAATGTCTCTTCACAATGGGATATTATCGTTATTCCAGCAGCATTCTAGACTCTTCCGCATCCTCCTCATCTGAGTCACAAACCTCAATCTGCCTTGCATGGAATGTTCCATCATTAGAGTCCGGGGGGGATTTTCCCTGCTGGTTCCTCTCTTGCAGCAAATTTTGTAAATGGGGCACACAGGTTGTGAATGTTTTCTCACCACTAGGCTGTGCTCTTGCTCTCAAAGTTTGTTTCCGGCGATGAGATATTACATTGGCTGCAAGAGATGCAAGATAGAAAGGAACAAAATCTGCATTACATTCCAATTTAACATTTTGAAAAACAACAATTAAGCCCCACATTAAATTTACAACCTGAACAATCAAATTCGCCCCCAACAAATTGTCCCCTGATTATGAAATATAATTGGACTTGTCACACTTTTCACCTTCAAGCAGATTTCTATTTCTTTCTTTTAGATTTTCCATTTTCTCACTCACTGTTGACATCTGCCAGGGAAGCAAGAAACGTATTTAATTGTTTCTCCAGAAAACAATATGACTGCATTGGAGGTTACCAATTTAAATAACGTCATACCACAGCACTTAAGATATAGTGCAAGTCCACTGGAATGTGCTGAACCCATGAAACTTGACAGCATTTATATAGGTCTCTGATGTGTTTTATCCCTGCCTCTGACCAGATCCTCAGCTATCTAAAGCTGCTTATGTGCCCCACTATCCCAGAATGCCCTTTGATTAAGATATAATGTGAGATTAGGACACTCCAATTAGAATATGTGAATTGATTTTTAGTGTCCTGTGCTTTTGTAAAGCACTCTTGAGAGCACATTCTTGCATATAAAAAAGTTAGACAGTGTGGCGCAGAAAGAACAAAACTCAAGTGTCTTGAGTCATGTTTTGTTGTGTCTAAAAAGTGTCTCAAAATGCAACGGCCATGATGAGAGACACTGAAAAAAACAAGCGGTCGCGATAGTCAAAAACGTCTGTCTGCACAATTAAAAACAGCACAGATGGATGCTAGAACGCATCCAGTGTGAACGACCCCTGAGAAATTGCAGATTCTATTCTATTGATTATTATTTCAATTTCTGATTTAAATAATTCCAAAATTCTAGAATCCGACAGAATAGTTTTAAGAAAACTATTTGCATTTAATTTCACTATCTTTAGTAATCAAGTTGAGTGTGGCTTACTGGCTTATTAATAAAACAGATTTTCAGTAGATTGTCACCATTGTCATCATTATTACTTGCCTGGGCAATCTTACTGTGGGTCTTCAGGTTGTTTAGCTGTTTCTTCTCCTCCCCTCTCTCAGACCTCTTTTCGTGTCCTGGAGAGACTATGGTCTGAAATAAAGACTCCTTTGCTGCCCCCTGCTGGAGATCTTGCTCCTGTTCCAGCTTCTGTGATTTTCTTCCCTGACTTTCAACAGCATTCTGGTTCTAAGCATGTTGTACAGTTGTTATTTTATTGTTATTGCAAGAAAAAATATTAAGAGCTAGGCATAATGTGTACAGCTTAAGCATTAGAAGACATCATGGTTTATATAATAAAAAACAATCAACTAAATCTTCAAGAACTCTATATTAAATATTATAGAAAACACCCTCACCATTGTACTTTTAGCATTTGGGACCTCATTCTCGAACAAGCCAGGTCTTTTTGGGAGCACTGGAGACCTTTTATATACATATATCTTACATTATCACATATTTTGTCAAATGGCAATAAAATTTCAGTCAATGAGAAATGTGACAGTGGGAGATTCCAGAGGTGTAACCCCACCCTTTATATATATATATATATATATATATATATATATATATATATATATATATATATATATATATATATATATATATATTACTGTGACAGACAAGTAAAGCATTGATTAGACAATACAGACAAAAGTGGCTTTAGTCAATATATACATTTATTATTTGTTTCCATATTATTGAACATAAGCCTATCATTGGTCTACAGTCCACAATAATCCATTTCGCAATTCAATTTGTCGGTCTTTCAGAACTAGATTTATTGTAAAGGGTGTTTCAAAGAAACCAGTCTGTGCTTACTGAAATTTGAATCACTCCCCCAGTGGCCAAATCTGGAAGTGTTGTTGATCCTTTTCCAAGTGAAATTTCCACAGGGTGGTGCCAAAAGCGAGTTGTATTTTTGATTTTATTTTGAATGACGTAATACAGTATGCATATTTTACTAACCTAACCAAAAACTTAACCCTAAGCTGTGACATTTATGCAACCTCATTGTTTATGTAAACACTATTACTTCCTCGTTTCCACAGGACCAGAAGAACCTGTGTCTCGAAGATTGCTCACTCAACTTGAGTAGTGCCACAGGGAAAGGTCAAGACTTTTCAAATTGAAGCAAAAAATGTCTGATGGAGGATGGCACCAATCATTAATTCAGAAGAAATAAGTCAATATCAGGGTACATCAACATTCAGAAGCAGCATGTTGATTTCCAGTGTGATCATGTAAAGTAGTCAGTACGTTTGACCATCCATCTTAGCGACTAACTGATGTTTGCACAGATTTCAGTAAGGAAAAGGAGAAGGTGGAGGGAAAGTGTTGGGGGCATCTCTGGAATTTTCGCACTGTCATAATTCTTATCTGAGCAGGAGGGGAAATAAAACCAACCTTGGAGAGGATGGTCATAAACTCAAATATAAAATGTATAATGTATGACTGACCTATCTCCATGCTGCTCTCTCTCTTTGAACAGACTTTTCAGCTGCAGCACAGAGAGGAAATGTCAACAAGCATTGACAGGATGTATCTTGACAATATCATGACAATCTACTATGTTCTACTGTGTGGTACCTGCTCAGTGATCAGCCTCCTCTGTTGGTTAGGATCTACAAGCGCCGAACCAATAGGTCTCTGTTTTGTGGTCTCTGGTGGTGGCGATACTTTTCCTGTTTTAACCTATGGAAAGACTGTTTCTTTGTAGAAGCTATGCAAATCTCAATTCATTCAGCACACTAACACACAGTCACTACCTGCTGGGGAGGTCTAATATGATGCAATTTTTGTAAGGCGTAGTCCCTTTCTTGCTCTAGCTGTTCAGCTCTCCTTCTGCTTTCTGTAACCACACAAAAACTAACCTTTTAGCATTAGTTTTAGGCCACAAATACACTACAGAAGTACAAAAACATATACGTGAATGCTTTTGCAAAGTGTGGCCCTGTTGTACATACATAAAATATGTTTTTGCATTACTGTTGTGGTAAGAAATCTCAATCCTCAAGAGGGTGATAGAGTTACCCTTAAATGTCTGCGCCAATAATTTGGTTGTGTTTTTATTCAGATAGCTAGCTAGCTATAAGCATGGCAACAGTTTAAGTAACTTTAACTACCTTCTTCAGCAAGAAGCTTGCATAGCTAGAAGTCTTTTGAGTACACATATTTGCGAAGAGTGTTCAGTTTTTCAGGCTTTGAAAAATCATTGTTCAGGCAAAGTTTGTTCCTAAATTTATCCCTCATCCAATGAGAACAGGATATAAGGAGATACCTTTCAGCATGGCCTTCAGTGACTCAATGTCCTGAGGACTGCAGTCACTAGTGACCACTTCCTCTCCTGCTTGCAGGTCTTTATTTCCAAGAAGCTGCTCAAGGTAAGGGACAAAACATTTTTGAAGCCTCATCAGGATTTTTTAATAACCTGCACTGCCTGCATCATAGAGAAGCTATTTATGTTGAAGTACCTCATGTTCTTGAGAAGATATCTGGATCTGAGCCACTGCTTTATTTGTCTCTCGCTGTATCTCCTGGTTCTTCAGATCTTGCGCCCTGTAGTGGCATTACAAATGGAATGAGTTTTAAAATAACAGATGACAACACAGATTTTATTGCAGCAGTTAAATTGTGAGATGATCTCCCAAAACATGAATTAAAGAAGCAATAGTTGCCGTTCACATGGAAATCGTTTTTGCACCCATATGCACCGTTATCTTATTGTTTTTCTATGTAAACATGTGGCAGACGGACATCTTCAGCTACTGCGCAGCATCTCTTTTTTTTTTAGCACAGTAATGCATTCAGGCTAGACAGCCCCTGAGAAGCTTCTGATAAGAAGCTAATTTGTCATTGATACTGAAGCATACCAGTGTCACATGGCAGATACCATGAGAAAATGGCATTTATTGTGTTGAAGGACTGCCAGGAATCTCACATTTTGAGATCATAAATAAGTCACATAGTCCTTTCGGCACATAGTTATTCCTGCCCTACCAGTCACATGGACATACTTTTCTTTAAGTTCCTGTTCTCTCTCTGCCAGTATCTGCTCCAGTCTTTGTACCTCATTGCATTTCTCTGAAGCCTGCATGACATGAAAGAGTCAATTCACAATTATGACATCTCGGTGTCTAGCATTAACCAACCAGGTTAGGCAATTATTTTCGGGTTTGCATGCCCCACCTTGCTGCGAGCGGACTGCAGTTCCTGTTGCTGTTCCTCCAGCTGGGTATCTCTGATCTTCAGCATGTCCCACACCCTCTGCAGCTCTGCTTTCACCTGCACCAACTCTCCATCCATCTCTTCAAGAGACACCTTGGGAAGACATTATCTTAGTGAAATATTGGGCAGAAACAAGTGCACTGTGTAATATTCCTATTGAAAAGACCATATTAGTTAGTGCTGGATTGGTGTAAATCTAGTTGGTTGAACAGTACAGCACATTTGCAACAATGTGTTTTTTAAAAGGCCATCATATTATATATGAAAACCTTTCAGAATGAAATGTTGTTACTTTGTCATTCTCCTGCTGTTGTTTCTTGAGTTTCTCAAGTTCCGCCTGTGTCGAGGTCAACGTCATCGCCACATCCAACCATCTCTCATTCCAGTGAGCTGTCACTTTCATTAACTGCCCCTTCTCCTGCTCAAAATCTGCCCCCATACGCTGTAGCTCCTCCTCCTTGTTGTTATTCTCCGCCTCCATGACTTGTACTCTTTTCTCCAGGTCTTCACATTTCGCCTGCAGATTCTGATTCTCCTGTTCCAGACTGTCCTGTAATTCTCTTGATATATGAAAAGCCCATTACGCCAAAATCAAAACCAGACACAAAATGTACAATCAATAACGATATTCATTTCCAAGCAGCACTTAGACGTCTCACCTATTTTGGTAGCATCTCACTTTTAGCTCTTTATTCTCATCTTGATTTCCATCATCAAAGACCTTTCTCAGTGCCTCCTTCTCTCCAATCAACTGCAAGCGCTCATTTTCCAGTGCCGTGATCTGATTGGTTTGAATCAGTTTCTCTGCTTCAAGCTCATATAGTTGGTTTAGGGTCACCTGTAACCTCTCAGTAGCTTTGTTCAGATCAGACGACAGTTTTTCGTTCAACTAAGAGTGCAAAGCAATAAAGATGTTATAGTAGCACTTAAAACAGTATAGATTAAAAAGTCAATAAAGGATGACAATCAAAAAAAAAGGTTTGTGTTAGTCCACATCAGACTGATCATACAGTGAATTAGGCAACAGTAAGTCAAACTTTTTACTGCTGGAATCGGTCTTTGCTTGGTAAAATTCGAATCACTGCCCCCAGTGGCCAAAGTGAAAATGTTGTTGAATACAGTATATGGGCGTGAGTGAGCTTTGTTTTCCGGGTGTAATATTCACAGAGTGGTGCCAAAAGCAAGTTGTGCTTTTAGTTGTAAAACATTTAATACAGTTAATAAGAAAGCATATTTTCTAAACTAAATCCTCTAAATGCTCTAATCTAACCCCCAACCCTAAACCTAACCCACAGTGGAGTAAAACAGTTTTATCATTGTTTATATTAACTTGATTACTTCCTGGTTTCCACAAAGTCTGAACTAGTGTCTTGAAGGTTGCTCGCACAACACGCTATGAGTAGATAGAGGCAGGGTCGGTGCTAGTTATAGGGAGAGTAGGCAATTGCCTGGGGCAGTGGTTCTCAAACCCGTCCAGGAGGCCCCCAACATTACACATGTTAGATGTCTCCTTAATCAAACACACCTGATTCAACTCATCAGCTTGTTATTACTTAAATCGGGGGTGTCAGAAAAGAAGGACATACAAAATGTGCGGTAGATGGGGGCATACAGGTCTGGGTTGAGAACCATATCAGTCAGACCCCCTGGAAGGATTTCTATACGCTCAGGGAGAAATTATCACTGTCATAAGGTGGTCCATAAAACTATGGTTAAGCTCAGAAAAACATACCAACATACTTTCACATTAGAATATGTGACAAGATGGATTCTGTCCATCAGCAGGGAGTTGTGTAACCAATCTCTGAAACTCTTAAAAATCTTACCAATTTTAATTGGTAGATAACGCTTTGTGCTCCGCCTCCTTCTCGCATAACATCGGCCATATATATGGCGGGACACAGCACAATCTCATCAGAATATTTGACTGAATGATAAAGAGGATACTCCCATGTAGCGAAGATTCAGTAGCATGGCCAGCTTAAGCCTGGTTTATACTTTGGAAGAAACCAAACTTTTTTCTAACGAACTAACGAACCCTTGGCAAACAAAGCTGGCCACTAAGTGCGGCATCGTTGTAAATTTAGTTGGTTAAAGCTGGGTGATGTCACAGTGTTTAACATATGTTCCAGCCATAAGTAAAGCGAATAATGCAGGTTTTTCTTTCCGTGGACTGCTGCTTTTAGCGCTTCTTTGTTTTATAAAACTTGTCACGGCCCCTTCCACTTTTAAAAATATCTCTCTACTCATTCGTTGTGGCCGTGATATCTTTGTAGATTTTGTGCTGCAAACCCTGTAAAAAAGTATATTTCAGCCCAATCTTTGAGAGACAGGCTTCAAAGTTTTCCATTTTAAAGACATCAACCTATGTAACAGCTCCTCAGCTGGCATGCATGATTGTAAATAAAAACCACACCCATGATTAGTTTTAACCAATCATCAATGCTCTTTGACCAGCTGAATTCTCTTAGGTCAAGAATTTCAGAGATGTGCACAAACAGGAGAAATATCACCAAACGAACACATTGGCAGAACAAAAAACGTCTGCATTTCCTCATCATTTATAGGTAAACAAAGCAAAGCCTGTTCTAATAAATTAACCTTTACGCGGCATTTCATTCTGTCCTTTCAGGGAATCATGTTTACAGTTATAACATAATCGTACCATTTCAAGTTGGTAATTTCAATGTTGCATCACTTTAGCAGATGCAAGGGGAATGTATACCATCTCAATGCTACTGATTAACACGCACAACAATGCCTACTAGCCAATGGGGAGGTTAAAGACACCTACTCCTCTCCATATCATAATAAGAAGAAAAGAGTAAAATTATGAATGGATAGATATGCAGTACATGGCAAACCGGTTTGTGTAGTGCAGCATCAGAGGATGCTTCAAATCACTGACATGTGTGAATATGTATATAAGGCACTAGACAAATGGGTCTAGTTTTGACCTGTGAAGAGAGAGAGGTGGCAAAAGTACTAGGGGAAGCCCAACCTACAGCTAGGCAAATTTCTTCAAGGGAATAACCATTAGAACATGCCATTGAAGCTGCTATGCCACATGTGGTGTGAGCTTTAACCCCAATAGGGCGCTGTATGCCCTGCCAGTTGTATGCAAGCACAATTGCATCTTAGATACAATGTAAACGTTGTTTGAAGACTGCAAAACCTTTAAAGTGAGCTGTGACGCAGATCCGACAGTCTCATTTGCCTTGTACGATCAACATATGCACTCATTGCGCTTTCGGGACACAGTGTGTGCAGCCTCTCCGCTTTATCCGAAGCAAACGGAGGAGGGGAGAAAGCCTGAAGGGCAATCCCCTGTGCCCTGAAGGGAGTGGTCAAAATTTTTGGCACATAGCCTTTCTTGAGTTTGAGAATGGCTTTGGACAAGCCCGGTACAAACCCTAAGCAGGAGTAGTTGACCGACAGCGCTTGAAGGTCCCCTACACAATTCACTGAAGCCAAAGCGAGAAGCACGTACATCATAAGCTCAGTTAATACATGTATTCCACAAATATAACTCTGCTCTAAACATCATGTTTTCATTTATATTAAATGCAAGTATGATTAAGTAAACTGTGCGCTGGTTTTTAGCATGTTCTTTTTTTTGTGATTTATTATCTTTCAGTAATTAAACTGACATAATGATTGATGTCGTCATAAAATCAAAGGCTCTCCCCTCAAAATCCAAAGTGTTCAAAAGAGACGACCAGGTGCAACAGTGATGTGTCTCGCTTATCTACTTGTGATCGGATCAGCCAAAAGGCATCCTAATACCAGATGTACACAGGGCCTCACTCAGGGACAATTAGTCATGTAATTGATATACCCCATCTGCTATCAGTTGTGTAGTCATACCTGTCAACACTCCCGTTTTTCCCGGGAGTCTCCAGTATTTCACACCAATCTCCCGTCCCCCTCCCGTTTTGTTATTTCTCCCGGGAAACTCCCTTAATTTGTATGGTCCAAACCTCGTTATATGAATAATCACATCAATATATTATTCTTTAAATTGTATTATTATTATAAAATTTACGTTACTCAGCACAATAAATCAAAACAGTTAGCCTGCCTCTGCCAGAGTTCCACGTCATGGCCGCCAAGCCAGAGTTCCAAGTCATTGCCACCAAGCCAGAGTTCCAAGTCATGGCCACCAATCCAGAGTTCCACGTCATGGCCGCCAAGCCAGAGTTCCACGTCATGGCCGCCATGCCAGAGTTCCACATCATGGCAGCCAAGCCAGAGTTCCAAGTCATTGCCACCAAGCCAGAGTTCCAAGTCATGCCCACCAAGCCAGAGTTCCACGTCATGGCCGCCAAGCCAGAGTTCCACGTCATGGCCGCCAAGCCAGAGTTCCACGTCATGGCAGCCAAGCCAGAGTTCCACGTCATGGCCGCCAAGCCAGAGTTCCAAGTCATGGCCACCAAGCCATAGACCCACGTCATGGCCACCAAGGCAGAGTTCCACCTCATGGCCGCCAAGCCAGAGATCCACGTCATGGCCGCCAAGCCAGAGTTCCACGTCATGGCCACCAAGCCAGTGTTTCACATCATGGCCGCCAAGCCAGGGTTCCAAGTCATGGCCGCCATGCCATAGTTCCAAGTCATGGCCACCAAGCCAGAGTTCCACGTCATGGCTGTCAAGCCAGAGTTCCAAGTCATGGCCACCAAGCCAGTGTTCCACATCATGCCTGCCATGCCAGAGTCCCATGTCACGGTCGCTGAGCTTATGCCACCTTCTGTCCCGGATCCTCAGTGTTCTCCATGCCATGTCACAGCTGCGCCTGAGCCTGCTCCATGCCATGTCACAGCCACGCAACACAGGGTTGTATGTGTTTTTGTGTTCATTTCTTTTACTTTGATACATTTGTTCCATGCCATGTTTATTCCTGTTTCCTTGTCATGTGATCTTGTCACATGTTTCCCATGTTCTTATGTCTTGTCTCCAATGGTTCATTGTCTCATTGGGTTTCATTGGGTCTTGTTATCTTGTTTAGAGTCCTAAGTGTTCATTGGTTTTCATTGTCATGTGTTCTCCCTAGTCCAAGTATTTAACACTCATGTTTCCCATTGTCCATAGTCGAGTATTGTTTGTGTAATGTTGGTTCCATGGTCAAGTCAAGTCATGTTTATGTTTTGTTTAATAGTCAAGGCAAGTCATGTCAAGTTTAGTTTAGTCAAGTCTAGTTCATGTTTATGTTTTGTGTTCATTTTTGGATTCATGTTTTGGAATACACCTTGTTAATAAACTGCTCTTGGGATCATCGCACTTCATAATCGTCTCTTCGTTTACCTTGTTGTCAGCAAACGTTACATTCACATATTGTATACATTATATATATATATATATATATATATATATATATATATATATATGTTTAAAAACAACTTAAACATATTTAACATTTACATACATATATTGGTTTTCAATGCTTTTCATATTTCTAGGGGATAGAAAACAATATGGAAATTACCATTGGCCCTATATTTATGTATTTGGAAAAGGTAATCTCTGACCTCTTTAATGGAAAGCAGCTCCTCCTTCAATAATATTGTGTCCATCTTCTGTCTGTTGGTCTGGCTCTTAGCTTGTGACAGCTCAGAATGAAGCTCATACACCTGCTCATTGAAACCCTGTTTGCCTTTCTGCTCTCTTTGCAACTGCAGTTCCAAAGCCTGGACTCTTTGATGCAATTCAACTTTCTCCTTTAGAGAAAAACCACAAACAGAACAGTCACTTTGTTTATTTTATGCCATGGATCATGGTGTCACATGGTGTTTGGTCTTTCAAATATGGCATATGTCAGACCTGGATAAGATGGTCCTTGTCCATTAAAGCTGCAGATAGCTTGGCCTTCAGGTCATCCAGACTGTCTTCCAGTCTTCGCATCTTAGTGGACAACAGGTCTCTTTCCTGAGGTAAGAAAACAATAGCTTGAAATACAAAATCTTTAAAAAAGAACAAGTAAGTGTTGGGTGTAACTATTTAAAATAAGAGAGTATACAGTAGCACATTTCTTATCGCTCTTACCAACTCCATTTGTCCCAGATGGCTACGGGACTCAGTTACCTGGTCTTCAAGCTCTATCTGGATCTGTTCAGAGCTGCTCAGTCTTTGTGTAAGCACCTCAGCTTGGTTCAGAGCCTCCTGCTGACCCTGTGTTGTGGTTAAAATGTTTGCAAACTTTTCAGATGGCTAATCCAAGTGCCATATCTGTCCAATTTAATGTTACTGTAATCACAATAAGTCTTCATTCTTAAATAAGCACTGATTTGTTCCTTTTGAAATAGTGGTTAACCTCTTTAGAAGAGTGGAGCTGTCTCAGAACATCATCTTTCTCATATTTCAGGTCATCGGCTCTTTCCTCAGCATCTCTGAGAGCTTCTCTCAGCTTCTTTAGCTCTTCTTCAGCATGCTTCTGTCCCTTAGACAGATGGAATCATACAAAGCCATAAGTGTAATTATAAACTCTGTCTGTTATTTGACTTTTTTGGGTGGGGTTTGTTTTACACATGGAGTTCAACCTGTCTGAGGCTGTCATCTTTTGTAACAGGTAGAGTCCTGCTGAGAGGGTTTTTTAGGTTTGGTGAGGCAGGGGAGGTCCTTCTCTCCAGGTTTGACCTCATCATTAAAATATCCATCTCTAGCTGCAGAATCCTTCAATAATGTACAGGAGAATAATAATCAATAGAGCGCAACAGTGCCCTCAAGTTTCACAAGGAAATTGGAACACCCACTACACGACAAGCCCACTCCAAATAACCCCCAAAGAGGATAGCAGGGGGCCAACACTGGGAAACTCACTTGTCCTGCAGCTCTCCGTGACGGCGGCTTTCCTCAAACCGACTCAGCTCTGCAGCTTCCTTGTCTTGTTCAAGGGCACTAACTGCTTCAGACAGCTGCTGTGGGGGAAGGAATCAAAAGGGATGAGGGTTCCTTGAACAAAACAGTACCCTCAATTAAGTCAACACAAAAGCCAGAATAATCCAGAGTAAAAAACTAAACCAATAGTCAAAGGTGCAGAAAGCCATAAACTATACCTTCTGTTTGAGTTCCATAATGTGCGAGACGCTCTGGCTTTGCTGAAGCTGGTTTTCCCTGGATTTTCGAAGGTCTGTCTGACTGTCCAGGTGAACTTTGGCCTCACAGAGTTTCTGGACGAGCTCTGCCCTCCTCGTGGTGCTTTCCTCCAGGGCAGCCCTGAGCCCAAGCTCCTCGGTAGATGTGTGTGACCGTGGAGCCCCTTCTGGAGCTAGACGGGATGCAGATGACCATTTCGACATGCCCAAAAAATCCCTGTGTTTCTGCACACACTGGCTGCCAAGAGAGTGATTCAGAAAGAGCACTAAGCATTCAGTGGCATTAGCAAAGTAATAGTTCATCCAAAAATGAAAAAATCTGTCGCACTTTGTGTTTTACAGAAGAAAGTCAGATTAGATGGTGATGAGTTGATGATTTTTGTGTGAATATTCTCTTAAATGTAACATAAAATATATAAATCTTGTATTTGGTTCAGAACCAACCTGGAACTGATTTTTGGTTGAAAAGACGATCCAGATAACCCCAAACAACTCCATGCTGATGTCTTCTAAATGGATGGAGGAGGTCAGATTTATAAATGTAACAAATAATGAAATGATGAAAAGTCATACTGTCATTACTTGTACAACAACGTTTAACTCAATGTACTTATTTCTTTAAGTAAAGCTTGTTCCACTTTGCACATACCTGAGCTTTTAAAAGAGACCTACTATCCCAAAAGTCCAGATCTGAGAGCGCAAGGGGACTTAGGGATCTAAGAGTGTGTCGGAAAGACCTGCAGTCCAGGTCTGAATCCCAACCTTGGTCATCTATGTTTTCTAAGGGTGAAAGACTTCTCTGTACTTTCCACTTGGCCATATCCAAAAGAGCTTTGAAAAGACAGTGGAGCAGCTTAGTCTCTCTTTGACATTAACGGATGGAAACAGCCCTACCCTACTAAATCATTTCACACTATCCAGTAAATTCTAACCCATCTTGTCAGATTGACACAACAACATCCAAACAGTCTCTTGTGTTTCTTAAGTAGCATTTGAAACAATAAAGCAATCTTAAGTTTCCTAGTGTTTGCTCCTTCATATTCATAACATGTGCATTTAAGAATGAAGTTAAGAATTGATATTGTTTAAGCACTATTCATAGAGAATAGTGGTCGACCCACATGTGCATTTTTTTATTTGTTTGCTAATTTCGAAAGAGCATGGTAGCAGATATATTGCCAACATACACATAATGCAATAGCAAAATGTCCAAATATCATAATATATCTGTCTATTAGACACGGAAACCTTTGACACTTTGGCATATATATATATATGTCACCAGTGCACCCCCCCTCCCCCCCATACATAATCATCAATACTGCACTACATACCTGTAACCTTGGTTATCGTTGTTCACTCTTATTTCTTCTCTGCTTCAGTGCTTAATACACACTCAACAGTTTGCATGCAGCTTCCTTACTGAGCAGGCAGTGCTGTTTAAAGTAAAGCCCTAGCAGCAGGTATCTATGGTGACCGTCATATACAGGACGCAGAGAGTGTCTGTCCAGCCCACCTATTCAGTGAATAATCATTTTGTGAGCTCATGACACTATTTCTGGAAGGCATGATTATAATGATGAAGATTCAACATGTACTCGCCAGAACTGTGTCGCTGCTCCCTTCTTAAAGGGTTCTTGCTGGTGTTAGGCTGAAGACTTTCTATAACAATGGCATAAGTTGTTCCATAACAAACATCAATCACTCTAATGAGTTCAGGGCACTTGTGTGTTTCTACATGACTGTTGAGGAAATTGTATTTTTTAGATTTATCAGAAAGAATGAACTGAAAATGCAAATACAACTTAAATTGAAAACAGTACTGTAAACCCTAAGTTGCCATTACTGAAAAAAAAATTTTGGAGTCATAACTCAAATATCTTTGTTCGTTGAACTTAAAAATCTAGAATTTTTTTAAGTGCTAAAGGAACAGTTCACCCAAAAATGAAAATTCTCTCATCATTTACTCACCCTCATGCCACACCAGATGTGTATGACTTTCTTTCTTCTGCAGAACACAAGCAAAAGAAGAATATTTCAGCTCTGTTGGTCCTCACAATGCAAGTGAAAGGTGACCAGAACTTTGAAGCTCCAAAAAGCACATAAAGGCAGCATAAAGGTAATCCATCAGAATCTAGTAGTTAAATCTGTCTTCAGAAGCGATATAACAGGTTTGGGTGAAAGAAACAGATCAATGTTTAAGTCCTTTTGTACTGTAAATCTACACTTTCACTTCCACATTCAGCCCCCTGGTTGGGGCTGTTAAAGGTGGAAATTGATAGTAAAATAATTTTTAACTTAAATATTTCAAACTTAAATATTGAACTGATTCTCACCCTCACCCATTATATATCTTCTGAAGATATAGATTTAACCACTGGAGTCATTTGGATTACCTTTATGCTGCCTTTATGTCATTTTCAATGCATTTCAGTGGAGAATTACATTTATTTAAAGATTGATCTAGAAATCGTTTATAATCGTTTTTATTTAAGATGTGTGCTTCTATGAAATTTGAAAATGCAAATGCAATTAACAGTATTAATATTATTGCAGATTTATGTCTCATAGAAATTTATATTTCACAGTAAAGAATTGATTTTGGGTTAGAATGCAGTTAAATAAAATAAAATCTGTAAAATATATATTAACACCTAAATATGGGCTGTTCAAACATTCTGACAGTACTCCAAAACTGATATTGTTTCTCTCCCATCAGGCTCTTAATTACTGATTTAACTTTTTTTCTGCATTACAACTGAACATATTTACAGAGGAAAACGTATAGCTTCATCCTTAATTCATAGGGCTACTGTCATGTTCACTGTTGTCTTTTTGTTTTTGTGCTTTTATGTTGAAGTTTAGTTTAGTTCCTGTTTCCTGTTTGGTTTTTGTAGTCCTTTGTAGTTTCTTTTTATGATTGGTTTTCCCCTGATTGTTCCTCCTTCTCTGATTGTTTCCCCAGGTGTCCCTCATTCCCTTGTTTGTTCCTTTCTGTATTTAAACCCTGGTTGATTGTTCAGTCTCTGTCGGTCGTTGTTTGATGAATGTTGATGTTTTGCGCCGTTGCCTGTCTTCCCATTTGTTCATCCAGTTCCGTGTACCCTCGATGTTTTTCTGATTTAGTTTTGTTTTCCCCATGTGGAGGTTTTCATTTGTTCCTGTTTGTTTTGTGTTCACTTTAATTTATAATAAACCGCATTTTGATCCCACACCTTGTTTGCCCTCGTCTGCATCTTAACAGATACAGGCTTTAAAGCTGTTTTGTGAAATTCTCTTTTGTAGTTGCTCTTATGAAAATGTACCATAGGTGTTTAGTGTTTCCCATGTGCAACAGAAAATTGTGGTGCCTAATAAACAAGTAGAGCAACTGTGTGACCTCCAACAAAATTAAAATGCACTGGCAGAAAAAGAAAAAAAAAAAACAGAATATAGCTGCAGTCTAGAGCCCTGGGTACATTTAAACTTACCATGGCATGGTACTGAAGAATTATTACCACTTATATATATGGTTGGTAATTACATGATACACCAAAGTACACTATACTACGACTCTGGTATATTTCTTAACACATGTATGCAGTATAACTTGTAAAACGTATCCTGTCCAAATAACATGGTAATGCCACGTTACTTTTTGGTTAGTGACTATAATTATAAAAAAAAAATTTTTATATTTTTGTGGAAATTTCTTAAGTAATTCAATCATTTGCTATAATATCAAATAAAATATTTTTCATATATAATTTTTTTTTGTTAAAACTATGAAACAAACAGTGACACAAATATTACATTTGAACATTATACATTTATTTTAAATGAGATATACATTTTTTTTTTTTTTAAACAGACAATATTATTTTCATCCTCTCCGACAATTGTATTTTGCCAATGATCCATTTATTTGAGATAGAGTTTGAGACTTTTAAAACGTCTGCTCTGTGACGTCACACACTTTCCCAGGAACTCTGCGCATGCGTGACAGACATGTGGTAGCAGAGTAAATATTGACGGGAAAAGCACATTAGAGGTGAGAGATCACTTCAGGACGAATTTGAACTCGTTTACCGCCTTCTATCGACATATATAGACGATTAGCAATGTGTTTACGCGTTCGGGACGCTTATAATGTGTTTCAAAGCGCAATGACTTGTTTGATGCGTCGATACGTGAGCAGCAGCGCATCAGAGGATCACCTGAAGAACTTCATTATAGATAACACAGAGATAGTGAGCAGTCAAAGTTTAACTCCAGAGATTTCTTTAAGACTATTTACACCAAACTGCCGGTTTTGGACCGACAAACCTGAATTATGGCCTTTCCCTGACCCCTACTGGGCAATATATTGGCCGGGTGGACAGGCACTGACTAGGTAAATCTTTAGGGATAATGAAAGCTATGGTAATCATATTGCACACACATACACTAAGGCTACTAACTCTAGGATACTTTGTCTACTTGCATATTTGGTTATTCTGCCATTAATTTCATGATGCATTTTTAAACGAACTGTTTACTCAGGTATCTCTTAAACAACCCTGAGGTGTCTACAGGCAGAAAAGTGCTGGATCTCGGTTGTGGCTGTGGAGCGTCAGCCATAGCTGCCAAACTTAGTGGAGCTTCTCATGTGCTGGCCAGTGACATTGATCCAAGTGAGATTTCTGTTCCTGCGTCTCTTACAATTAACTCATACAGTATCCACCTTTTCACATTGTGTGATTTTTGTAATCATCTCACAGGTTTTAAATGTATGAATGTTTATGTGGACAAGACACCAGGGACACTCAGTGCTGCTTTTAAAAATCTGTCTTCTTGCAGAGTATGATATAAATCATTTGAGTATATCAAATGATATACTGTTGACATTTTTATTTATTTTTTTTCAGGTAATTTTGGAGATTTTCTGTTTATGCATTAGGATTTTATAGACCAATAGACTTACCATCATTTCACTGGCACGAACAGTATAAAGATGTATAAAGCTCCTAGATCACATCTGATTTTCCACAACTCATGTTGTCTGGAGTTCTTTGTATACTGAATGTCCTTGGACAGATTTTTTAATCAATGTTTTGTATGTAGAATGATCCAAAAAATCTTTAAACTGTAGTATAGCTCATTGAGGCTGATTATGGACTTACAGTATCTTCAATGTCATTCCCATTAAAAATCTAACTTTTCAAAATCAAAATTGACCCAGTTTGAATTCGTTCCAAATTACGATAAAAAATCCTTTAGGAATTGTTTTGACTAGGCTTATGACTTGGATTTCTAGTTAAGTTCCAGCTAAATTCTCTAGGTAGGAGTAGGATAGTCTACTTCTAAAAATAAATGGACTATTTTCATTTTAATGGAATACTTTTGAAAATGAAAATGATCTAATCATTTACTCACCCTCATTCTGTCACAGATGTGTATGACTTTCTTTTTTCTGCAGAACACATATGAAGATTTTTAGAAGAAGATTTTTTTGGTCCTCACAATGCAAGTCAACAAGGTCCAAAACGTTGAAGCTCAAAAGAGCATATGAGGTAAGTGTAAAAGTAATCCATATGACTCCAGTGGTTAAATCCATGTCTTCACGGTGGGTGAGAAACAGATCAATACTAAAGTCCTTTTTTATTTTAAAATCTCCCTGCCCAGTAGGGGTCTATATGCACAAAGAATGTGAACTCTTAGGGGAGAAGACCACTTAGTAGGGCTGTTTAAAAGTGGAGAATTATAGTAAAAAAAAAGGACTTAGGTATTAATCTGTTTGTCTCCAACACCTATAATATCGCTTCTTAAGACATGGATTAAACCTCTGGAGTCGTATGGATTACTTTTGTTCTGCTTTTTGAGCTTCAAAGTTTTGGACCCTGTTGACTTGCATTGTGAGGACCTACAGAGCTGAGATATTCTTCCAAAAAATTTTTGTTTGTGTTCAGCAGAAGAAAGTCATACACATCTGGGATGGCATGAGGGTGAGTAAATGATGAGATAATTTTCATTTTTGGTTGAACCATCCCTTTAAGAAAAAACTAAAAGATGTATTGCTTTTATGCTTTTGTTATTGCAGTTGCTATAGTTGCCACAAAATTGAACTGTGATTTAAACAACTTGGAGCATCTACCCTGTGTGACAGAAAACATGATTGGTTCAAAGCCTGAAGACTGGGACCTCATCCTTCTAGGAGACATGTTCTATGATGAAGCTCTGGCTGATAGTCTGCATAAGTGGCTTAACACATGCATTGTCACACATGGAACACAAGTACTTATTGGTGACCCTGGAAGGGCTCAATTTGAAAGCCATGGCATCAGAAGACTATTACATCAACTGGCTCATTTTGAGTTACCTGACTCGGTCAAAGAGGAAAATTATGGACTAACAAGTAGCACAGTGTGGTGCTACAACCCTGACCTCTGACAGCTAATGTATTTAAATGGTAAAAGTTAAAACGGGTAAATTAAACTACACTATAGTTCTAAGAATATGCAAATGTTCAACAATTATTGCTTTTTTATTTGTACCTATTTTAATAGTATTTCCAGTTTTGAAGCTACAAAAATCACACAAGTCAGCAGAAAAGTATTCCATAAGACTCCAGTGGTTAAATCAAAATGTTCAGAAGAGTTATTATTTGTGTGTTTGTGTGAGTGAGTGAGTGAGTTTGAGAAACAGATTACTTTCACAGTCTTCTCCTTGTGTTTTTGGTGATACACATTTTTCAAGTATATTGCTCCATACTGGGCTGGGACAAAAATTGACTTAAATATAGATTTTTTTTTCTCTCCCACATCTATCATATCACTTCTGAAAATATAGATTCATTTTGGATTCCTTATATGATGCCTTTATGTGCTTTTTGGAGCATCACATTTTTGCCACCCTTTCAGTTGTCTGGACCTACAGATCTGAAATATTCTTCTAAAAATCATAATTTGTGTTCTTCAGAAGAAAGAAAGTCATACACCTGAGATGTCATGAGTGTGAGTAAATAATGAGAATTAGTATTTTTGGGTGAACTATCCCTTTAAATTTTGTACTGCAGTTTGTAAACATTTACAATAAAAACAGTGAAGACTAAATTACATTGTAGAAATGCATCTGATTTGTTATACATTTGAGCAAGACATAAGCATGTAAGTCTTTTTATATCAGAATACACTCCATGACACTTGTTGGATCTGGGCAGTTTCGTCGCATATTGACGCGCCGGGTACACCTTTGGCGTCATTTTTCGACGCGCAGGGCAGTCCCATAGACTTCCATGTATCTCCGCGAACCGGAGCGTGCAGCGTTCAAATGTCACGTCTCGGGTAAGCTCACGCCGCGAACGGGTGGACAGTCGAGACAGCGATCAATAACAATCAAAAGGAATAGGCTGCAATGGCCCTCCAACTGTTTTGTGATGTTTAAAACCCCGGAGACGTCACGTTGTACATATCTCCGAACCGGAGCGCGCAGCGTTGAAATGTCACGTCTCGGGTAAGCTCACGCCGCGAACGGGTCGAAAGTACGCTACAATGGCCCTCCAACCGGTTTTTTATGTTTCCAAACCGGACGCGTCGTAAAACGACGCCAAAGGTACACCCGGCGCGTCAATAAGCGACGCCAAGGGGTCCTGCCCGAGCGTCCGTATGTGACGAGTTGGGGTGTGAAAATGTGTTGGCCAACAAGGTTTTGGAGCGCCTCCTGTCCTGGCAGATTCCCCACAACAGCAATTGAAGCACAGTCGAGTCAAAGATTTCTTTTGGAGACACGAAGTTCTGATTCCAAAAATATACTTTTATTACAGAGTAACAAAGCCAATACAGTCCATGGAACATCTAAAATTACACTTCAGAATCATGCATTTTTTAAACCGTTTTGTTCCCCCTTATCTCTTTGAGTGATGCCCTCTTCATCCGATGAAGTCATCTTATGCCTCCCTTCTAGATGCTCATCCTGACACAATGTTGGCAAAAGCATAACTATTTTATTTTATATGTATAAAACACACTATAATCACTTCATTGGGTTATATATTGATTAAATATCATTTCTTTCTGCATTAATTTGATTGTTTTATTAAAGGATTTATCTTATTACAGTCGTTGGTTACACACATTGTTATAAAATAGAGAGTTGTATGTCCGCACACATACATGGTTCATAGCACTAATTAACACACATATATCATCTGCCTTTTTTGGACACCAGCCCTGCTCTTATTACATCTCCAAACACATCTCCTTTAGAGTCATACAGAGTTAAACAAAAAGAGGCTGTAATTCTGCCTAGTGAACCAAGCTGCCTTTTTCCATTGATATGCACCTTGATTATTAAACTGAGTAAATCAATAAATGAATGATTACATATCTAACATATTGAATAACATTCACAATGCTTTACACCATCATTTTTATATCATTGCATATTGCATACATATTAATTAAATGATCAAAATGTATTAACTGAAAGATTGAATACAAATATTCCAAAATATTTCACCCAAAAATGAAAATGTCCACATCATTTAATCATAATCATGCCATCCCAAGTGTGTATGAAATTCTTTCTTCTACAAAACACATTTGAAGACAAATATCTCAGCGATGGGATGGTTTACAGTTAAAAAGTACTGCAATATTGATTTTTTTGGCAAAAATATCGGCTATTGACTGGGAACAGCGGGAACTTGGAACTTTAAAGGTCTTTCAAAATAAAAGTCCTGCTGAAAAAGAGCTCTATTCAACCGGATGCATGAAATTGAAGGCTTTATGACAGAAAAATATTACTACTGTATAGGCGTTTAATATTCAAAGTAATCACAATAATATTCATAATAACAATAACATAATATTAAATTGTTATATTATTATCTGTAAGCAATATAGCAATATAGGCAAGTGTAGTCTACTGAATATCAGCATGTTGTGATTTAGCCATGGATAATCAGATCATTTAATTTAATGTTGTCATTACTGTATTAATGTTGAAATATTATTATTGGCTCTATATTATTTGATAATTATAATTTTGTTTTCATTTGATTAAAGCTGTACAGCATGTATTTGATTAAACACAATTTCATCAGCCAATTAACAAGGACAATCGCATCTATGTGAGCTTCTGCAGTTAATCCAGGATGGACTTCAAAGACATTAGTCATTAATCTTACAGTTCATACAAAATCTTTGTTTTTAACACTGGTCCTTAACACTTACTTAGTTTAATAATTTTGATTTTAAAAACCATGACTTGCACTATACATAAGTAATATTGATATTATATTCATGATGTTAGCCAGAGGGGAACTGGCCCCCACAGTGAGCCTGGTTTCTCCATTAACCAAAATATTATGGAGTTTTGTGTTCCTTGCCACAGTTGCCTTCAGCTTGCTCTCTGGGGTTATAAATACAATTATTTAATTACTTATTTTTAAACACAAATCAATAGTATTTTATCAAACTACACAATGATGACTAAGACATTATAGATATTGCAGTTTTATCTTCTGTTAATGCCTGATCTTCTGTAAAGCTGCTTTAAAACGATCTGTGTTGCGAAAGGTGCTATACAAATAAAAATGACTTGACTTGGTAGTCAGCATCTTTACTTGCTGAGCTACCCAGGCCCCTCTTTTTATTTTTTACAATTTTATTAATAATAATAAAGAAAATAGGTTTAATTGTTAACAAATGTTTAAAAGGGTTAAGAACATGATGTTGTGCATTTTAAATTCTGTACATGCGTTAAACACTAGGAAGTGTAATCAAGCTTAAAATCATGATCATACCTAGAGACTGCAATGGCAAGACACACTGTGCAGTGTTGGTTATGGTTTGGTCTGTTTTCACCCAAAATCAATTAGATGACATGGATTTGGACCTGTCCAGGGTGTCCCCCGCCTTTCGCCCAATGTTAGCTGGGATAGGCTCCAGCCCCCCGCGACCCTGTACACAGGATAAGCGGTTGACGATGGATGGATGGATGGATGGACATGGATGGACATGGATTTGACCACTGGAGACATGTGGATTAGTTGTTTTGCTACCTTTATGTGCTTTTTGGAGCTTTAGTCACCATTCATTTGCAATCTATGGACCCACATAGAGGAGATATTCTTTTAAAAATATTAATGTGTTCTGCAGAAGAGAATCATCCACATCATTGATGGCATGAGGGTGAGTAAATTAGAGAAATTTCATTTTATTTTTTAAAACATACTGTATAAAAGTACACTTTTTAAATCTTTAAGTTTATTACTTTTTCAGTTGTCTCAAATCTATTATGTAAACATTCCAGATTATGTACATCATTATTTCAAAGGTACTGTAAAACTTCAGGACATTTAAAGTTTATCTGAAAAGTCGTTTATGAATTGTGGCATACTTTTTTCACTTGAGGATGAGGGCAGTTATTTTTATATTAACTTTCTGGCATTAGTTTATCCATCTGTATTTTTGCATTTGTTGAACTCATTTCCTTATCCTGTCTCTGCATGCGTTAACCACTACAGCAGCCTTTTGGTTCCTGTAGTTGCTTCTTCCTGGGCAGAATCTTTTTATATCCAAGACAAGGTATTTCCTGAACTGATTTTATGTTACGCTTTTCTCTTCGATCAATGAAGAGCATCGTCTCTTTGTGTTTACTTGTTTTATCGCTTACCTCAGTGCATCATGTTATCAGGCTGAGGCTAAAATAAATGTAAAAAACAAACAAAAAAAAAAAAACAGTAAATTTACAGAAATAAAAACTTTTTATTAAAAACAAGTTCTATAATAAAATGTACAAAAATGTCAAATATAACAAATATAAACCTGCAGCAAAAATATAAATATCAGTGATCCCAGTTATGACAATGTTTCTTTCGAAGAAAGTATAAAACTCAGACAAACACTGGAGGATTTAGCTACCAGCAGTTGTTTAACTGCATCATCAATGTGCAAATGAAAGCATTAAAACTAGGGCTGTTAATGTAACGCGTCAATTCAGTGCAATTAATTTTATTAAAAATAACGCATAAAAAAATAAATAAAAATGTACGCAATTAATCGCAATGCCCCCGGATTTTAATAAGAAAGATTCCTAAGAAATGCAAGCTTGTAGTACCACCTGTTTACTCCAGAGGGCAGTAATTGGAATTTCAGCTGTGTGGTAACGCGCAGTTTATACAGTGAAGAAAACAACCCATCCAGTAGCACAAACCAGACATTCATTATGTTCTTGCATTCAAACATTTGATGGAGTACAAATTCAAACTAATGGATCTCAAGATGTGTTCTAAGTATTAAACTAAATGTAACTTGACACAGTGACCTAAACATTTTAAAGTTTATGCAACACACCAGAGACTGATGCGCGTTGAAATTGACGGGTTCTTAAACAAGCCCTCATAATAAATCTCCAACTGATTGACAAATTCGCTTGTGAAATGGATTGCTGTGAACTGTATGCCAATGATTGGATTATGTTCAATAAAATAGTAAAATACATTGTATTCTAAAGATGTTTTTTGGCTTGTCTTAATGATTAACTCCTCTGCCACAAGAATGTAATGCATTATAATTATCTGAATATTATATATACATTAACACAATTTTATATTTAAAGAGAACTATGTATAATTATCTCATCATTATATATTGAATTATTGTTATATGAAGGGCTTTCTCTGCAAATATTTGTATATGTGATTAATCGGGACATCATGTAATTAGATTAAAATTTTGAATCGATTGACAGCCCTAATTAAAACATAATCCTTCTGTTAATCTAAAAGAACAAGTAAATGGCCATTTGAAAACACTCCAAGGATGATTAATATTCACAGGGAGTAAATATATGAGAGAATGAGCACATTTATTCAATTTTAATAGGAATTAAAGTTTTTTTTTTTTTTTTTTTATTTGGAATTCACGTTCTGATGAGAGACATTTTCCCTCTTCTTGTCATGAAATCTCTTCTTGTATTCTTGGAAGAGGCTACCTGAGCCAGAGACATCTGTGGCCTGGTTGGAAACAGTGTTCTTTGTCTTCAAGGGGCTGAAAAGCCAAGCATCTGAAAATAGACAAGCAGATCAAAGCCATTTAGATGTTATTTAAAATGATTAGCCATATCATATTACATGACAACTGGTAAATAGGGGATTATATAATACACCTACACAATGGCTATCCAACCATTATAAAAATTAATAAGAGGTGAATAAAACTAGTTACGTTTCAAATGAGCAATTTTAATCTTGTGCCCAATACCTTGTGCAGGTGCATGGCTTGTTTTTGTCCTTTTAGCCCTTTTATCTTCTGGGTGTGGCATCTCTTTAGAAAAGGGGACAAGAATTTTAATGCATACATTGGTACATACAACACAACAGACACCGATCCATATAGAATGTAAATGCAAACAATGTAAATACAAGCAGAAATAACCATATATTTACCATTTTTTGCATTTG